>NC_081783.1:3014317-3614317 GCF_963082965.1 Carassius carassius | reverse complement strand
ATTGGCGATCCAAATCAAATGACACCGCCAGCGCTACTAGCTTAGTTCTCTAATTTCATAACATTTACTGATTTTAAGGTACGAAAAGTATGTTGACTGCTTTCCACTGCTTTCCTGCTTTCCACGTCGAAACATCCACGAACATAACCAGGTGAGCAGATCACTCTCTCACTATTTGATTGCTCTAGTCTTTATCCACTCATCATCATCATGCACCAATCAGAACACACGAGAAGTCTTTGACCACAGCTGCTGTGCTTCAAAAGCTCTCGCAGCAGCTCAACACTGGTTTTCTCTGAGGTGGTCGGATCACATCAGATTGTGGTTAATCTTGCAGATCATGACTTATATCTACTCTTCCTCTCCCTGCAGTTTGGTAATATAAAGATTCCTCCTTTGAACTCCCACCTCTTCTGTGGGTTTTATTGTTCTGGGTCTGAATTTGGGCTCCTGGGGTCTCAAAAAAGAAAAATTTTCAATCTCCAAGGTGAACGTTATGACAACAAGAATGTGTTTCAGCTTTCTGAAATGAATTACTACCAGAAGTATAATGCAATTTTTTTCACTTGGTCATGTCTTAATTTACATTGTTTGAGAAGTGAACCTGGAATGGTTTCCCTGATTTACTTACTTTTCTTCCTTTTTATTTATTTTTTTATTTTAAAGTAAATGCATGTGCTGGCCTCTCTCATCTCAGAAAAAAAACAATGTTTAAGGTTTTTTTCTTTCTTTCTTTCTTTTTTAGTTTTTTTTTTTTCTAGCCATAATTGAAGGTTTGAGAAATCCCATCTGAAGGCTGTGATCTCTCCGGCTCTCCCAGGCATGCGTTACTCATTCTGTGTCAGTAACAAAGACTTGGTTTTGTCAATGCAGTGTTGGCTTTTAATTTATTCTGCCGATGTTTGACAGAATTTGCAGCCAAGCCTCCTTCTAACACCCAAACAAATGCTCATTAGTATTCAAGTCTACAGCAGACACACAGGAGATCTCTTGTAGTGCATGCAAATAAGGACAAATAAATTTTAGCTGCCTAGTCTGTTATGTGCACAGACCGATGGAGCGTTCTATACCTCACATTTTATCCAGTATGCATAATAAGACCGCTTGTGTGGTTAAATATTGGTCACTTATCACAACAATAGTTGTGCTTGTTAGACACTAATCAGAGCTGAATCGCCATTGTTAAAATCCTTAAAAAACCTTTTATTCGGCAAACTTGCATTTCAAAGCGCTCATAACATGGTTTGCTGCAATACATGAGTGGATGGCCTCACCCATCTCAGGTCAGATGATAAAGGAGAAATGGCCCATACAATATGACTTTATTACTAAGAGTGAGTTAATAAGTCACAATGGGCCAAATAGTTAAACAAACCATTAAACCAGATTTTCTGACATTTTGACTGTGCAACATTAACGAGACCATATAGACACAACACTTTTTTATTTTATATATTTATTTATTTTTTTATTTTGCATGTGTTTACTTCATGTGAATCTAATTTATTCTTTAAACTCCACAGTATCTGTGTGTATTATACGGTTAGGTCTGATACAGCAATATAAAATAATATGTGTCACTTGTAAAAAACAAACAAACAAACAAAAAATGCGAATTTAGATGTTACCCCCTTTTTTTGTGTGTGTATGAAGAGTTTGCAGCACAGTAGGCCCATATGTCATACGGTTTATTTGCTGTCCGAGTCTCATAACCTGTGCCAAAATGTTTTGGAGGGCATGTGAATCAACTATATGTTTCACAATGATCGCAAATAATTGCATTCACAATAATTTCTATCATTTATTTACTACTTGATTCTATTTATTTTCTGACTTGAGTTCTAAATCAAATTGAAAGTGGGTTGAAAAAGTGCAAGTCATTGCATGTTCTACCTTTGACATCATTTTGATTTAAGGCAGCAATTATGTTTTCAGTTTTATAGTGGGTCATTTTTTTAAGTGTTCAATGGCAGTCCTCATAACTCTTAAGCTTCTAGTTATATTCACATACAAAGGTTTGCAAAACATCAGTTACTTTGCATTACTCCAGTGCAACAGCTAGTAACTTTCCACAATGACTTGAAGCATATTATTAACAGAGGGTTTGTTTACATCCCAGCCTACACCTTTCATGTCAAGGTCTCGGACGATGGGGGTATACACAATGGACAATAGTCAAAATTATTATTTAGCAATAATTTAAACATGCTTTACAAGAGAATCTTTGTGAAAAACATTGGTTTTATGGTTAAGTCCGATGAGTGTTATGGACACCAGCACATTCCAGGCATTCCTCAATATATAGAGAAACTCAGCAGCCACATAAAGAGTCACGTGATAAAGAATCCTACATTATAGCCGTCATGTTACACAATAGTGTGAAATATGTATGCAGCATATTGTTTTATTGGGGTAATTCTGAATGTTTGTTGGCGGACAAATCTATTTTCGTATCTCGGCAACGCCCCCATATACTCCCCCTTTAGCGATGTAAATATGTGGATGAGGCTGAAGTTACTACCTCTGCTTTTATTGATCTGACCAACTATTAAATGAAGCTTACGGGTGTTTAGCGTGAACAATGAAACCGCATTAATGCTGAAGTTTGTGTGGAACTCTCCGGTGTAAACTCACTCTGTTCTAGGCTACAATGACAGTCTTTCAATTTGATGATTTTTTAGCTGGATGGATTGGAGGTGAGTTTCATTTGTTTTGCCTATCTTGTAGCCTGCAAAGTTTCATGTGTTTAACATTCGCTACAAAAAAACAAAAAAAATGCACATTTTCGCGAAGCAATATCGTGTGAAGCCATGTGACTTAGAGAAAGTTTATATTGTAAAAAACCCAACAGAGAAGAAGATGGAAAGAAGCCGCGTTAGGGGCGTCGTTGCATCTGTGTTTTTTTTTTTTTTTTTTTTTTGGTTTGGTTTGTTTATCAGTTAAGTTGTGTTCTCATGGAAGAGTAATTTAAAAAAAGTATATATTTCTGTTTTAACGAAATTTCTGTCTCGTGTTCGTCAAAACCAAGTTAGCACTTCGTGTCCAAAGTATTTTATGTGCAAACAACTCTGAGCTAACGCGCTCTGGCACTGAGGACTGGTCGACATTTCTCGGTCATAAACGGGGTTTGGTGGAAACCTGGTGTTCACCAATGAAAGGAAACATTTATTTTGTAAAGCCCTAATGTGCCTGTGCACCCACCATGAAATATTCATAACAATGTAGCTTATTCATAAAATGGACCCTCTGTTCTGCAAGAAGAGCCACCTATAAAAACTTTGCAGTAGGCAAAATCTATCATTATCACATTTGTCTTCAGCTGCAACCACATATTAGACATATACAACTGCTTTTTTACTTACAGGAGCATCCAGTGTGATTGTGGGACATCCACTTGACACGGTCAAGGTATCAAGACAAATCCTTGTTTTGGCATTCATTCTGCACAAATCCTATATTATGTATTTATTATTCATTCATATACAGTAAAATGCTGTAGTTCAAAGTATATATTTATATTTCCATTCTAAAGTTAGTCAGTTTTACTTTTTAAGTTCCCACCAGTATAAAGTGTCAATCGAGGGAATAATGAAAAATAATAATATTTTGTGCTCCTTTTACAGACTCGTTTACAAGCTGGCAAAGGATACAAGAATACGCTCCACTGTGTTGTAACGATCTACAAAAAAGAAAATGTAAGGCTTCATTACACTGACTGTCTATATATATATATATATATATATATATAAGAAAATGTTCTGGCAAGTATCTTTCACAATGAATGTGTCACAACTGCTCCTAAAGGCCACAGAGCCTTGTATTCGTTGAGTCATTCTTGTTTTGCTGTATACATTTAGAGATCTGCATTTTTTCTCAGGTTCTTCAACATTATGAAGAGTACTTATTTACTAGAGGCTAAATGACTTTAGATTTTTTTAAAGTCGATTTTTATGTGATGAAAGTCGAGTCGAAGTTGACTAGTCACTGATAACGTCATTAATGAACAAATAAGTCTGGAGCTGTCAGAAACCCCATGCACAGCTATCACACAGCGCTGCCCACAGGGCTATTGCTCCTATAACAGCTCAGTTTTATCAGTTCTTTTGTCTTTGGGTCATTATATTTCTCACAGATTTCTGCTCGTTCTAAATCAGATATAGATAAAGTAGAGCAGTAAAGATTACATTCATATGAATGAATGCATCAGTGAGAGTGATTGTGTGTGAATTAATTCTTCCTGGCAGCGTCTCTCTATGATATCATTAAGGACCCGTCTTTTGATTGTTAAAAAGAATATTTCACAAGACTAACAAGATGAAAAACAATATTAAATACTGCAATGGTACACTCTTTAGTTTTGGGAGCAGTCCAATTAACTAGTTCCTTTTTAGCATACATATTACTAGCATATTGGCTGTTTATTAGTACTTATAAAGTACATATTAGTGCCTTTTCTTCATGCCCATATTTTAAATGCCCTTTATCATACTTAACATCTACCGTACTAACTATTAATGAGCAGCAAATTAGGAGTTCACTGGGGCAAAATAGTTAATAGTAAGAATTGATCCCCAAATTAAAGTGTGACCAAAGCAATTATTACAACCATAAAGCAACAAATATTCAGAAAGAAAACATTTTAGCTGAAAAAAAGTGCACAACCCTTCTCTCTTTTGTGTTGTCTCAGGTAACAGGCTTTTTCAAAGGACTGTCCTTTCCATTGGCCAGCATCACTCTTTATAATTCTATGGTGTTCGGTTTCTTCAGCAACACACAGCGCCTCATTAGCAGATATCGTTATGGTGATGGCAGACACCCATGCAGCATGTTTGACTTGACTGTAGCGAGCATGCTGACTGGTCTGGTGTCAGTGGGGGTGGGCGCTCCTGTTGACCTTGTCAAAATTAGACTGCAGATGCAAACCCAACCTGTTCTTGCAGGTAAACTGTGGCTATAAATACATTTGTGACCATGGACCACAAAACCAGTCATTAGGGTCAATGTCTCGAAATTGAGATTTAGGAATCATCTGAAAGCTGAATAAATAGGCTTTACATTGATATATGGTTTGTTAGGATCTGACAATATTTGGCTGAGATACAGCTATTTGACCATCTGGAATCTGAGGGTGCAAACAAATCGAAATACTGAGAAAATCACCTTTAAAGTTGTCCAAATGAGGCTCTTAGCAATGCATATTACTAATCAAAAATTAAGTTTTGATATATTTATAATAGGAAATTTACAAAATATCTTCATGGAACATGCTCTTTTCTTGATATCTTAATGATTTTTGGCTTAAAAGAAAAATCGATAATTTTGACCCATACAATGTTTTTTTGGATATTGCTACAAATATACCCCAGAGACTTAAGACTGCTTTTGTGCTCCAGGGTCACATTTTAGCACCCTGCTGAAAGCTTTTCAAAGACAAACATTTCCAGGGAAACAATGTCTTTTGCACAGAGTGAGTGTTTCTCATCTACTGTTTTGTGTGTTTCCAGAGAACTTTAACCTTGCTGGGAATGGGAGTGTCCCTCTCCGGTCAATGGGAATTCAGTCCCAGTTGTTGTACAGAGGGCCACTGCACTGCATTAGTACCGTCCTGCAGAACGAGGGCATTCAAGGGCTCTACAGGGGCGCGGGAGCCATGATATTGCGGGATGTACCCGGATACACCCTGTACTTCGTACCATACACGTTATTCTGTAACTGGCTGAATCCTGATGGCAATGCCTCGCTCCATCCCTGCTGTATATGGCTAGCAGGAGGTTTAGCAGGTAAATGAGACATGGGCTCTATTCCAAAACTTAGTAGCTACTGTCTACTGCCTACACCGCCTTCAGTCTAAAATGGAACCTAATAAGTGACTGATTTAATACACTCTCCGATGCACAGGCTTAACTTGCAAATGTTTGCATTAGAGTTTTATTTTAGCCTGTTTCTAGCTAACAACATGAGTCTATCTGAAATAGATTGCATTCAGTACTGAATGGATTAAATGTATGATCAACATTTTGTCACTTGATCTGCCACATTGAAGGAACAGTTCAGCTACAAATACATATTTGGTGAAAGTTTACACATTCTCAGGCAATCCAAGATGTAGATAAGTTTGGATGGATCCTCTGCAGTGAATTATCAATGAATTATCACAATAATCCACACCACTCCAGTCCATCAGCTGTATGTCTGTAAGAAACAACTCCATCGTTAAAATGTTGTAGCTTTAAACTGTTGCCTCTGGTCGCCTCTAACTGATGGTCTGTAGTGGTGTGGATTATTGTGATGTTTTTATCAGCTGTTTGGACTCTCATTCTGATGGCACCCATTCACTGCACAGGATCCACAGGTGAGAAAGTGATGCAATGCTAAACTGCTCGTGGTCTGACAGTGAGTACTTTCAGTACATTGTCATTTTTGGTGAACTACTCTTTAATTTTTTTTCTATGCTTGTCAAATTGCATTATAGGATTAGCTACACAAAATAGTGATTTAATACTATCATAAAATGTGGTCATATCTTATCTCAGATTGCAGTATAATTCAATAAACCTTGCATAAATTGCAGTTCAACAGTGAACAAGTGGATGTTTGTTTAAGGATAGTGGGAGGCCACATTGTTTTGAAATTTGTCAGTGTACTTTCCATTAAAAATTTCCCACCTGTTGGTGTATGACGGGAAAGAGCTGAACATGACCCTGTTGGGAGTCAGGTAATTTAAGGACACAGAATACTTCACATGAGATTTCACTCGTTGGTTATGCTGTTGTTCCACAGGATCCATCTCGTGGGTCACCGCCACACCAGCAGATGTTGTGAAAAGCCGGTTGCAGGCGGATGCCATGCAGCAAAGGAAATACAAGGGCATTCTGCACTGCACCATGCAAAGTTACAAGACAGAGGGAATACATGTAAGTTGCTGACGGATGCAGTTTAAACCTTGACTGATTCTAACAATGTTGTAATGCAACAGCTGCAGGAAATGCACAGCTGCTAAACAGTTAAAAAGCTGAAAAAGGTGCATGCTCAAACATGTTTAATCAGTAAAAAAAATGTGGTGGAATAAAATCTAATATGTATAGTTCATAAAGGCCTGGTATAAGTTATAACCAAAATTAATATGCTGATTCAGAGTTATATGAATGTAATACTGATGCTTTTGTTCTTTTTTCACTTCTTTGCTATCAATGTCCAATGCAGGTTTTCTTTCGTGGAGCGACTGTCAATGCCGTCAGAGGATTTCCGATGTGTGCAACTATGTTTCTTGGTTACGAGCTTTCCCTCCAGTTTTTCCGCAGTTTCTAAAACAGACTCATTCTGCTTCCAGAAGGGTCCATGATTTCAATGGCATGTAGAGACTTGCATGTGAGTTCATTGTTGATACAATGAAGAGTATCGGTGAAGCTTTTAGGTTTTTCTTACATTAAGAAAATAGGTACAACATTTTGCTGAGATGTTTTAATATATGATTATGCATCACCTGCATGAGAATGCTACACTAATTTATAAAATTTATGCATTATCACCTAACAAACCATTAGCCTGTACTTGAAAGAGTTTTTATCTACTTTTTATATAAGTTCAGTCAGCTGTCAGTGCAATATGCCTTTACAATGATTATCTGCTAATGAAATATTATTCAAATATTTAAATAAATCAAATGGTATACTGAAGTAAAGTGTCTGCTAGCTTGTTTGTGTGAATCAATTTCAAAGACATACCTCTCGAGGTAGAATTCTGAAAATATTGCAATTTGAAAACAGTTAATATTTCAGATGCTCTTTTTCTGCAACCTCCACTGTCATAATATAATAATGTAATAATGTAGTAATCTATATAGGGCTATAATTCTGAAACTGTATATCAATTGAAAGATGTTGATGTCTCTTGTTATACACTAGGTGGCGCTGTTTCATTATGTCAAGAAAATTGGTAGTGACGTTACAGAAATTTAAAGGAAAAATGTTTCCACTAGATGGTGACACTGTATATAAAAAAACAAAACTGTGAGACCTGCCTTTTCTAATTGGGATTGTTTAGGGGTCTTCAGTAAATCTGAAAAAAAAAAAACTTTTTACATGTTCCAAAAAGATACCATAATCCATTTTTGATACCAACATAAAATACATTAAACATTGAATTACAGCAGGGTTTCCCAAACTGGTCTTAATGCACAAGCTGCATTGGGGATTTGAGTTTATATAAAGCTAATAATTAATTAAATTAGAAAAGTGCTTGAATGCTTGTAATTAACACTATTAATATATTTATTTGTTTACCTTCATGCCAAAGTGACCATAAACTGACACCAGAGAACTATAAACATGAATGTTCAATAATTGAAATATTAACTTCCTCAGAGATATTTCAAGTAAATATTTTATTTTAAGGGCCTGGCTTTGGAAATCACTGCATTACATGAGCAAATACTTAAAAACATAAAGATATCAATGACATTACACACCCAAAGATTTGAAATATTTTAGGCCAAGCTTCAGCAGTTACTGAAGATGTAGTTTTGATCTACATAACCAGTGTTTAGTAACTTTCATAATTATTTGTTTCATGCATGGTCTAATTGCTTGAGAGGTGTTTTTTTCTTCTTCCAAGCATGTTTGCAAATATATTTACATTTCTTAATATAGTTAAAGCTAAATGAGACATAGTAGGATTTTTAGAAAGGGTGAATAAAAGAGAAAAAATAATAATTAAAGAGATGATAAATTATTTACTGCCATTGTGGGAATAATATGTAATCCATAAAACGTGTTTGTAATCTGATTATGAGCATTTTAAAGTGTAATATACTCTAATTACATTGTCATTGCTTAATTTTTGGAATCCGATTGCGCAATCCATATTACATGTAATCAGTTTCTACCCAGCAGCACTGCCTAAAATCATGTTTCAGTTACATTTAAACAGCCTGCTTTAACCATTACCTGACCTTTCAAACACAGCACCAGATTTCTCGCAAATGCAGCCAAAGGTCTCCTGCTTTATAAACAGCCAGTTGAGCGATAGATGAGGTTTAAATGAAAACAGCTGAGGACACGAGCAGCATCTAAAGCACCAGTGTGAGTGTGTCTACCTCACTGCAGCTGAGCAGCCTCCACTGAACTCTAGAAAAGACACAAGCAAAACAGCACAAGTCAATCAAGCCATAAGGATGATGCCAAAAACCCTTTTAGTGGTGCCTCGATAATTATATACTGTTTTGTATATTACGTCACTAAAAAGGAATCCATCAATCTATCCATGGTTATCTGTTAATTGTTTGGATTTAGCTGTGTGCACAGTAAAAAAAAAGAGAAAGTAAGCTTTAATGTATCAAAAGTAATACATAAGTGTTACTAATAAGCACACACACACACACACAGTAACAAAACATGGTGATTAAAAAGAGCTCTAGACAGTGAAATACTCATATCTTTGGATTAAATGATGACTGATATGGGGGCTCAATATCAGCAGAGATTCGATCTGTTTTTTTGTTGTTTATCTTTGTTGATTAATTTGTCAGAATGAATATTGACTACTTCACATGTCACTAAATCTGACGTGAAACAGGCTAATGAAGATGGACGTCCTGCTCATCACTATTAGCTGAATAATGTCTGTTTTATTCCAGGATTTTGAAAGAGGTGTTGTGTGCTCTGAGATATCAGAACATCATGTAAATTTAATATTTTGCTGTGACTGATTTCTAGATGGTGAGCGCACACAATATCCAGCTCTAAAGCAACATGTTGTTTTGACAGGTTTGACTGGTGGTGAGATACCTGTGGGCTGTTCATGTGCAACATGAATTATGTTTTATTGCATGTTTGTTGTTGGGTGAGAAGAAATGTGCATGCCATATGCTGTTCTTTGATAACAATCTAAAAAGCCTGTAGCACAACATCCTTAACTGCTATCCTCATTTGCAGTTGTCTTAATGATTGTACTACTAGTAGTGATAATGATAACACATATAACATGTTTATAATAAATAAATATATATTATTTCTAGTTACTTATAAGATGTTATATCAAATTGTCATTTGCGAGAAACTCCTGTAATCACAAATTACTAAAAAAAATGTCATGTAAATTCATTGGTAATAAAAAATGTAAACCTTCAAAAACAGTTAGTGAAAACTTAAAACTGTAATTACAAAAGATAATTACTTTATTTATATATATATTTTTTACAATTATTTTAATAATTACTTTAGACATAATTTATCATTTTATACATATTTAAATATTTAATTAAATTAAATATAAATTATTACAAATATAATAACAAATATATATTAATGAATAAAACTTATTATTATTATTATTATTATTATGCATTATAATTTATTATTATTATTACTATTACAACACCCCAAAAACAGGTTTTAGACAGGTCTCTGGATGTTTGTCCACTGAGCCACAAGCTGTTAACCTGGAGTTCTGGACAAATTGGTGTTGGTGTTGTTGGTGGCGGAATGCACACATTACATTTATCTTTCCAAATACGACATGGAACTTTCTCTTAATCTAATTTCTCTACAGAAATTCAAATGCGTCATACAGTAGCTTGCTTAATTCAACTGCATTCAGTTAACCTTGCCTTGCCTTGAACAGTGAATATTCATTCGTCTCAAACAACAAGTGGAACCCTTGTACAGTGCTCATTATTATTGTTTTCCTTGATAATTAGGTTAAATTGGCAATAATAAATTTGTTTTATAGAATGCAGTCATATTATGTTTTTATCAACACAGTATTGGGTTCTACACATATGTCCCTTGGTTTATATTTTGGAAAAGAAATTACAGTAATAGAAAATTCATACATTAATTGTTGTGTTTGTAGATATTGTAAATGAACATCACATTATATATATATATATTTTTTTTGTATGTTTTGTTTCTGTCTTTAATATTATGTTAAATTTATGTGTTGCATGGCTATACTTTATTAATTTATTTATTATTATTATTATTATTATTGGTGGTGTAAGAAATCTCTTTTTTTTCTGTCCCCAAACTCAAATGAGCTCTTCCCCCTTGCTATCCTTGTACACTTGCAAATTTGCATATATATTTTTTTGATTATTTATTATGGCATAAAAGAAAGTGTTAAGCTGAAATGAGCTCTACGTCCATTTCCAGCTACTTATTCACAGTAAGCTGTATCAAATTTTTACTATACTAACTAAATAAATAATAATTAAGTCTATTTATCTTCTTCTCTCGTCTTCCTCATGCACTCTGACACAATTCCAGAAAGGTCATGTCCTAGTTTGACCTTGAAATAGATCTGTTTTGGTGACATAATAGCAGAACATCCTTCAGTATTGATTTTATCCCTAAAGGCTCCCTCACGGCTCACTCTGTGACATATTAAGATGATGATTTCATTGCGGCTCCCATTACAGCTCCCTAAACTTCATTGTTCTCCTGTTGCAGACGTGATGTCCTAAAAGCTGCTCTCTCAAAATCAGACCCCATATGGCTGCTTGTTGTTTGGACTGATTGTGCTGCTCAGTGTAGCCTGAGCACCTGTCAGTGATATTTGTTCAGCTCTATGTACAGGAGATAATGAGGGATCCGTTATCACTGTACACAGCACTTACAGCAAGATCCTGTCGACCTTCAGAACGGAAAACACTGCGGTGTAAAGTCCAAAATAACTGAATGCCCATAATGCCAAGGTGCTGATAGAGATTGTCACTGAACATTGTCATTTGTGATTGTGTACTGTTTGTGTTCTACACAGTTTCAGCTCTTTTGTTTGTATGTGTCTGTACAGTGAGAGTGAGCATGTGCCTAAAGACAAGTTAATAAAGCAACAGCAAACTGTAATCAGAGGAACTATCTCTATGTCAACACTGTAAGCTTTCAGGAGTGACAACAGAATTAAAATATGAGAGTGAATCCCCTAAATGATAGTTTTGTGTGTGTACAGAACAGAACTCACTCTTGAAATTGTGGTGATTGACACCATGTTAACCATAACAACATTCTTTTGTATCAAAGACTCTTTATGTTCAGAGATTTTAACACAAACACACAAACACACACACACAAACATAAATGGTTAGCCTACTAAACTTATCTTCACTTTTCCTTAAGGGATTGTAGGCTTATCTGTGTATACTTTTTTTTCTTTCTTTTGTTTTTACAACAGCTTTAATGGTTTGATGTTTTGTACTGTTTATTAAAAAAAAATAAAGAAATCGGAAAAAAAGTTTTGCTATATGCATTAAAAGAACATAAATTATTCATGAACCCGCTCCGAAGTTCCGATCTAAATCAAATGATTCACAATCTGAGCTCTTAAGTCCCAAAATATGGACCTTACCTCATAGATACCGATAAAATAAGATAAATGAATTTTAAACTGATTCACAAATGTTACCTAGCTTAAGCTTTTGTTAAAAAAATATAAGTTGGACATTGAAGTAAGTTGCTGTTTTTGTCACTCTTATGAGGAAGACTTAATTTATTTATTTTGGCAATTTCAGATTTTTTTGATGTTCATCCAGTTTTATTTTGTAAATGACTTCTCTTTTTTGTTGTTGTTGTTGTTGTTTTCTTTGGATTGTTTGACCACTTAAAAGAAGATACAGGAACATATTGTACAACTTATATGTGTTTCCTGTTAGCCAAATTTCATATACACAAACAAAAAATTATGGCTCCAAATCTCTTTTCTTCATACAAAGTTGATTTAGAGAAATATATGGAAGCTTGCAAAATGCTATTAATCCGAAAGCAATGAAAACTGTATCTGTAAATAATAAGAATAATAATAACTGAATTATTCATCCTTTGTGCCCGTTTGAGATTAAAAAAATAAATAATTTTTTTTACCCTGGCAATATATCGGTCTCTATGTATTTTGTATTTTTACCCTTCCTTTTTATTATTATTTTTATTTATTATTATTATTATTATTATTATTATTTTGTCTGTGTGTAAATGTACTGCTTTTTGCTTCAATTTTCATAATGTCTAATAAAAATAAAAAGTCCACCATGTTGGCTCAAAACGGCTGTATAGTTGCGCATAGATCTCCCCTACTGGCAGTCCGCAGAGAACCAAAATGGCGGCCGTGTGGTTCTGCTGCTGGATGCTGATGAAGAAAAAAAAAGCGCTCCGAAGACCCGATCTAAATCAACTGATTTGCAAACCCGCATCGAAGTCCTGATATTCAAATGATTCGCGATTCACACTCTAAAGTTCCAATCTAAATCAAATGATTCGCGATATGCGCTCCGATGACCTAAACTGTATAATGATTCAAAAATCCGTTTCGAAGTTCCGATCTATCCTAAATCAAATGATTTCTGCTCCGAAGTTCTGGTCTGAATAAAAAGATTCACGAATCCGCACTGAAGTTCTAAATCAAATTATTCGTATCATGAATCTTTCAATAAACTAAATAATTCGCAAACCTGCTCGATCCAAAGTTACGATGCGAATTAAAAGATTCCAATCTAGTTCCAGTCTAAATTAAATTATTCACGATACGCGCTTTGATCTGAATCAAAATGTTCCTGATACGAGATCTGATTGAGCGCGATTAAACGGTCAATAATTTTACAACGCAATGCTTCAACTAATTCAATGCATCTGTGTAGGCTACTTTTTAAAATCTGTACACGCCATGTGGAATTTTTTTTTTATTTTTTTTTTATTGCTAGTGAATCGAATTGAGTTTAAATCAATCGGAGCGGTTCTTTAAATGACTCACTTAATTGAGTCTTTTGTCTGTTCCTCCGCTTTTTGCGCCTTATTTACAAGGCACTGCCAGTAGCTACTATAGGCTAAGCTTTATGAAATTAACTGAAATAAGCGGAGAAACTAGTATGCTGTTAGCAAATAAAATACATTATGATCGGCTTTCACTATATTTTAAACAGTTTGACCAGTTCAGTTGGTGACAGACAGTTTAATAGCTGCAAATCTGAAAGCTGAAAGCATCCAGTAGTCTCATTAAAGTCAATGTTAAATTTATCAGTATATGCTGTAGGCAATATGTGACCCTGGACCACAAAACCAGTCACAATGGTCTTTTTTTATTGAGATTTATACACAATCTGAAAGCTGAATACATGTTTTGTTGCCTTGTACCTTACATGTGCAATGACAATAAAGTTGAATCTAATCTAATCTAAAATAATGTAAAACAATATGACAATATTTGACTGAGATACAACTATTTGAATATCTTTTTTTTTGTTTTGTTTTGAGAAAATCGCCATTAAAGTTGTCCAAATGATGTCTTAGCAATGCATATTACTAATCAAAAAAAATATTTTAAATATATTTACAGTAATAATTCTAAGAAATATCTCCATGGAACATGATCTTTAGCTACTTAATATCCTAATGATTTTTGGCATAAAAGAAAAATCTATGATTTTGACCCATACAATGCATTGCTGGCTATTGCTACAAATATACCAGTACTACTTATGACTGGTTTTGTGCTCCAGTGTCACATACTTGTGATGTCAACATGTATAATTAAAAAATAATGACAGTACTTGTGTTCCGGCGACTTACCGCATCCAGCGGAAGCGGCGTTCTGTTGCTATGACAACCTCCTCCGGTTCTCCCGCGACGCGCTCTGAACTTCTAAATGGAACTTTGGTGTTTCCGGAAACATTTAAAAGGCGTACATATACTTGTAATTAGAAACAACAGTCCGCACATTTTTTCTTCTTTTTTGGACTTCCTTTGGGGGGTTTCAAGCTCTCCGTTTCACCAGTGGCGGATTTAGCAAATTGGGGGCCCAAGGCGAAGGTATGTATGGGGCCCCCCCATCCGATTTTTAAAAAAGAGCGAAAAAAAAAAAAAGACTGAATTGTGGATAGGCAGGTAAAGCTAATCTACGGGGAAGTGAAGTTTGAAGAGGAGAAAAAAAAAACTTCCCCTTTGAACCCTGCATACACTTCTTTACTCCAAAATGAAGATGGAAAGCAGAGACCACACAAAGTGTAGCACTACACAAACTAATAGTCACGATTGAACCCAACAGATAACAGATAACAAAATTTGCCAAAATGCCAGGAAAACCAGCACTGTTTATTATTTTTATAAGAGCAAATTAACATAACCAGCAAGACAAGTAGTAAGGGTAAACCCCCACAAACAGCCATATACTTAGCAAATATTGCATTCTACAAACAAACCCATGTACAAGATACAGGATATTGTAAGTGAATTGACATTACATTTGAGATTGAACATTTCAAACATTCTACAAACAAACCTATGTACATGATAGTGTGTGTGTGTGTGTGAGAGAGAGAGGGCTGAAGTTGCAATTGCCATTGCATAAGCAGACCCATGTACAGGATACAGGGTATGACAGAAAGTGTGTGTGTGTGTGTGTGTCATTGTCTGAGTGAGTGAGTTGCCAATACTTTACCGTAAAAAATACTTTAGAAACATTTATGTTTAATGGCATTGAACTAAATTTTACCGTAAAAAAACATTGTGGCTATTTATTGATGATGGCATAATCGTCATGTAGTGGCCTGATTCACTGAGCTCATAAAGAGTCTTATCTTTCATTGTATGGGGAATGTTTAATACTAATTAATATTTCATGTTTTTGAGTATTATAGCTCTGTGACCCTACCGCATGCAAGCTAGCAGTGACAAACAGGTAATCTGAAGAACTTTAAAAACACACGATGTACAAAAAAGGATTAAAACTTCTAACGTTATATGAGTTAGCCTAGATCAACACAGACATCAAGAATCGGCGTATGAATCTCAACAACGGTGACAATCAACAAAATAATCAGATAAAACTCTGAACATCACAAAACAAGTTACTAAAAAGTTGCAACAAAAACAACAGCAAAAATAAAAGCAGATAATAATAATAAAAGAAAATACTAAGGCAATTCAGCATAATTTATTCATGCTGCAATGCATGTTGGGAGATATTGATTGAGTTTTGATTGATGGCTCCCATCATGCACTGCACTTATATCCCCGTTGTTGAGATTCATATGCTGAATCTTGATGTCTGTGTATGTCTGAAATATACAGTAGTTCAAACCTTTATTGTGCAAATTTTTTTTACAGATTCTTCAGATTATCACAACACGGATGGATCACATGCTGTAGAATCATAAGTCTACTACAATTAACTTAGTTTAAAAAAAAAAGGTAAATTTCACAGGGTTATTTTAAATTGTGTTGTTGTTGTTGTTTTTTTGCCCGTAAATTTAAGTCCCGTAAAACATAAAAGGTTGCCACCATTTTTTTTTCATGGTAAAATACATCAGCCACATCTGCCGTTTTTTTTTTTTTTACCGTAAATTTCACCGTTTTTACACTAACAGTAGAACTAGGCTAGGCGGTTGACTCACCAAATCCCCGTCATCGGTGTCAAAATGGCCATCACTGGACAACTCTTCCACCTCATCTGTGTCAACCTCGATAACTCTGTCGGTGACGGCGGGCAGCAACAACGTGATGTCCTCATTGTCTTGGTCAGCGTTATCCTCCTCCTCACCTAGCGCCACTTCACAGCTAACGTTAGCTGCTGCTGCTGCTGCTGTAATGTTAGCGCTTTGGATGTTGTTGTTCCAGTCTGTATTAGCAGCCGTAAAAAAGTGTGTCAACTTTGGCAGCGTTGCCAAATATTTATTGGCGTCTTTTCGCTTTTTTCTTTTAATTGACCCGCTTTCGTAACTTCTTTTCATTTTCCCGTTTTGATTTGCCTTGCGTCGTCTCTGTGTATTTCTCAGTCCTCCTGTCACTGACTGTGTGTTTATCTTTCGCGCCGCGCAGCGTTATGGACTAGTCCATTTCATTGTGAAAACAGGGGGTGTATGTGTAGGGACAGATAACCATGAACTGGACATTTTAACCACTACTTCAACGTTTCAACGTATTTCTTAAGAATATTAATAAAGTGTACCTTGCTTTTGAAGCATTCATGATGATAAGGGGCCTTTTCTTTTTTTTTTTTTTTTTGAGGTTTGTTGGGGGCCCCCCTTCTACGACCGCTGGTAGGGGGCCCCAAGCAGCCGCCTACCTATGCCTCTATGTTAAGACCGCCACTGCGTTTCACCGTAGGAGCGGTTCTTGTTGGCAGACGGTGGAAGAGGGGCGGGCAAAGAGAGGAGAAAGAGAGGAGGAAGAGAGAGAGGAGGAAGAAAGGAGGGAGGGAGGGAGGGAGGGGGCGATTCGATACAGAGCTGCACACTTCAGACGCGGAATTCAAAGCAGTCAGGACCCCAGAGCCGCCAGCTCGCTCTCTCACATCGCGGAGGTTTGTAAATGTGTGCCCCTCGCATGCTCTCTTTTCTCCATCCATTTGCTCAGACTCTGCTGCCGTTGAATGCTGCATGTTGCTGCCATGGTGCGAACTTGGCGATGGGCTCGCAGGGTATGGCGTGAGCTGCCAGTTTCAGCTCCATGTTTGTGAGGAAAAAGGCGTGTGAAATTAGGCTGCTTGCCAGGTGCTTTGAGATGCCTTGTGCGTTTTCAGGTTAACCGCAGAGACAGAAGCGCGCTCGACGTGCATGATGAGAGAAAGAGAGAGAGACGACAGTATGCGCAGGTGCAGCAAATGATGAATCTGTCAGCTGATGGACTGCATGATTGCATTGTGTACCGGTGGAGGGCAAAGCCGAAAACAGCTGAATGGGGTTCATGATCCTACTGTTGAGCTTTTCTGATAGTGGGGTTGAGCTTCAGAGGACTTCTCTGATGCATAGTGGATGTGTGAGAAACCAGTATCTGATCCTACAGTTGCCTTGAGCTCTAGTACAGTATGTGTAGTGTTGCCTGGTATGTGACAGTGGCAGCCCATTCCCTATGCTCTTACTGTCCATTCTATTGGTTTATTATGTAATTCTTCAAATGTTAATTCTTAAAACGTCTTAACTGTACAGGTCTAAATGAAACAGAATGAAAATGTAGGATCAAAGGTACAATTTGTAAGATATTTGCAGTAAAATATCCAAAAACCACTAGGCTAGTGTTATATATTTTGTCCAGCTGATTACTAACAATATCTCTAATGTTTTCAACTACTTGTAAGTCATGAGAAAATTCCCATTATAAACTGTGACACGGGGCAGTGCAGTTGCCTGTCAATGACGTTAGTTACCCTTTGTTACCGCCTTTACTGACGTAGAAACCACATGACATCAGTGTCATGGACAAATGCGGAAGTAGCTTCGTGTCAAACTTCAACTAGAAAGAGATGCAGATCTCGCTTGTGTTTTACTCGACAGGTGAGTTGTTTTGATTTGTATCTTTACAGAAAACGTATGCTATTATAACGATCAACAAGATTAGTATTATGGGGCATACACGTCAAACGCGGGGCATCACGTCTCTAGACCCGCGCGAGGACGCGTCTGATCCATAGTCTGATCGCGTCTTTGCATTGACTTTGTATGTAATCTACTCACGCAAATCGTTGAATTTGCGTTAAATCCATGATTTATCTTTCTGTCTGATTGATGGCCGTCAACGGTTGGGTAGAAGACAACAAATCCCATCATTCCACGCTCCTTCTTAGCGTCATCAAACCACGCAATTGTTATTGTTTTGGTAGTGCGCCCTCTAGTGGCAGGTCCTACAACCTGTACCTTTAAGTAGCGTGAGCAAACAGACAGCATACATAGTATATGTATTAGTACCAAATAATTCATATTCTGGTGAAATGGACTCCATGCAAATGTAAAAATAGCAATAACATTTTTGAAATTAACTTCTTAATTATATCTTCCAAATCATTAATGTGCTTCTTGAACAAGGAAACAGAATAGGCATGCATGCATCATTACTGTGAATGTTCACTGATATAGTACTCATTTTGGAGATTAATTTTTGCAATTATATACACTAATAGTTTATTAAAATTATAATTGAAACAGATTTCTGGAGTATATTTTATAAGAAAATACTAGTTCAGTCTTTTAAATTTCATGTTTAATTCAATGTTGTTTGCTGTTTCTTTGTAATTTGTGAAATTTACTAGCAGTTTTTGAGTGAAATAAACTAAAACACTAAAATACATTAAAAAAATCTTGTCCGTGCTCACAGGAGTTTATTTTATCATGTACACATTTGTTCATTTATTCATGTTCTTATCTGGGATTGCTAACACAATCAACTTAAGTAATGTAATATTTTGATGTTTTTAAGCATGTCATCAATATGAAATTTAGTTTATAATCAATTCTCACGAGGTTAAAGTCTGAAAACCGGATTCTTCAGTGTTACAGTAATTAAGTGTTGAGCTGTTGAAATGGCTTTAGCATGCAGCGCTGTTGTTCTTATACGCATGAGACAGTAACTCTCGCATTCAAAAGAATCCTCCTAATTGGATGCAGCAAATGCACATTACTGCTTCTTATTTTCCGCCCCAGGCAAGAATGGGAATCAGGCCTAACCCTTGACCATTATTCATGTGATGTGTCTGAGAGACTGAGAGTGAATGGAGGGTTAAAAGGAGCGAAAGAGAGGATGGATATATAGTAGCAGATAAGATCAATTTTTTTCTGCTTCAAAAAAATTGTTCACCCAGAAATTAAAATGTGCTCACCCTCAGGCCATTCAAGATGTAGATGAATATGTTTCTTTATCAGATTTGGCATTACATCACTTGCTCACCAATGGATCCTCTGCAGTGAATGGGTGCCGTCAGAATGAGAGACTAAACAGCTGATAAAAACATCACAATAATATAGAAGTAATCCACACCACTGCAGTCCATCAATTAACCACTTGTGAAGTGAAAAGCTGAATGTAAAGCAAATCCATTATTACTACTTTTTTTAACCTTCAAACCATTGCCTCTGGCTAATGTATGAGTCCTCTATCCATATAATGCTTTCTCAAAGGGAAAAATTGCAAACAGGTGAGAAATATGTATAGATCAAACACCATTTAAAAGTGAAAATATTCCAAAAACAGTTCTAAACAAATATGTATGTGTATTTCAATGTTCAATGTTGAGAAGACAACAGGAGATTGACTTTATAGAGGAAGTATTATTCTGGATCATGGCCAGAAAGTTAAAGCTAAAATGCCTTAATGGTGTATTTGATTCTTACAAACATAACTCCACTTCATTGCACTAATTGATGGACATGACAGGTGTGGACTACTTGTGGATTATTGTGATGTTTTTATCAGCTGTTTAAACTCTCATTCTGACGGCACCCATTCACTGCACAGGATTCATTGGTGAGTAAGTGATGTGAATGCTACATTTCTCCAAATCTGTTCTGATGAAGAAAAAAACACATTTGCATCTTCGATGGCCAGAGGTTGAGGTTTCATTTTGGGATGAACTATTCCTTGCACAATTTTTTCCCATGAGATTTTGCTTTCACTTGACTTGTTAGAATTTTAAACTTAGTGTATTTTTTGTGCAACTATAGCATCATCGAATAGAGCTGGAGAATTGGTCTGCCTACCATTAGCCATTTAAAATAACCAGGAGAAATACATACAGGCAGAAGTTATGATTCATGACTCTTTAAGTCAGTCATATGGACACATCTGTCCTCCAGTGAGAGGGGTGTTTTTGGTGACAGGTGTGGAGTGGCAATTTTGAAGCCTCCGCTGTGTGTTTGGTGCTGAGAGTCGTCACGAGAGGTCTAGCAGCAGGGGAGAAATCAAGTGCTGAATTATTTATAGCTGTGTCCAAACCTCCATCAAATTGCATTGTGAGGCTTTATGATCATATTCCCTTTTGCAGGCTATGCTTCTGTTGTTGCCATTGAAATCCTGTGAAATAAAACAGCTGCTGAGTAAAACGGCCAATAGGTGTGGAGTGACAGGTTACTGTAGGCGATTATTGCAATTTTTCATCCATGCTAATAATCTGTTTTATGAAATTTGAAAGATTCTTACTTGATTTGTTTCACCACTTCACATTGTCTCACCTGGACAGAAATAGACTTATTTGATATTGAATGCCTAAAAGAATAAGGCTTTGACTGCACCTGGTCAGACCGGATGATTTTTTGAACCAGATGTATATGTTACTGAGTCAAGCTGTGGAAAGATGTTAGAGGGGTTGGTTATAATTGAAAATATATTTAATCTGGCTAAATGGTTTGAAGATAATACTCTGGATGAAATGCTTGCAGCAAGTATTTCAGCTGAAAGCTTATCTCCCTTCTCCAGATTTTTACTGCCTATGCGTGGTTAGCCATTTGGCAGACACATACAAACATCGAAAACACTTCAGCCTCAAGGAAGAGGCCTGAGTTAGCTGAAACAGACAACCTGCGGGGTCAGCAGATATGCATTTTTTAGTACAAAACCAATATGTATGTGTGATCTGGAAGTATGAGAGCTTATGGCTGTAGAATAATAGTTAAATGAGTTTGAAAAACATGGAAGACTTTTACTAACTTTTCTAGTCCCCAGTGACGCTTATTCAAGCCAAGAACATAACACTTAGACAGGAAAATACCATCTGTCCAACATGTAAAACAATACCAGGCATAAATCCTCATCTCTTTGCACAGGTGGTCCAGTATTTCACAATATGTATACAGATTTATTCTGCTGTTTTATCAAGATTGCACATGAAAATATTGTGTGCGTTCAGCTCAACAACTGTTAATTTTTCACAGTCAGGCCCATCTGTTTGTAATGCACAGCCCCTGTTTGAACACAATGCAAAAAGTGTGAATCAGGTTTACAGTCAGCACCAATATAGTAATGTGTAGATGGCATGATAACTTTAATGTGACAAGAGTTAATTGGCTCCCATTGGAGAGGGGGGTTCCCGTGACCTCTTGTGTGAGCCTGACCCAGCATGCAATGATAGGCTTTGACAATTACATAGCAGGAGGGCAGTGGAAGTGGCTGTAGACCCCCTTCCTGAAATCAAGAGTCCTCGACTGCTCTCGCGCAGCAGAGGGTGTAATAATCATATTCATATGCAGGCTTAAGTGGGTCAGTGCTGACTCCTGATATATTGCTGTACAGTATCAGATTTTTCTCCTGAGTCAGCAATTCTCAACCAGGGTCTGTACTTTGGTTGTACTTTTAAAAAAAAGTGCTTTGCTTTGTTAAAGGGATACTCCACCGTGTTTTCATATTATACTATGTTTTTCCCTAACCTAAGACAAGTTGATACATACCTCTTTCGTCTCAGTGCGTGCACTCAATCGCTTTGGCGCGCGGTGACACTTTGAAAGCACTGAGCCCATTCATTCAATATGGGCCAAGCAGAGAAGCTACCAAACACCTCAACGTTTTCCCTATTTAAATACAGTTACTCGCGTAGTGTAACTCAACCTAGGATGGTAACACAAAACAAAACGTTGCGCTTTTCTAAGCGTGTAAAATGGATAACTATATTGTGTGGCGGAATACCATGGCAAGTGCTTGTAAGCACTTCGTCTTGGCGCAGTAATATCTTCACTAGAGGGAGCGGGGGCCGGTGAGAAGATTTTTCACGCGTGAAGATATTACTGCGCCAAGACGAAGTGCTTACAAGCACTTGCCATGGTATTCCGCCATCCTAACTGACAAAGGAGGAGCTGGGGATGGAGGAGGGTAATTAGCTATTGAGCAATGCGAAAACTGCTGATAATACTGAGGGACCTTATATATGAATGCTTAGGCGTCGTATCCCCATAGGTAGATGGGGATCAGCTGAGAGTCAACTTAATGTACTTTTTTATAACTAAAACTAAAACTGAAATAAAAATAATAAAACTATGGATATATAAAAAACAAATAAAATTGAAAAAGCACAACTAAAAAATTACTTAAACTATATAAAATAAAAAATATTAATGAAAATAATACTAAAATAACAATGGTCAAAAATAAATAAACACTAATTTTACAGTGTATATTTGGCAGTTTATGTGGATAACACTTTCCATATTTAAAGACTTGCAGACAAATTGCCTAAGCAGAACTAAGAGAAATAATTAACCTCAGAAGTACTCTTCAAGAACAAGATGTCTGTCAAAACCCCAGTGGCTTTTGCTTCACTTGGCAGCAATCTCTCTAATAGTCAAAAGCAAAGATTTATTTTTGACCAAGCCAGAGGAGTCAAGAGTAACGAATAGCTCATGTGTTGGATTTATTACAGCCAGTTCTGTACTTCACTCTCTCTGCACTGCTTTTGGTTGGTGTTTCATATGAGAAAGCTTTGCCTTTGTAACAAATCCAAACACCTGTTTCTGTACTGCTAATTTTATGATATGCACAAGAACATTCTGCTCAGGTGCATCACGAGCAGAGGTTGAAGTTTATGAACATGTTTATATGTGTTTTAGTTGGGTTTCTATTCACACTGATAAGACCCTCTTTCTCGTTTATTTTGCTCATAAAGCTTCTTCATTAGTAAACATTAACTTCCTGTATATCATATTACAAACAACATTTAGTATTTCTAACAAATAACATCTCAGGTTACAGATGTAACCATGGTTCCCTGAGAGAGGAATAAAACACCGTGTCCTCTAGAGGCCGCTATGAGAAACGCCTTGTGTGTCCAGTGTCTGAAGCATACATCTAAACATGACAATAGCATTGGCCACTGACAGCATATGATGTCATTACCCGGCACAATCACAGTATAGGGCGCTGGGAGAATACATCATCCACTTTTTTGTCTGAAGCTTGTGTCCAAAGCATGGCAAGGGAACTAGAGGACGCAGTGTCTCGTTCCCTTCTAAGGGAATCATGGTTACATCCGTAACCTGAGACGTTCCCTTCCGAGGGAACTATGAACTGCGTCCTCTAGAGGTCGGTATGGGGAACAGTATACCAACACCTTCATGCTGAGGGGAATGCATGCCAGAAACCATTGCGAGCACTAAGTACCAACTCTACTAACTCCTAACAGGCCTAACAACCCAGTATTGTTGCATATGGAGTGCTTGGGAGCAGAGCTCTCAGCTCTCAAGATGAGGCGGGCCCTCAAAGCACAAACTAGGAGTTATAGGTAGGGGTGTTCCGATTGATCGGCTACTGATCACAATCGCCCGATAATCGCTTTGGGATGATTGATCGGCGGTCTCTAAAAAGGCAGATCTCAAGCTGATAACACTCCGCTGTCAGAGGTTTGGCTTGAAATGAAGCAGCACTGTCAAAGTCTCTGTCTGGCGCGGATGAAATAATTATAATGCTTTATGTGAGGTACAATTTATATTTCTTCATTAAATAACTGATAAAGTAATTTGAACAAGTTTCTGTGAGACATCATTTTTGGATTTAAAATCAAAATAATGGATAAATGTGTCTATGGTAAACAGCCATGGATAAGGATCAGACTCCTGTGTGAAAGCACAGTCCGTGCTGCTTTTGTACCACACATGGACTACATACAACATGCAAACAGAGTATGTGTGAACCTCACATACAGTTCACAAAATCAGGCTTGCGCTGTGTAAGTTATTGTACTGTAAATTTTAATGACATTTTTTATTGATTTATTTGGATTTTTTGCAAGTTTCCTTTAACATTTCTGATTTTTTATGAATTGCTTTTACTGTTTAAACTTTGCTTAAAAGCCTTAATACATTGTTAATCACAAATTCCACTAAAACTTACCAAAATGGTGGGACAGCACCATTTTTTTCAATGGCGTAATTAACTGCAAGATGGGGTTTAAATAAAATGACTGTTTGCACAGCAGAAACAGACAGTTTACACATGAAAACTGGTTTTCTGAGTCTGTGAAAGAAATATTGCTTGCTTCCATGATAGATCATGATGAATCTTAATCCAGGTATGTGGCATTGCATGTATTTTATAGTGTTTGTGTAATATAGCACTGCAGCTGCAGCTCAGGACACATGTAGGATGCTCTGCACTAGATCTGTGTTTCGTTGTGCTAATAAATGCCGATCCCTGGCAAAATGATTCCAGGCATGACGTATTAATAAACGTACTGAGAATGAACAGATTGCTTTCCTGTCCTGTGTGTTGGGATGGATCTGTATAGTATTGTAGCCAGGCCCCATGCCCCAAATTGAATCTCATTGTAAATGGTGCTTTTCTGTCAGAATGGCTTTGTAAACCAAGCAGAGCTGCTCTGAGTTTAACCTAATTACCCTTCATGCCCTGCCTTCCTGTTTCCCTCCCACAACCTCCCACATCTTCTCTTGTGCGGGAAGTGTATCAGCTTCCTTATTTACTTTCCAGACATATCTACAGCGTGGGTTTGCTGTAACAGTTGCATAATCAGTGCTTTTATCTTTTATGTTATGACTATTAAGCAAAATTATGTCAATTGACATATGGTTTAAAGATTTTGCACTGGCAGACTTCCAGGCTCCAGATTGTGTGCATGGGTTCACACTTTTACATGATGATTTGGCATATTCACTGCAATAATTGCTTTTTGTTTATTAAGTAATAATTGAAGCACAAAGTGGTTTGGCAAACTAAGGCGAAATATCACAGAATAAATGTAACTGCTCTAAGTGTACGACTTGCCATAGGCATCACGGACATGCAACTCACCGAAAAATATTGCTAATTTCATTCATTTCAGGCTTGTCTTTTAGGCTGCAAATGTCAGAAACGATTAAGAATTAATATATTTTTCATTTTTAACAGTGTAACTCAGCCGGACATGTTTTTTTAATCATGTTCTATCCTCATATTGAAATATTTTCAATTATTTTAGTTTGAAACTGTGGTTATTGGTTATTTGTATTGGTGTAAACATTTCATAAATGCCTAAAAAACATTTTTGTAAATGTCAGGCATGTTTACTACCCTCAGGTAAATGTTATTCTTGCAGCTTTTTTAATTAGATACAGGAAAACATCCTCATTTTAGAGTACACAAAATAAGTGGGACAGAGCTACTCGCACTTTATTTTCTCTGTAATGCGGTCTAGCAGAAGCTGGTTAGAATAAAAGCAATTTCCATTATTTTGTGTATTTTATTTTATATATCAATAATTAATATCATGTTTTACAGATTGCAAATAAACCTGCTAATGGTGTGTAGAGTTATGAAAATTATGACATGCAAACAAAAAGTAGTATACTTTGGGCTTTCTGGAATGACCTAACACAGAGAAGTGTATAGTGATACAATCTTTGAAGGAACAAGAAAGGATGCTGAAAATGACTGAACATGCTGATATTTCCTCAAGGTTCTGATGCTATGTTATCTTCCTTTTGCTTTCAAGGCTTCTTTGTGGATAAGAAACTGCTGGTTTGAAAGGATTTTTTTATGTCTTTTAAAGTCGTGTAGCTGCCTTGAAGCTGGATTCTTTCCTTGTTCATATCTATTGATTTGAACTAGCCCCAGGCTTGTTTTACCTAACTCATTAAGCTGTGGCTGAAGGTAGCTTCCAATGGGCTTAATGGATGCAACCAGGGACCATGTGTATCACTTCTAAATGGCTGTTTTTGAAAGGATCAGTAAGAAGATAAGAGAGCATGTGGAGAGAGTCATGGAGAACTAATCTTCACTGAAGTCATGAGTCCACTGCCATGAGATGCATGCCTGAATTGAACAATCTACCACCAGATAAATTCACAGTTATTTACTTTATGCAACAAGCTGTCCATGCAAATCAATTGATTTTATGGTGCTCAGGTAAGAAATGTGGGAAAAATATCTCACCTAACTGCTTTGCTGTGATCTGGGTAAAGTGTTTTCTTACAAAGGCATGTGAGATGGGTTTCTCATAATTGCTTTTCTGATTTATAGGAATATTATTGCTGGTTTTTGTACTAAAGTCCACACAACAACCCATAAAAAGTATGTTATTTTTTTACGAAAGACTTCAGAGTGGTTTCCTCTTTCCTGTGCATGTGGAAAAACCATGTTTCTATTCATGCCTTATCGTGTTGCATAACTGTGTAAATGTTAAAGCCTTTAATAGGAAGATTTATAATTTCATGCCTGGTTGGGCAAGTCTCTGTTAGCTCCATCCATGCTTTAAGCAGCTTTGTTGTTTTCCTGAGACCTCTGATTTCAAAAATCTATCACAGTATTTAGTGCGGTAAGCATCTCAAATGAATTGTCACATTATCACAACATCACCTTGTGCCATACATCACTGCTTTTCTGTTTAGGAAATCAAATACTTTGCGGTGATCTTTTAGTTTGCTACTAACGTAGCGCTTACGTAAGGATCCAGTAATAGCTCAGAAAGTATATGGTCTCTGCCCTTCTTCCTGATCTTTAGTTTTAAACTATACAACTATCTTATGTGCAGTATTGTGTGCATTAAGATCTAAAGGAGTTTCATAATAAAAGACAGTGTTGCCAAGTCCATATTTTTAAGGCAAAATTAGACCATTTCTATACTGCTGCGTTGGTTGGTGGGTTTTTTTGCATCCTCTGTCCCCCTGTAATGCGACTTTAAAGCAATTTTGATAGCCATTTCCCCCTGGATTATGATTGGTCTAGTGAATGAATAAGCTGGTTTTGTTACGCAGACTTGGCAACCCTGATTTTGAGTTTCAGTTTATGCTTTCATTTGGCAAAAACTGTAACCTTGAAGCTTTCTTTCTAATCCCATTATATGATTGTAGAAGCTCAAAGATGGATTAGATGCACCAATCAATCAGAATGTCGCTTCTCCTTGACATCTTTCCCACCATTGTGGTGCATTGTGAGATTTCAGATGACATATATCCCTTTGCTGTCTTGTTTTTACAAATCTCCACATTCGGGTGTCAGATTATCATATAATTTGCATTTACATTTCACCAGGATGGATGCTTGAGCTGGATGGAATGTGGTTTTATCGGAGATGACAGAAAAAGATTTATAATTAGATGCAAAGCAATGTTTGATAATGCAAATCATTCAAAGCGAATGGTTATTGCACCACATCTTTTTCAGTCTCTCAAGTCATTACTCAAATGAAAACACTCTGAAGACAGTTTAATGGAAGCATTTATGTATGAAACACTGGCAAGACTCAGCTACAGAACATCAGTGCTGTGTTGATGTGGTGGAGGTTTTTGTTGTCAGGTTGAATTGAACTGGTAAATGGCTCACAAACTCAACCTCAAGGTCGCAGAAGGATGCTTTGTGTTCTGCTAATCAGACCTGGCAGGAGTTACTGCCCTTATTCTGACTTGAGAATAGAAGGTCAGCCACTGCATGTAGAGATAGGTCAGGACGTCTAATTTGATTTATAATTACAACTCTAATTATAAGAATTCTTGATTTAAAAATTTTGTTTTTAGCTTTAATACTTTTTCTTAAAGGGTTAGTTCACCCAGATAGCAAATTTATGTAATTAATAACTTACCCTCATGTTGTTTCAAACCCGTAAGACCTCCGTTTATCTTTGGAACACAGTTTAAGATATTTTAGATTTAGTCTGAGAGCTTTCAGTCCCTCCATTGAAGCTGTGTGTACGGTCTACTGTCCATGTCCAGAAAGATAAGAAAAACATCATCAAAGTAGTCCATGTGACATCAGAGGGTCAGTTAGAATTTTTTGAAGCATCGAAAATACATTTTGGTCCAAAAATAGCAAAAACGACGACTTTATTCAGCATTGTCTTCTCTTCCGTGTCTGTTGTGAGAGAGAGTTCAAAACAAAGCAGTCTGGATATCCGGTTCGCGAACGAATCATTCAGTTCACCAAATCGAACTGAATCGTTTTAAACGGTTCGCATCTCTAATACGCATTAATCCACAAATGACTTAAGCTGTTAACTTTTTTAATGTGGCTGACACTCTCTCTGAGTTCAAACAAACCAATATCCCGGAGTAATGCATGCACTCAAACAGTACACTGACTGAACTGCTGTGAAGAGAGAACTGAAGATGAACACCGAGCTCCCAACCCAACTTTGAGAATAGATTAACAGCGATATATTTTTTATATATATATACAATATATTGAAACAGAAGTGTTATAGTGAGAGTACATGAAAAATATGTATAGTTTGGAAAGCTATTATATACTTCAGGCAAACCAAAACATGCAGTAATTGGGGTAATCCGTTCTTTTAAATTTAGCAGAAGAAACTTCATTTTACTGAAGGGAGATGGAAAGATGAGGGGGAGGAGTGTGGGCGAATATGAATGAAGCTACTGGAGCGAGACAGAGAGAGGGAGAGAGAGAGAGAGAGAGAGAGAGAGAGAGAGAGAGAGGGGGAGAGGTGGATTATCAGGACACACAGTGTTTGTCATGTTCTGGCTATTCAAGCATGTAGTTCTCTTTAACATTCAGTTAGGAATCCTTCAAGAAGAACAAATTGCAGGTCAGTAAACTGGTAAGTGGAAGCAGACTTAAGTAAATTGCTAATAGGAACTAGTTACAAACACATAACTCATTGTTTAATGTTTCTTTCATGAACCTGCTGTTCTTTAGTCTTATGTCTCATTTCTTTAGAGGTGTTTGGCTGCGATGTAGGAATCAGATTTTTTTTTGTTGTTGTTGTGTGAATTGCGAGTTTTCAGTATCCAAGGTCTCAATGAAGCTCTTGTAAAGCTGACAGATTTTGTGCAAGTATTATGTCTCAAACGAGACAAACCATCTCTTGTGTGTCTACAGAAAGTATTTCAAATTAAATCAAGCTTTTATAGAGGTTCAGAGGACTTCTTGAGATGAAATCCACAATAAATGTTTTGACATTTCCACTTAATGTCGCGGTGTAGCTGGAAATGTTTGATGTTTTCCTGAAAACAATAATTGCATGGTCTTTCTTGAGTTTTCTGAAATGATTGTGAATTTGTTTTTAAGCACCCACTGTGTGGGATTCATCTCAGAATAACACTAATGAGCATTTTACTGTTTCAGGGGGGATTTTTTTGTAGTGTTGTTAAATTTCAGCTCAGATGCTCACAGATGTGATGGAGCAGGTTGTATTTATGCTTTAGTGATCAGTATTATCTAACTGAACTGTCAATAATTCTGATTTTCCCAGTAGGTGTGAAAGATTCATCAGGAGACTGACATACTGTGGTGGACCGACAGATTCAGGATCACAGCTGCTATAAATGCAACACTCTCTTTAGCTGGAAGAGGACCACATATCTGAGTGCATCATGGATTTTGTGATGAAGCAAGCGCTGGGCGGTGAGTGTCATGTTATCAACCCATATTTCTACAAAGATGTACCACATGTGAATTAGTCTCAACTCTAATGTCAGTTTGGTTAAGGCCATTTAGATTGTATGATTCTTTATGTAGTATTTATTTATCGTGCTATTTTAGTATTATTAAGATACTATTATGGTTTTTATAAAAAATATTTTTGAATGTTTTCCATTTTTACTTTTAGTTAAAGTTTTTGTAATTTAGTTGTGTGTTTTTGTCATTTTTATTATTATTATTATTAATTTTTTTAATTATATCTATGTAGTTTTTAAATGTTTATTTAAATTTTAAATGAATCAAGTTACACTAAATGAAAATAAGACATGTTATTTTAAGATATTTTTTACTTTAGTTCAGTTAACATTTCTTTTAATTTCAAGTAACGTTTTTATGGTTTTAGTTTTATTTGTTAATTGTTTGACATGGCAGAATTTGATGTTTTTTTTCTTCAATGTAAAATTAAAATAATTGTTTATCTAAAGGAGTATTAGAATAATAAGTTAATTTATTTTTATAAAATTATAAATAATATCTAAGTATGTTTTTTGTATAATATAACATCTGGTTTTTATGTTATATTTACTATATATATATATATATATTTAGGATCATTAAAAATATAAAACATAAAAAATAGTAATGTTTCCAAACTTTTGGCCTGTACTATATATATATATAAAATGTATGTACATGTGTGTGTGTGTTTTAACTTGCATAATGGCCTGTAACCAGGAAATTTATTTTAATAGAGGTTTTTGCTGGAAAATGGAAAAAGTGATATTGTGCAGTTAAAATAGTTCCTCTTCAGGAACTCGAGCTGCGTCGAGAACGAATGGAGAATACGTCCAGCATGACGTCTCTGAATAACGTGTATAATCAGTCCAATGGAAGGGCGAGACGTTAGGCGGGTGACGTCAGAGACCAGGAAGCATAAAAGCATGAGCGGCAAAGCCGGTAATCAGCCTTGTGTCTTCAGCAAGCGCTCTGTGTGTGTGTTTGTGAGTCTTATTTAGTGTCGTTTGTCCACTGATAAACTCCATTGTCAAAGCTTCAATCAAGAGAAGAGAGCAGGCAGCGTTCAGGCTGTGTGTTTTTCCTGCCAAAAAAAAGTGTCAGCTCTCGAGGGAGTTGACGGCTGAGATGCGAGCCTTTGCTTCACTCTCAGAAGGCTTTCTTTGAGGAGAGAGCTTTCACTGGCGTTTTTCGCCAAGGCGGAGCGGTGGTTGTGCTCGCAGGGAGAATCTGATCTGGAAAATGATCTGGCGAATGGGTTGGAGACGGCTCGTCCTATCTCCACCCGTGTTCACTAGATCTAGAGCTCGTTCTCGAGGCTTGGAAACCAGCGCTGCGGTTTCCTCGTCCTCGGAGGCAGAGCTCGCTGCAGCATCCATCTTTCTCTGAGGAGATTGATTTTGTAGCATAAAAAAAAAAAAAAAAAAAAGACTGCTGGGAGGAGCAGTCCCAACCGCGTTCCAGCCCCTCATGCCGGGGGTGTCACTTTTGTACTCCGCAGACGCAAGAGTCAGAGTGGCGCTCCCAGGCCGAAGGCTTCTAGTGGAAAGCAGTTCTACAGACCGTTGTTTTCGCTGGATAGCCTTCATCTTAACGTCCTGACACCTAGGACGTTTTTGAGTGCCAGCTCCCTCTGGGGAAGAGTGGTGTACACCGCATTACACGGTGCCCGTTTCTCCTCAGTGCCCTCAGGAATTCGTTCTGCCAACCCTGCCGGTGTTCCAGGGTGCAGAGATCTCCGGCGAGCGCTTCTCTCAGTTACTGCCCGGAAATGTAGCGGTGCTGAGAGGCTCGCTACCTCTATGGAGGTCTCTAGAGCAGCTAGTACGGTCATCCCCTGCCGGTCCGCCGCTTCAGGGCACCGAGCTAGTGGCTCTAGGCGCACCAGAGGCCAGTCTTGCGAGACTGGTTCCCTTAGGAGGTCACATGGTGGTGTGGGAGCCCCTCCCAAGTGTACTTCATGGGGTCCTGCCCCGAGCAGGCTCTGGTCTAGTCTGAGGACCGTCATTTTTAGGAGACTTCAGCTACGAGAGTCCTGATGCTGCGGCTCAGGACCTCGGAGGGCAGGCCCCTCTGGGGAAGAGCGGTTTACACCGCATTACACGGTGCCCGTCTCTCCTCAGTGCCATCAGGAGATCGATCTGCCAACCCTGCCGGTGTTCCAGGGTGCAGCGGTCTCCAGTGGCCTTGCAGTCTCACCCCACACTTTCACGACTCAACCACATTGACGATTGGTTGATATCAGCTCAATCTGTTCAATCTGGTTCGGCATCGAGGTGTCGTTCTCGCTCACATGAAGTAGCTGGGGTTAAGACTTAATGCAAAGAAAGTGTGCTTTCTCCAGTTCAGAGAACCACTTATCTGGGCATGGTGTGGGGTTCGACCACGATGTAGGCACGTATGTCACCTGCTCGGATCGAGTCGATCCTCACTGCAGTCGCGAGAGTGAGAGAAGGCCAGTCACTCACTGTCAAGCAGTCACGGAGATTGCTGGGTCTGATGGCAGCTGTGTCCAACGTGAATACTTTTGGCCTGCTGTACATGAGACCCCTACAGTGGTGGCTCAAGACCAAGGGGTTCTCCCTGAGGGGAAACCCACTTCGCATTCTAAAGGTCACGCGGCACTGTCTATGTGCCTTGGATATGTGGAGAAAGCCTTGGTTCTTGTCTCAGGGCGCGGTGCTGGGAGCTCCTTGTCGCCGCGTGATGCTAGCGACGGACGCGTCCCTCACCGGCTGGGGTGTGGTCATGAGTGGCCACCCTGCCCGCGGTCTGTGGATTGGTCGCCATCTGACATGGCACATCAACTGCCTGGAGATGCTGGCCGTGCTTCGTGCACTTCGTTATTTTCTCCCAGACCTAAGAGGTCACCATGTGTTGGTGCGCACCGACAACACAGCGGTGGTCTCTTACATCAACCACCAAGGAGGTCTGCACTCACGCCGTTTATACAACTAGCATACCAGATCCTTGTGTGGGCCCAGGACGAATTCCTCTCGCTCAGAGCAGTTCACATTCCTGGGAGTAGACATCCTGTTGAGGCAGGGGCCGAGGCCCAGGGAATGACGGCTTCACACTGAGGTGATGAAGCAGAGTTGGAGATGTTGGCCAGACTCGGGTGGATCTGTTTGCGACTCGAGAGACATCGCACTGTCCCCTCTGGCTTCCTCTGACTCATCCAGCTCCACTGGGGCTGGACGCCATGGTACAGACATGGACGAGTCCGGCTGCTGTTAGTAGCCCCGTTCTGGACGGGCCGGGTATGGTTCCTGGGCCTGATTTCTCTTTTTGACGGCACTCCATGGGAGGTTCCCGTCAGGAGAGATCTCCTCTAGCAGGCGGAGGGTGCGCCCCCGCATGGAGCTTAGAGGCTGTAGGTGTTGTCTCTGAGGAGGCACAACTCTTAGCTTCCGGTCTCTCAACCGAGGTTGTAAGACCGTTCTCCAATCCAGAGCTCCCTCAATGAGGAAACCGTATGCCCTTGAAGTGGAAGCTTTTCACTTCTTGGTGCGGAGACCGCCAGCTCGACCCAGTTAACTGCCCGGATGGTACAGTGCTGGAGTTCCTGCAGGCTCTCCGCAGGGTTGACCCACTCCACCCTGAAGGTCTACGTGGCGGCCATGGTGGCCTACCGCACCCCTCTCGGTGGCCAGTCAATTGGGCAGAAACCCTCTGGTTACATGTTTCCTCCATGGTGCGCTGAGGCTGAGGCCTCCGGCCAGAAGAAGCTTATGCTAAGCGGTGATCAGGATGCTATTCTAAGCCTCGAGTCCTCTGATCTCCCCTCTCCTGGGGGTCAAGACTCACTCCTTCTGAAGCTTGACCATTGGATGGGTTGTCCCCGATTTCTGTTAGGCTCCTTCTCCTTCTCTTGCTTTAGCTGTGCTCTTTCACACTAGGCAGAGATTTGAAAGTCTGGCGGCGTGGGCATTCTCGTTCCCCATTCATTCTCGACGCAGCTCGAGTTCCTGAAGAGGAACGTCTAAGGTTACGTATTTAACCCTGGTTCCTCGAAGGAACGAGACACTGCATCGCAGTGCCACACTTCCGGCATCTCTGGCCGGCGCTTGCTTCATCCTTTGAGGCTGATTACCGGCTTCGCTGCTCATGCTTTTATGCTTCCTGGTCTCTGACGTCACCCGCCTATGATGTCTCACCCTTCCATTGGACTGATTATACACATTATTTAGAGACGTCACGCTGGACGTGTTCCCCAGTCGTTCTCGACGCAGCGTCTCGTTCCTTCGAGGAACGTCTCGGTTACGTATGGTAACCCTCGTTCCCTGAAGGAAAGAACGGAGACGCCACATCGGTGACCGACGAATATGGGATATCGCTTCAATAGACCAATCTACTTCGAGTGTAAACTAAACGAGCCAATGCACATTGGCATGCAATTATTGCATCCAGCTGCCGCTGATCACTGCGTGAGTATAAGAGGGCAGCAGGTGCCATGCATACCAGTTTTTCGCTGAAGAGCCGAGCCGGGGACCCGGCAGCTCAGCGGCGGTACAGCAACCATGGCCACGGGACGTGGCGTCTCCGTTCTGTCCTTCAGGGAACGAGGGTTACCATACGTAACCGAGACGTTCCCTTTCAGTCGGTCACTCTCGACGCCACGTCGGTGACCGACGAATATGGGATCCCTATCAAAGCGCCATGGGTGCTGCCCCTTCCAGTGCCCTGTGCGAGCCACCTGCGCCCCTATTAGGTGTAGGCAGGGGCTCAGAACAAGTAGCTCCACTCACCATTGTCAAAGCACTACCTCACTGGGTGAGATTGGATAACACTGGGAAAACGTACCCGGTCCGCTTGGAGCCGGGACGCTGCGGAAGCCCCATCCTTCCCGAAGGAGGTCTCGGAGGCAAATACACATATAGCATCCGTTTAGGAGTATACGGAGAAATTTGAGGTGATTAAAACCCTCTTGGGAAGGCAGAAGTCTGCCGGGGAAACACGGGCTCTAAGGCTATACCGTGGACTATACACATATGAGTACCGCTTAGGTCTCAATATGGAACCCACCCTTCCATGGTTCTCACGGATTCATCATGAAGGTCTGGCGCCTTCATGTTCCGCCGCGTCCAGCTGCTTAGGGTGATAGAGGATCTCAACAGGGTCTACAATACGGACACTCTGGAGTGGTTTAAGCAAGCCGACACTAACCGGGGCCTCTCAGTGCCACTACCCATTTAAGGTGAGAACACAGGAGGATACCGGCTCTACACGAAGGCTATAGAACCTAGCGAACGTGTTAGGGGTCGCCCAGCCCGCAGCTCTACAAATATCTGTCAGCGAGGCACCACGAGCCAGCGCCCAGGAGGATGCAACACTTCTAGTTGAGTGAGCTCGCAACCTGAACGGGCAGGGCACATCCTGAGCCTGATAAGCCAGGGTGGGCCATCCTCTGCTTAGAGACGGCACTCCCCTTCTGCCGGCCTCCGTAACAGACAAAGAGCTGGTCTGAGGTCCTGAAGCTTTGTGTCCGGTCTACGTAGCACCTTAATGCTCGGACGGGACAAAGAAAAGCCAGGGCTGGGTCTGCCTCCTCCAGGGGCAGCACTTGCAGGTTCACCACTTGGTCTTTGAAGGGTGTAGTGGGAACCTTGGGCACGTAGCCAGGCCGGGGCCTCAGGATTACCTGGGAGTCAGCCGGCCCAAACTGTAGGCACGAATCGTCGACCGAAAATGCATGCAGGTCCCCTACCCTCTTGATGGAGGCCAGTGCAAGCAGGAGCAGAGTTTTCAATGAAAGAAACTTTAGCTCAACTGAATGCAAAGGCTCGAATGGGCCCTGCTGTAGTGATTTAAGCACTAGAGACAGGTCCCAAGAGGGTATACGGGGGGCCGGGAAGGATTTAACCTCCTGGCCCCTCTAAGGAACCTGACGATGAGGTCATGCTTACCCAGAGACTTCCCATTCTAGAGTATTGGAGCATTGCTCGAGACAGCTCGTCGGCTGTACGATTGAGCAGGCCTGGAAAGTGAATGGCACGAAGTGACCTCAGAACCTTCTGACTCCAAAGGAGGAGGTGGCGAGCGAGTTGCGACATGCGACGGAAGCGCAGACCACCTTGTCGGTTGATGTACGCAACAGTCGCAGTGTTGTCCGTTCAGACCAGCACCTCTAGGCAATTGATGTGCCACTGCAGCTGCGGGCCCGTCCAAACCGCTGAGACTGCATGCCCGTTGTACGTGGCCCCCCAGTCGGTGGTGGAGGCATCCGTGTAAACCACAGCATGCCTGGAGATCTGCTCTAGGGGCACCCCTGCCCGGAGAAATGCAAGATCTGACTACGGAGTGAGGGTTTGGCGACAGGCCGGTGTGACTTGGACCGGGTGAGTGCCGCGCTTTCACGCCCACCTTGGGACTCGGCCATAAAGCCAGTGCTGGAGCGGTCTCATATGTAATAGGCCGAGCGGTGTAAGTGTCGCCGCGGCCGCCATATGCCCCAGGAGCCTCTGAAAGAGTTTCAGTGGGACCGCTGTCCTGCTCTTGAACGTATTCAAGCAGGCTAGCACCGACCGCGCACGTTCCTCTGTGAGGCGTGCTGTCTGTTCGACCGAATCCAACTCCATATCGAGAAAAGAGATCCTCCATGGGAGTTTGCTCTTTTCCGAGCTGAACTGAAGGCCCAACAGACTCAGGTGCCGGAGCACCACATCCCTGTGCTCGCACAACTGATCTCGAGATTGTGCTAGTATCAGCCAATCGTCTAAGTAGTCGAAAATGCGAACACCCTGCTCTCTGAGAGGAACGAGAGCTGCCTCCGTGACTTTCGTAAAGACACGGGGAGACCGGGACAGCCTGCAGGGCAGGACCTTGTACTGATATGCCAGTCCTTCGAACGCAAACCGCAGAAAAGGTCTGTGGCGCGGAAGGATGGACAAATGAAAGTACACGTCCTTCAGGTCGATCGCTGCAAACCAATCTTGGGGGCGGACGCACCCAAAAATGCGTTTCTGTGTCAACATTTTGAATGGTAGCCGATGGAGGGCCCGATTCAAAACTCGCAGATCCAAGATCGGTCGTAACCCACCGCCTTTCTTGGGTACAATGAAGTACGGGCTGTGAAACCCCATCCTCATATCGGCTGGAGGGACCGGCTCTATCGCGTCCTTCGCCAGTAGGACTGCGATCCCTTCCGGGCGATCTGAATCGCATAGCCGAGGCTGATGGTTCGCAGAAGCCAGCGAGACGGGCTGGGTAGCGCTGACCAGGCACTTAAAAACCGTACAAGCGGGACCAGCGGAACCACAGCCGTACCCGCAGTGGGGCAGCAAGGTGGAACACAGGGACCCAACTCGGGCGGCTTGTGAGCAGGCCGGAGTGTGGTGCGAGTGAGGGGTGCAGGGCTCACCTGGTTCCACGGGTTGGCAGAGGGTGCGTGAGTAGGGCCTTTGTTGACGCTCTCGAACCGCCCGCTGCTGCCTTCTGGCGAAGGAGGAGGATGAGTGAGGTCCGGAGCTTGGCCGTCCGCAACTCTCCGTGCCCTCCTGGGACCCAGAGAGGGAGAAAACTGCTCTCCTGTCGAGATTTCCAGATTCTCTGCCTGCACCGCCATCGAGGGTGGTGAGGGAGGAGGAGCCCACCGGCCGGTTTCTGGCAGTAAAAGGTGCCGTCCACGACCTGGTGAGCTCGTCATGCACTTCCGGAAAGAAAGGCACTGGGGTGGGGCGCTGAGAACCAGCGCGCGCCACCCTGAGAAACCAATCATCCAGCCGCGAGGGCTCGGGACGCGGTGGAGGATTCCACTCGAGCCCTACCCTCTCGGCGGCCCGGGAAAGCATAGCTGACATTTCGGGGTCCGACTCAGGCCTTGCCACCATCCCAGAGGGCGGCCGCGCAGCTGAATCTTCATCCGACAGCTCTCCCTCCGATGCTGAGATCGACATCCGGTCGGGGGGAGGCCCACTGGACACCACTGGTACGCTCATTGTAGAGGGCCCAGTGCGTTCCGTGAGTTGCTCCACTGGATCGGAGGTGCAAGAGGAGCGGTGGTCCCCAGATGGTTGGTTCCCTGCGGGGTTTGCCACCACTGTAACCCTCAAACCATCCGCACTACTGCCGGAAGTGGTTCTCGTCTGTCGGCCGCCAGAACGAGTCCCAGATCGCGGCCGCGGCAGCGGGACTCCGCCCCCCTGAAGGTAGCGGAGCCTGGTTCGCAGCTCCGAGATGGTCATATTCCCGCAGTGAGAACATGACTCATCCACGAAAGCCACCTCAACGTGCTCGACGCCCAGACACGTGAGGCAGCGATCGTGACCATCACCCGTTGCCAGGTAACGACTGCACCCAGAAACGCACGGGTGAAACGGCATCCTTATAAGGACGATCCATCGTCTTTACAAAGACGCACACGTGAAGCTCTTTTAGAGAAATTTACTCTTTAGGAAATGCTCTTTTAGTGCTGAGGCGCACAGGGGAATTGGCCATTTGCAACACGACAGGGGTAATGCGGCCTGAAGTGTGCAATCCACTCGACACAGGAACGACCGCCGCTGAAGCGCCGTCTCGCCAACACACGAAGCTTCCGAGAGCGTGCTGAACTCGTAGTTCACAGCAGACACAGTTGAGCAGAGCGATACTAACGCTCGGCTCCGAAGCGAAAAGCTGGTATGCATTGCACCTGCTGCCCTCTTATACTCACGCAGTGATCAGCGGCAGCTGGATGCAATAATTGCATGCCAATTTGCATTGGCTCGTTTAGTTTACACTCGAAGTAGATTGGTCTATCGAAGCGATATCCCATATCCCATATGAAAGGGAACCAGGGTTACATACGTAACCTTAGACGTTTTTTATATTTATATATTTTTTGGGAATTAAATAATTAAGACATAATTATTTTAAAAGTATTTAGTAGTAATTATACCAGTTAATTTAAAGGGACAGTAGGGCAATTTAAGACAGTAAGGCAGCAATATGTTTTTGGAATTCATACATTTTTAACAATAACAAAGAAAAGTGCTTATTGATCTGTGTATAGTTTTATTTTATTTGGCATGCTGTTTGTATACGTTTATAGATTTGCCAATCCTATAATCACAAGTTTGTCTAAAAGTCACTGAGCCTCTAAATCAATTTTTATATTTTACATTTCGTATTAGTCCTATCTTACACACGTCCTTTTCTGTTACACTTGGATGAGGCCGAGACATCAGATCGAGACTATGAATTGTGTAACATAAAATGAAATATGAAAGAAATGTGCCTTGTGGCACTTTTAATATATCAAAAAAAGCTTTGATACAGTATGTAAATATGACCTGAATTTGATCCCAACCTCTAAAAATCTTTACCAAATGTGATTTTTTATTTTTATTTTTTCCTATTGTTTGGAGCATAGATCTTATAAACTAACATGGCTTAAGGTCTGCTTCGTAGCTCTGAGGTAATGGAGCATGATTTACTCATGAAAGTAATCCATTATTAAACACACTTTCCCTAGACTGATTTTCTCAACCCTTGCAAATTATTCAGAAGCATATAGAATTTCTTCAAGATCCCACAGAGGAGACTCTGCGTTCAACAGCCTGTAAAAAACAACCTTTATGTTTGTTGTCTGTTAGTGTTAAAAATACTTTTATTAAAAAAAAGATAGAAAACAGGAATAAAATTTAATAACAAATGTGCTTCAGAACAGCCCTGCTTGTTAACTCTGTCAAAAGCCGTAAACATTTTTGATCATCTTCACAACATTTTGCTTTTATGAATATCTGAACATGCAATATTGTCAAGAGAAAGAACCTCTGCTTTTAAATGTGTCATATCATGAAAATCTGACTTTTTCTGGTTTTAAGTGCTATAATCAGGTTCCCGGTGCATCTACCAACAAAGGAAATGTGAAAAAGATTAACCCAGTGACTTTGTTTTGGTAAGCCTTTTTCTGCAAGTGTCTGAGAAAACGAGCGCATCTGATTTCACTCCCCTGTTACGTGGCAAAGGGATCTCATTATAATATTACCGCCCCTTAATCTGTACATTTCCACCTACGGCACTGCCATTACGATTTTGCAGGGGACCACTGTGTACTAGCTATAATGCCATGGCGCAAGTTTGAGCAAAACATACTATCTGTTCTGTCTTTGGCTGCACAGACGAGCACAAAAACACTGTTTAGAGTCCCAGCCTCAGAGGAGACAACAGAGCAGATGATTTATTGATTCATTTACTGTATATTGCTGCTGCCACACAGATCTAAAATAAACATGCAATCTATTTCCCAGCTGTTCACCTTTACAGACATAACCGACTGTTTTTGTAACTCATGTGTGTTTTAATGTAAACTTGTGTGTGAATGAGAACTTAGTTTAGTACTCACATGCTGTGACAGCCGCTTTCTGTCCATGTGCACTCAGACAACCGCATATAAGAAGTTTAAACTAAAATGGTTTAAAACGCATGATTTCAGTGTGATTAAACATAAATAATCAGAACCACATGAAATGTTTTTTAGCAGGTATTTTGTTGGGTATTTTGAACTGAAACTTCCTGACTTGTTATTTCATTCAGTAAAGTTAGGGAGTTTTGTGTTATATGCAGTTATATGATGCTGCTAAAAAGAACATTATTTGGTGTTATGAAATATGTTTATGCGGTTCAAGGTAAAAAAAAACACATAATTTTCCACATACTGTACATTATTGGTTCTCCTCTATGCCCCACCTTCTGAAACACGTCGATTTTTACAAAGCTCATCGTTCTGAAAAGCGAGGTGTAGTGCCGGGCGGTATACCGGTTCATACCGAAAACCGGTGTATTTTTTCGTTACGGTATTCATTTTTAATATACCGCCATACCGATGTATTTAATTACTCAATGTTCGGAACGAACGTTGCGGCACCATTTCAGACAGACCCTTTACAATGTTGCACTTCTAAGCAGCGACTGCGAGGCATGGTGAGGGTAAACACAGCAGTGCTATGGTGTTACGTTAAAACACCTGTTTTACACATACTTCGTCTGCAGTGCGTATGCGTTGCGTATTTTTTTTACGCACTCATGTTAACGGATTCCAGTGTTCATACTTCACGAGGTTGCGGTCCGTCAGTGCGTTCCAGGAGCAGTGCGTCTGCAGCAGTGCAGCAATCGTTTAGGTACTGAGTCTATTTTTGCTGTGCTGCAGGCGCTGAATTAAAGTGACAGCGCATTGTTCGCAGGAAAAACGAACATGGATTGACACGGAAATGCAGTCATTTCACAATAAATGTATACTAACTAAAGCTGTTTCACACGCAACACATGGGTTTTTGGCTAGGTTTAAAACAAGAAAAAGAGCACTTTTAGATAAACAAGGAAAACAATATATATTCACTTTTATGGAGGCAGAAAACAAAGTTCATTAAGACCCGTGGGATTGCTTGTGATAAAGATTTAAATGCAAAAGGCACGAGACTGTTTCTGTCTGTGGTGTTTTAATTTTAAATATTTTAACAAGAAAAGTAGGATAATTTTTGTGTTTAAATGTTTTGCCGCTTGCTTGAGCAGCTTATTATACAAACCTAGAAGTAAAATGCATGAATAATGCATTGTTTATATTTATTTAGTTTAAACTAATGTCTATAACTATGAAAGATTTTTACTGTTCTGTGATAAGACTCAATGCTGAAAAAAAAAAAAAAAATTTTATATATATATATATATATATATATATATTTTTTTTTTTTACATGATATGAAATCAAAACCATGAACAAATGTTTTGTTTGTGGACTAAACAGACGCAGATCAGTAGCGGACTGCAAACGCGTCCTGTGTGAAAGCACAATGAGTCCATGCTGCGGACTGCAGGCGGAGTATGTGTGAAACAGGCGTTACAGGGAAGATGGATGCTGCAGAACTAGTAGAACATGACACAGAAGAACTTGTGCCAAAAAGAGGAGCCGGGTCTGTTGTTTGGAGGGTTTTTGGTTTCCAAAAATCCGACATCGAATAAACAACCATTTTATGCAAGTGTTGTCGGCTAAAATTGTCGCCAAAGACGGCAACACGAGCAATTTGCTCCAGCACCTTAGCCGCCAGCACGTCTTGGAATATCAACCAGCAGAAAATGCATTGTACACCTGATTATGCATGACGTCATAAACCATGACGTCATAAAACGTCATAAACCGGAAAACCGGCATAAAAAAAAAAAAAAAACACTAGCACTAGCATGGCGTCCAGCACTAGCAAGGTGTGCTCTGATTGGCCAGCTATCCAGTGCGTTGTTATTGGCCGAATACCTCAAGCGCGTGACGGAAATGTTATGCCCCTTAACATATTGTGATGCCCAATTACAAAAAAAACAAAAAAAAAACAATTATAAATCTGATATAAACTTGATTTCTAGTCCTGTCCTCTCTTGGAAGGCCAAACAAAGTAGTTTCACTTTCTCAATGAAACAGCATCACACACCGAGTCAAATATCATATGACCCCTTTAATGTTTAACAGTCAGGTTATTTACAAATGCATCGGTTTACATTTGAGATGGCTTGACTCTGTTTCTTCTTCGATGTGTTTTGATCCCGAGATTCAGTACTCTTTCAGAAGATGTGTAGTAGCGCCCCCTGCTGTAAAGTTAATAGCTTACGCGTTAAAGAGTTGATAGCTATTTATCCATGCTTGTGCTGGTGTAATTTTACGTGACATTATAAAAGGACATTACCTAAAATATCTCCAGATAGATACACTTACCAACTTATTAATCATTCTCCGATTCCTTTCTCTTTGTATAAGATATTTTATTCATTATGTTTGTTTTAGAGACTGTGTGAAACACTAGCAGTGCTTGTGTTATAAAAAATCAAGTGACCTATTTTACCACTACTACTTCTTTACTGTTATAAAAGGACTTAATTAATATGCTAATTTCCTAAGCTCTGATAATTCACATATCATTAAGAATTAGGCTGCTTCCAGAGATACTGGAATACAGCTCGGCCGCTGTGCCATCGTTATGCAGAGCCCAGATTTGCTCTTCCATCCATAACCATCACTGCTGTTCGTGCCAAGTGCTCTGATGTAAAGCCATGAAGTATCTGATAGAGGGATGCAGCTCTTTCGTTATGCTAACCATCCTCTGTGTGGCTTTAAACAGACTACATTCAGTGACTACATCTTACTTGAAGCTCTCAGGAACGGCAGTTGCAGTGTGTTTTTAGTACAATTAATGTGATGTGCAAATCTGAAGGATGTTTATTGGTATTTTTATTTAGTGTGTAAACATCCTGACAGGCCCCACAACAGAAGGTCAACCAGTGCTGTGAGTTTAGGGTGGAGCTGTCTGTTTAATCAACCAAAGGCAGTTTAAGTTAACCTAAGAATACAAAAAAAAATACAAAAAAGTTCTTCATCTCTATTTTATAGTAAAACGTCTTAATTGAATATCGTATATATATTGTGTTAGAAGATTATATTCAATTACTTAAATTAGGCATTTTTATTGGCAAATTGTTTCCTAAAAAACAAAAACATAAATCTTAATTAATTTAGTTTGTAAAAAAAAAATATATATATATATATATATATATATGTTATATTAAAAATAATAAATAATAATAAATACTGAGAAAAAATTCTTAACTAGTGTTTTCCAGGAATAAGTCCTGTAAAATAGATAAATATCTGAGAAGCTTATATTACATTTTTTTTATATTATATTACTTAAACTAGGTATTTTTTATTGGCAAATTGCTTCTTTAAAAAAGGTGGGTTAAAAAGTAATTAATAATAAATACAACAAAAATATGAATCTGTATTTTCCAATAAATACATATTAACATCCTGTAAAATATATATGTAAAGGATAAATATATAAAAACAAAAGGTAATATTAAATTACTCAGTGTTTTTTATTTTATTGAAAAAAAAGTCAATAAACCTCCATTAATTCAGTTTGTAAAAAAAATGCAACAGGGTAAAAAAGATATTAAATGACTCAATTTATATATATATTTGCAGGTTGTTAATTATCAGTCTGGCAGCTTTTGTTTACTGAGGGTTTACTATGGGCTTTGAATAGCCTGAGGCAACAGACACTAAAAGACCATATACAGCCCTGTGGACCATGGGAAACCTACATCTTGACATGATATGAGCTCTGTTATGTCAGCTCAAGCTGCCCTCGACACACACACACACACACACACAGATGGTTAAAGGCCACTTAAAGTGTACTTTGCCACTCCTTTTCTCTTCAGTGTCCGAGTGTCATACAGAAGCAATTAAACACTTGTGAAGAAAATGCGTAGGCCTTGACACTGGATTTCAAATGCACACTCATACATTATAAATGACTGCCATTAATAATGAATGAGTGTACACTTGCTTGTAGAGACACGTTGTGCACAGCCATTATGCAAATGATTAATGTCTTTCAGCAATAGTACAGCATTTGCAATCAAATCTAGCTGAGACTGTTTACATTAGTCTGTATGATTCTCAAATACAACTGTTTTTTGCATTTAATGGTTAGTGTATATCGAGATATATGCAAACACAGCCATTTCTTAAGAGCATGTATTGCTGCACTACCCATAAAGTTTGCTGAAAGCAAAACATGACGTAGAATACACAGCGTGATCGGTAGAGCTGCACCAATGAAACAGATGGCCGAGAGAGGAGTGGCACATGCATCATTGTGGAGGCTCTGTTTGCCTTTCTTCATTTTGGCTTCAGTATATCATCATATAAGGAGGTGTTCAGTCTCTTTTTAGAATTTGTGATTAAAATATAGAATTACATTAGCATTCAAAGTTTGGGGCTTTTAAAAGAAGTCTCTTAGTTCACTAAGGTTGTAAATAGTCTAATTGCAAAAAATGACTGTTCTATTTGAATATATTTTAAAATGTAATTTATTCCTGGGATGGCAAAGTATTCAATATTGAATACTAATTAATATTTTTGTCTAAACATTTTTATTTAATTTTTTTCTGGATCCTTTGTATACAAAGTTCAAAGTGTACAACATTTATTAAAAAATAAAATAAAAAAATAAAATGAAAAATTCACCTAAGAATGCTGCAAAACATTCTTAATTAGTATTTTTGTCTTGTTTTTGACTCAAAACGTGCTTTAAACAACATATACTGTACTTGAGAAGCTAAATACTGTAAGAAATAGCGTGATAACAGATATCTAAATATTTGTACTTGTATAACCAGATTGGCATTTTTTCTCTCTATTTTGTTACAATTAAATTTACTTCATTTTTTGTTTGATTGTTTTTTGAAGAAATTAATAAATTGATTTAGCCAGGCTGCTTTAAATATATTTTTATATTTATGTATGTATTTATTCATTTATTAATTAATTTTCTGTTCATGAATGAATAATGAAAAAAAGTAACCTTTAGAAAATATAGTATGGAATTTTTATTATGGAAAATATAGATTGGATTTTTAGACTTTTTTGTATATGCTTCTCTGAAACAGGACAAAAAAAATATATACATATTTTTTTACAGATATATTTTACAGTTTAAGAGGACTGTTTTCCACATGTTTTAAAAAAAATTAAATGAACAGAAAATTTAAAAAAGAAGAAGAAAGAAATAAAGACATCGAAATCTTTAACATTATGAAAAGAAAATCTGAGCCCAATCTTTTGAATGATAGTGTGACTAATATTTCAATATCAGGCAATGAAAACTGTTTATGATGTCTTTGCTCTTTATTGCACAGGGGCCACCAAAGACATGGGGAAGATGTTAGGAGGAGAGGAAGAGAAGGACCCTGATGCCCAGAAGAAAGAGGAAGAGAGGCAGGAGGCGCTCAGACAACAAGAAGAGGAGCGAAAGGCCAAACATGCTCGTATGGAGGCCGAGAGGGAAAAGGTCAGACAGGCCATTCGAGATAAGGTACGCTTTCCACATGTCCCGTTCACTTCAGCTCCTTTTGACCGCTGATTAGACTGAGACCACGACGCTTGACTGAACTGGTAAACATGGCAGCATTTGTTAATTGCTAATCAATTTCAAACTAAAGCAGGATGAAGCCATTTTACCTTGATGACAGGACTTAATGATTAATATATGTGTGGGAATAACACATCAAATCAAATCTCCATTACACTTTAATGAAATGTCACATTTGCAAGAGGTCTTAATGTCAGCTAATTACTGCTAATTGAACAGCTCCTTCTTAAGAGAGGAATGTAGCATTAGTGTAAGCCAGAAGTATAAAGTCATCACAGGATCATGAGAAGCACCTTAAGAGCATCTGGACACATTAAACTGAGAGCTTCGTGGGACTTTAAAGGGATAGTTATTGTGTCATTATTAATTCGCCCTCATGTCATTCCAAACATAACAGAAGATATTTTGAGAACTGTTTGTAACCAAACCATTTCGGTTCCCATCGACTTCCATTGTGTGGAAAAAAACATGCAATGGAAGTCAATGGGAACTGAAACAATTTGGTTACCAACATTCTTCAAAATATCTTATTTCATGTTCCGCATGATGAAAAATCCTACCCCTTCTATACACTTGTTCTTCCAAAGTCTTCCAGTTTTATGGAACATCACACACCAGCCACTCGTCATGTGACTATAATTACACAGAAAATGGAAAGGCCACACAATTAGTTAAATTCTACATTTTATTATTAGCTTTTCATCACCTCATGAACCCCAGTTTGGGAAAACTTGGAACTCGCCATAATGCAATGTTTAATGCACATTTTGATGTTGATAACAAAAAAATGTTAGGTCAAAAGTAATCTGAACGTATACTCATAATACATTACCTAATAAGTGTAGTCCAATAGATTGTTACAAACTAAAATTTACATTATGTAATTTGTAAATTGTAATGGATTACAATTTGTAAGTAATCTATCCAGCACTGCTAGCCACTGTAAAAATAACATTTTTGTGTATCATGATCCACCTGGACCTGATGAGAGATCCACCAATCAGAAAGGCTCCCAAATATCAGTCGATTTTTTGATTGGTTAAAGTTAATAGAGATTACCTCATATATATATATATATATATATATATATATATATATATATATATATATATATATATATATATATATATATATATATATATATATATAAATTATTTTTATTAATATTATTTTTGCACTTGGAGTGCACATGAAATCAGTGCCTATAAATGTGAGGATGAATAAATAATGACAGCATTTTCATTTTTGGGACAACTATACCTTTAAGGCATAAATAAATATGATATATAATGGCAACAGTTAAATCCTGCTACAAGATTAATGTTTTAATGTTTGAAGAAATCATGAATGTACATATGAATGTATGTGAAGTTTCAGTCTTGAAACACAGCAATGGTCTTAAAGTTCATAAATGAACCCAAAATAGGGCAACTGAGATATCACCATTTGATTAAAAAAAAAAAAGCAGCACAATTGTTTTCAACATTGATGATAATAATAAGTGTTTCTTACAGCAAATCAGCATATTCTAATATTTTCTGAAGGATCATGCGAGCGACACTGTAATAATGCTGAAAATTGATCTTTGAATAAATTACATTTAAAAAATGTCATATTCAAATATAATAATTTAAACAGCAATATTATTTCACAATATTATTTAAGTTTTATGATCAAATAGTAAAGTTTATTATATAGTATATTATATAATATATCATATAGCATTTTATTTATTTTATCCAAAAATAAATTCAGTAGAGCTATGAGGAATGACATCATTACAACATTTTCAATAGTCCACTACTCCTTTTCAACTTCATATTGTCTGTATGTTTCTATAGTATGGACTAAAGAAGAAAGAAGAGAAGGAGGCAGAGGAGAAAGCGGCTATGGAACAAGCATGCGAAGGCTCCTTGACTCGGCCCAAAAAGGCTATCCCAGCAGGCTGCGGGGCGGATGACGACGAGGACGAGGAGAGCATACTGGACACCGTCCTCAAATTCCTGCCCGGACCTCTACAGGACATGTTTAAAAAGTAACAGACACAAAGCTGTTCCTCAAGAAAGATGGGTGAGGGGGGATTTTTGCCAAACAGGTTCACTGCCTTGACGGAATTTTATGGATAGATACAAAAATCATAACCCGACAACGTTTGGTCTTTTCACTGCCATTCAGGTTCAGATTGTTTACACTTTCTATAGTGTTTGTTTACTGATCACCATGGCCTTAGGTCCTCAGCGGTCAGCCCCACCATAACAGCACACTGATGCTGGGAATATGATGCTTACTTAGATTGATTTATTTAAAACACAATGGGCTCAGAGCATTTTAAATCTTTCACAGAAGAATTGTCAGTGAATTGCAGAATGCAGCTGTATGCTTTCAGTAGTTGCATCTGATGAATCACGTTTGCATCAGTGAATTTGATGATATGTTGCCATATGTAAATATGGGAGATGCTGATATACTGTCTTAGATGTGCCACGTTAGACCACCTGAATGCTCAAATGGTTTGCAGCCTGGCAGTTCTCATTTATCTATTATTTATTTTGATTCTTTTTCTGTTTTTGTTAGTGTGAAATAGAACTTGAAATGACCACAAGTGTTATTCACTTTAGCCTTGCCAGCAAAAGATCAGGAAAAGCTCAGTAAGTGTCTCTGATAACCATTTTACAAACTGGACCAAATTCTCTATCCAAGTAAGAGATATTTTAGATCTCAAAACCATACAGTCAGTCAATGTTTCACAGCAAATTTATCATTTTCAAAGCATGCAGATTTGATCTTAGATCACTCACACACACAAGACAATCAGAAATTAAGTGGTCTCATACTAAAATGAAAAAAAAAAAATTATTTGTAGGATTCACATCAAAATTGTATTTAAAAATGGCTCACATAAAATATTTGGGATGTTCTAACCTGCCTTTATATTATGTAATAATATTATGTAAAGGTCTGACCTGACTTGTAATGCGCTTTAAAAAAAAAAAAAAAAAAGTAGGTAATTGTAACATTAAAAAGCAAAAAACAAGCCTACATGTACAGTAAAATGAATTTAGTATTTTTGCATAAAGTGCATGCATTGTTTTATACTGAAGCCAGATTCCTCCATGCATTAAAAATAATAATAAAAACTAAAAAAGGCAATTGCATGTTTTTATCTCACAATTCACACTCGTTTCTTAAAATTCAGAATCGCAAGATGTAAAATGTAAAACAATATATATATATATATATATTGATTTATAATATATTTTTTATATATAATTTTTTTTTTTTTTTTTTAGGTGGTTGTGACTTTTTAACGTCTATTCTTTTTTTTCTTGCAATTTTGGGTTTATATCTTGAAATTCTGTCTTTTCATCTCAAAATTGTCAAGGGGAAAAAAGTCAGAAATGTGAGACTAACTTAAAATTGCAAGAAAAACTAAACATGGTTCACCAAATTTTTGTTATGTTCCCCAAATATATGAATAACGACCTTATTTGAAAAAAGTGAAAGTGAAAGTGGCGTGACATTCAGCCAAGTATGGTGACCCATACTCAAAATTTGTGCTCTGCATTTAACCCATCCAAAGTGCACACACACAGAGCAGTGAACACACACACACACACTGTGAACACACACCCGGAGCAGTGGGCAGCCATTTCACCCGGGGAGCATTTGGGGGTTCAATGCAGGGGCGGACTGGCCCTCTGGAGCACCGGGACTTTTCCCGGTGGGCTGCTGGCCAATGTGGGCCGGCCCACCCGGTACACAAATATACATATATGTATATTTTAAATGACGGAAATCATAATATTACATCTCTTTTCTACGCAAATGGATGAGTGAGTCGAACGTGCGGTCGCGGACGACAAGGAGTGTGTTTTGTTTGCATGTGAGTGTTTTGCCCTCCCTCCCTGATTAGTTTGGTTTACTCCATTGTGTATCTTGAAACACGCCCCCTTTCACATCATCTAATTAATGGGCTAGTTGCAAATCTCCGCCATCTTGGATTTCTTGTCTTGCGAGTGTGTGCTTTGATATTTCCGGTTGTGCTAAACGCCAGTGCAGAGAACCAGAGAAATCCAAATATTACCTTCTATATATGTTTACAGGCATGCGCGTAATTTGCACGGGGGTTACGGGGGTCATGACCCCCCAAAAATCAGATCCAACTAATATAACCCCCCCAATATCATCACATCATTCAGATTAAAATAAATATGAAATAGTCAGAATGAATACTTTTGTTCGTTTTCTTTATTAATTTCATTTGCCAGCAATAAAGATAGTATCATATTTTAAATAATCTGTAATGTACCCCCACGCCCACCGCACCGATTTGGTATTACCAAAGTCTCTGGTATTACCCAACCCGCTTTCTGTACTAAGTTTGTTCACTATTTCGCGCAGTCGATGGGATGAATGGTTGGAGAAAGCTGACGGAAAGATGAGAAGAACTCTGAAAGGCAGCCAGACAACGATTTTTCATTGTTTGTCGACACCAGCCAAAAAAAAGAAAAGAAAATCCCTGACCGCTATTGCTAAGTTAGCTGTTAAGTTAGCTCAGCGTTTCTCAAAGTGTGGGGAGTAGAGACATGAAAAACAGGTTTGGTGCCCATCTTTTTAATTCCTTTATTTATTGACCATACACTCAAAACAAAACAAAGACACATTTAAATGTAAGCCTTACTTAACCTTTTCTCACGTAAGTTTAAAAGTTTTTCAAGGCGACCGTTATTGATCGTAGTATCGCTTTATGGTTCCCATGGAGATGAATCATTCATTGCTTGTCAGCGCTGAATGACTGATGATCTGCTTTTATTTCCTTATATATATCTCATATTCTGATTGTCAAATATGTGCAATTGGATGTGTTTTGTTGTTCAAACAACTTTAGTTGGGCTGTATTCGCAACGTATTTTAGGTATCTATCTTATTAAAATACCTAAAAAAATACGTAATTTCTGAATTTGATGTTATCAGAGGCTAAATGCAAACACAATTATTATTTTTTTTAATCTACTTTTGAGTCGTATTTCATGCAAAGTGATAATATAATTGCACTTTCATTTTCTCTGTTTGAAAGTTTTTAATGCAGTTATTTGATGTTAAGTTTTTAAAATGTGATGTTAATAAAATACATTTTAACAGTTAATCTTAAAGCCTAGTTTATTAACATTTTGTTGGGGTGATTGGGGACAGGTGGGGCTCGGAAACCTCTCCTATCTCTGAAGTGGGGAATGGCAGAAAAGCTGATGATGTGTTTTGTTGACTGGAGTTGGCTGGATAGATGTTGGTTTTCCAGTGTCCTGTGAGGTAAAGCCAGAGGGTGCCAGACTGCCAGGGACTGTGTAGAACCAATGTCACTCAATTGTAACTTAAGTTGCTGTTTGCTCCAATACAGTCACCCGTTTTTTTTTTTTGGGGGGGGGGGGGGGGGGTGCATAATTAAATTATGCAAATTAGCATGTTACCTTTTACACAAGAAAATTATTCAATAAATAAATAAATTAATAAATATGCTGCGAGTTTAACCCCCCCAATGGTAGACCCAAAGTTACGCCCTAGTTTACAGGATTTATAATATCACTTCAAATGCGAATAAGATCTACACCTCTATTATTACTATACTATAAATGTTAATTGAGCCAGTGCATCTGAAAATTGCGTATGTCTGAATGAATTAAATACACTAATGTTCCCTATGTTCACGAAATTAAAACTTAACTCATGGTGTGTACACACAGACACATAATGTATTTTTACCTTACCAATTATGTAAATGTAAAAATTACTTATTTCTCGAAAATGTTTGATTATTATTTTTTTGTTTAATGAAATATTCACTTTATGATATGTGGGATGTGATCTTTACATTTCTCAATTGTGCACATTAGTTTGTTTCATCATTATTTTCACAACATATTTTATTATTTTACATAGTTAACTTTGCATCAAACATTTTTAAATGAATAAAAAACGGGCTGTAAAATAATACAACTAATACAAGACTAATTTTTATATTTTTTTTTATCTGAAGAATTTGTAACAAAATACATGCGCTGCTTATAGACAAAATTATTTATGCTACAGATATTTTACAAAACAGATAAGCATTGATAAAAACACACATTAATGCAAACAGCGATCTGTTAATTAATGCAAACCTACCATAATAGCATTACGTTAAATTGTACACAGTTATATACTGTTATCAAATAAAGTTAATAAAACATACATACTTTATCAGGAATCGATGTCTTTCTCGTTTGACAGTCAGAAACCTTATGATCTTATAGATAACAGTCAGAACAAAATCAGCTCTCTGAAAATGTAAAGTATTGCATATTTGAGTGACTCTGATCCACATAATCAACAGAAGAATAAAGCAATCTTCACGTTGTATCTTGAAGAATTTCCACACAGAGGGACGCAAAAATGTAGGGAGGATGTTTCCTCGTGTCTTTGATACACCACTATTCGCTTTTAAATTTTAAAAACATGTAAGTATGTAAGTTTCCCTTACAGTAAATGTGAGAGTCGCAAGACCGGAAGTAAGTCTGCACACACTCGCATTGCTGAAGCTCACCGGCGCCGTCTTATGCACCGAGCCCATTTACAGAGACCCAGTACAGCGAGTTTCTCTGAGCAGCAGGCCACTGTATACGTTCACTTTAAACATACCTGACTGTGTTTACGAGAATACTTGCAGAGACTATTATTTTGAGATCATTTTGTGTGTATGTGTTCATTCAGAAGTTACGATACACGAAAGATGAATTAATTATGTGTATGCGCATTGTCTGAAACGCTGCTCTCAGCACAAGCTCCAAACGTGGCGAATTGTTTAAAACGCTTGAATCGGCAAGATTTAGAGACAAGTGCAAACGATAAACTACAATCCGTTTCACCCCTACAGTGAACAACCCGAATCAAGTTAGGAGTTTTACATCACTATTCACGATAGCCGTCAGACTGGAAAACACAACAGCCCCGGGATGTCGGGCTAGTGATATTACGAGCCTTGCACCTCAGATCTATCTAGTTTGTGAAACACTGGTTTCCACAATTATTTCGTTAAACAAAATAAATGATTATTTTAAAAGATTGATTTAAAAGAATCATCTGTTCATGAATCGGATCATGAACTTGCATTACCGAGCCAAAGATGATCTATTATTGAACATCTTGAATGAATAAAGACTTCAAGTTCATCTGTAAAGCACATAAAGCTATCGTTTGAGTTTATAAACTTCTATTTCATGCATGCTTCGTATGGATCTGTTAACTGAATGCAAAGTGTGAGTTCTAGGACGTTTGTGTTGTGATGAGCATGTACAGCTCCTGCCGCAGGTTTTTTTTTTTTTTTTTTCAACGGAGGACCAGTTTCCCTATTGGTTAAAATCCCCAAACTGTATATTTAAATATTTAATTAATAAATGACATCAAAACAGGGGCGGATGCGTTATGATGTGGTGGGCTGCTATGGGCCAGAGAGTCCAGGGCCACTTTTAGGTCCCAGTCCGCCCCTGGTTCAATGCCTTGCTAAAGGCACCTAAGTCGTGGTATTGAGGGTGGAGAGAGCACTGTACATGCACTTTACATAACATTGAATAGTTATGTAAAGATAAAACATTGCAATCACCTGGAAATTATGGAAATGGCTTCCATAGTTTTAAAAAAGAATTAGTAGTCAATGAAAATACTGTACATTAATTAATTTGTGTGAGCTTCAATCAAAACAGTAAAAAACCAAAGAGAGAATAAACTGCAATTATACTTAGTACAGCACTGACAGTTTATTTATGACAACAGTAATATTTTGAGAACCATTATATTCACACATCTGATCAACAATCATTCCTGCTGTGAAACACAATATATCAACATTTATTTAAAAAAAAAAAAATATATATATATATACCGGTGTATGTATGTATATATATATATATATATATATATATATATATATATATATATATATATATATATATATATATATAATTTATAAATCATTTATAAAGATACTGCCCAAAATATTAATCTTACTGCTGGCAAATTCTGATGTGGGGTGACAAATATGATTACTTCAGGCTTTTTTCTTTTACTTTAGTTATTAGTGTTTTTATGTTAAGCATTTAGTAAACACTGCCATTTGATAAACATGTTGGACACATATTTTGAAGATGTATAAATGTTTACATATGAAACCTGGGCTAAAGACGCAAACTTATTTTGTATAGTAATGCCCAATTGGGTATTGTATTGCATGATGAGGAAATATAAACCTATAGATAAGTTTTCATTGCAAAAAAGTCAGTAGTTGTTTGTTTTCCAATCAATGTGTTCCTTTTTAAAATCTTTTAGCAAATGATATGCCTACAGGAATGTGACTGTACCCTTTAGGCTGGTTGTTCTGTGATCAAAATGCTTTGAAGATTGTAAGGTTTGTTTAAAAAAAAAATCTTAGTAAGAACAGTATGATATACTTTAGAATAGCATGTACTACTCTCAAGTAGACTTTAATTTTTAGCAGTACGCAAGTACGTTTTTTAAATTAAACTATAAAGAAAAAATGAGACTGACTATTTCATTTTTGTAGTGCTAAAAGGTTTTTCACTAGTCAAAGCCATATTGTTAGACTGCAATAATTAGTGAAAAAAATAATCATCTTGTAGTCATGCATCTGTAAAAATATGTCTATCTATTTAACTCTTCATAGTACATGTCAGAAAGTGTATATAATTTACGTAGAGAGAGAGAGAGAGTCTTTAAAAAGATTGCTATTGTAGTACGGTCTGCTGTATGTGCTGTATGTTCTCAATGTAAGTGTGTATTTATGTGCGTCTGTACCTGTTATTCATGGTGTATGGTTGATGTGTTTTATGTGTGTACAGTCTAAAGCAGTCTGTGGAATCAGGGGTATATAGGAGTCCTAATGTTCATGTATGCATGCAGATAAACTTTGCATTAAATACCAAATCCGAGCGTCAGGTTGTACCTGTTTATGTATCACTGTCCCTGCAACAGAAGCTGCATCCTCTATCCAGGGATTAGATCCCATCGGTCTAATGAAATGTGTTTTATTATCAGTCCTATCATTCAGGATGTTTGGTTGACAGAACGGAGAGATCATTTCAAAACCATTACAGCTACTACTCAACTAGGCTGATTTCTAGTCGTTTATCATTCGCAGCTTGATCTCAGACAAATAATTTGAGATTATATTAGGTGTACTACAAATATACCTCTTGGCATAAATTCATTCTTGAATTGTGCTGCCTCAATGCAGTGGTTAATCACTTCATGACATTTAAACTCACAAAATCACCCTAAAAAGTATTTGGACACTTTTGGTTGTACTTAAATGTCATTAGATTTTAAATATCAAACTTCCATCGTTTCATATGTATCATAGACATATTTGGAATTTAAATTTTATGTAATTTGTCTATTACATGAAGATTACATAATAAAAGTGGTAAAAGGGCTGACTGTGTTGGTGATTCTGTGATCTATAAGATGTTATCAGACTGGAGAAAACTAACCATTAATGAATCTGTAATTATTTTAATGATGACATCTGGAGCATGTGAGTTTGCTTGAGCATATCTGCTTATTGGAATAGTTTAACCAAAAATATACATTTGTACTCAACCGTTAGCCCATTTAAGATGTAGATGAGTTTGTTTCTTCATCGGAACAGATTTGTATAAATGTAGCATCACAATTGCTCACCAGTGGATTCTCTGCATTGAATGGGTGCCGTCAGAATAAAAGTCCAAACAGCTGATAAAAACATCATAATAATCCACACCACTACAGTCCATCAATTAACATCTCGTAAAGCAAAAAGCTGCATATTAGTGAGAAACAATTAGTATTTTTACTCTCACATGAAAATCCACAAACATGTTTGTGAAGGTGATTGATCTGTGCATATTTCTCTCCTGATTCAGACATCAATATCAATATTTTGGGTAGAGGACCCATATTTTAGCCAGATGCAATGTTAAAATGCCTTGATGGTTGTTTGTTTATTTCAAACATGCAGTTTATCGCTTCTCAAGATGTTAACTGATGGACAGGAGTGGTGTGGATTATTGTGATGTTTTTAGCAGCTGTTTGGACTCTCATTCTGACGGCACCCATTCACTGCAGAGGATCCATTGGAAACAGGCTCATCTAGATCCTGGATGGCCTGAGGGTGAATACATTTTCAGAAATTTTTCATTTTTGGGTGAATTATGGCCAACATAATTAATGAATACAAAAGAGAGCTGACAATCTTGTGATGAATATGATAAATGCACAGCTTAATGGGATTTCAGCTTAATCATATTGGGATGTTTCAGTATTTTTAATCAACGTATAAAAGTAATTATTCTCTAAGCTAAAAAGTGTCTATGTTAAGGGCTATGTTTCACATTTCCACCACACACTTCGGTTGGGTTGGACCAAACACTTGCATGCGTTCATTTATTTCAGGAATGGAGGAAAATGAGCAATTTGTTTCCATTCTTTGGCTGTGAATGCATGAAACCATTAAAATGGCTATTATTCACTTTAGCACTGTCCTTTCAATGAATATTCATAAATGAGAAATATTTTGGATGAATCATTGCAAACATTCAATCAGTTAAATACATGTATTTATTGTAAAATCACTCTTTAACACTGTCAGCTGGGGGACTGTCGATGGCTATGACTGGTATTTTTGTTTCAGCATAAAAAATAAAATACAATTGTATATATTAGGTGTATTGGGTTTTAAAAATACCTACCAGTACATAAACATGACATATGCCATTAATGTGGGCTTTGGACATGCATGTTTCCACATCACATCATTTATAAATCTGAGAATATTTGTTTATGCCATCATTTTGTGGCTGTACAGGATGAAGTAATGAAAGCAGAGGTCTAAACTATTAAACTGAGCAAGTTTCTGTTGCCAGGGACCTGAATGAATTTGTAATAGTTCATTTCAGTTTAAAGTAGTTTCTTAAACATATGTGAATTACTGGTACATATGATGGAGTATAACACTGATTTTTATCCTCTTGCTGTTTGTTTGGGGTTTTGGTTAATAAAACAACTTTAGAATGTGATTTCTTTAAAAAGCAATTACAAACCATATGGAAATGTAACTTTAGCAGAATTATTTACTGTTTACTGCATCTCTGATCATTTCTCATGAACTCTGAATCAGAATAATCAACTACTCTGTCAGAATTTTAAAAAGAAATAAAAAATTGTTATGTTATGAATCTGCTGGTGCTGTTTTTATAGACACGTTTTCATACGTTTGAGTGTGTAAAAAAAAGTGTCGTTTGGCCACAGTTCATCCTGAGGCACAATACTGGATGCTCAAGTGTGTTATTAATAGCTACAAAACTACACTTCCAATCTGAATAGGCTTTCATGTTTCAAACTCATTTAGTCGATGAATGTGTAATGCTGTCAGCATCAAGCAATACCATTTATTTTCATTTTAAAAATGGATATTAAGGTTGCATCTTTGCTTTTTTAGAAAAAGTATTTGAAAACGACTGGAATTTGCTCAAAGCTTTTGGTTTGTTCATCAGAACAGATTAGCATTACATCATTGTTCAGCAATGGATGCTCTGCAGTGAATGGGTGCCGTCAGTCCAAACAGCTGATAAAAACATCACAATAATCCACACCACTCCAGTCCATCAGTTAATGTCTTCTGAAGCGAAAATCGGTGAGTCTGTAAGAAATAAATCCATCGTTGCTTCAAATCTACTCTTCTTGCAAAAATATGAGTCCTTCATCTCTAAAATTGATTTCTGAAGTGGAAAGTTTGCCTTGTCTAAATCAAAGAAAAATCCAAAAATCAAACACCCTTTACAAGGAATAACAGATTAAAACAGTGCTAAATAAATATGTCAGTGGATTTTGATGTGAGAGGACGGGATGAACGTTTTACTTTTTCACTTGAGAACGCATTATTATGGATATGAACTGTTGCCAAAAAGCAATGGTTTAAAGTTAAAATGCTTTATTTATGGAATTGTTTCTTACAAACATGCAAGTAAATTGATGGACTGGACTAGTGTGGATTATTGTGATGTTTTTATCAGCTGTTTGGACTCTCATTCTGACGGCACCCATTCACTGCAGAGGAGCTATTGTTGAGAAAGTGATGTAATGTTACATTTCTCCAAATCTGTTTTGATGAAGAAACAAACTCATCTACATCTTTAATGGCCTGAGGTTGAGTGAATGTTTTGCTAATTTTCATTTCTGGGTGAACTATTCTAAGAACTGCTTATTTCAGTTGCCTCTCCATATGTACATTAATTCATCTTCATTGCATAAATGTATGTCTATCGTATTATATGTAAATACGATAAAGTTGAAAGGTTAAAAGAAAAAGAAAAAAGTTTGAGGAGCTTTCAGCCGTTTGAGGTTGTGATCCAGGGTCAAGGGTGTGGAGAATATAGAGAATTATTTTCTTACAGCATGAAATGTAATACAACATCTGTCAAAATCACTGTAAATCTGATACATTATTGAACCTAAATGACCTAAAGTACCATTTTTTGAAAGTGCAAATAAAAATGCTTTATAAAAAGGTTTAAATGTTCATGTTTTTGTGAATTCAAATAAAGCGTTAACAAGATTATAGTCTGTCTAGCACTTAAAAAGGCATCGTCTCGTATATAATCTTATATCTTTGCCTTAAAAACTCCCAGTGTAACAGTAAAGCTCCCAATGATATATATCAATATATATATCATATATCATGCTCCTATGAGACTATATGGATCTAATGAAGAAAGGTTTTGTGTTCATTACTTTACTTGTATCCTACTTCTCAAACTGTCTTTGAGCAATATTCTGAGTAGTTTCTCTCTTATACTCAAACATTTCCAAAATATACTGTAAAGTGATCAGCTGTGGAAATGTAACTGTTCTTGTTATGTCAGGCTTTACATGGTTTAAGAGCGGATATCCTTCCTAAGTAACTGCAGCAAACAGTTTCAAATCCAGCCTCCTGAGGCAACTAACTAGTTAAAGTCTGCACACAAGAAACAGCCTGATTACAGTAAGTGTCCGATCTGAATATTTGAACACAAATAGTGCAGGAAAGTGGCCAACCATAAAATATGGCTCATGCATGCACATTTTATTCATTCAGAAGCTGTTGAAAAAACAACGTTCTGAGAGGCTGAATTGTCGAACAGCAAAGGTTACTGTGGGCTGCTAATAAATTGCATGTCAGAAATGCTTTGTTTCACATCAAGCCCCTTAAATTACTGGAGCAAGAATTGAAAGACAAATTGGAAGAGTAACGAAAGCCAATAATATGGCTGGTGGAGAAACTAATCCATTAAGACCTGAGGGACCGAGAGAGCCTCAGAAGGGACCTGGAAGCTCTATCTATTGAAATGGAAATTAGGAGAGATACGAAAATGTGTCATGTCATTTTAACAGAGAAAAGCAGAAAGCATTTCACTTCTGCCTCTTCATTTGTGTTTGTGTGTGTTCTGCTGAGGTTTAACCTGTGTTTATGACCTATGTAGGACAATTTGAACACAATTGAATTATTACATAAATCATGAAAAAATAAAGGCATAAAGAAATAATAGCAAAAAGGCACATCAGGCTTTTTGCATCTTGGCCGGTAAAAATTTACTTTCTATAGATGAGAAAAATATATTTAAACTATATCTTCAACACTGCACAAACTCACATTATCCTCCTCATGTCAGCAGTCCTGATAAAACTCAGTGAATTTAAACTCTTTTAAGACAGATTCATTTCATCTTTATCACTGGTGGCCGTTCAAATAACATTTCAGATTATACTTATATTCCTATGTTGATTTAATTGCAAAAACCCTCATCTTCTGATTTTACAACCATTGTAAAATGATGACTCAAAATTATACAGTAAATTTAAACTAGTACAACATTGAACATTTTTGATTCTAACAATCCAGTATGATTTCTAGAAAAAGTAGTTGACTTTGTCTTGGACTTAAGTCTTCAATATTGTATCTAATCTATTTCTGAAGCAGCTTAACATACAGTTTCAGTCTTATTCACAGACTTCTGAGCACTGCTGACCAGTGTTGGGAAAAGTTACTTTAAAAAAAAAGCAATACAATATTGCGTTACTCCCTAAAAAAGTAACTAATTACATTACTCAGTTACTATTTATGGAAAGTAATGCATTACATTACTTTTGTGTTACTTTTTGAGCAGGGATTGATTGTTTTTAATATAAGTTCTATTTATAGAAAATACAAAAGCCATTTCACACCAAAAAGTGTAATGAATAAACCTCAGGTTTATTGAAGGAAAAGTAAATTCACATCTGTACAGTAGAACACAGGAGAAGAAGGTTCAACACTCAACAATTAAAAAAAAAACAATAAAGCACAATTTTAGATTAGATTAGATTAGATTCAACTTTATTGTCCCTGCACATGTAAGGTACAAGGCAAGGAAATGCAGTTAGCATCTAACCAGAAGTGCAATAAGCAGTAAGTACAGAATATACAAGGTCTACAATATGTACAATAACTATACAGATAAGTATTATGAACATAATTTACAGATTTGAAATACTATTAGCATGATATACAGATAGGTGTACTATGAGCATACTATACAGATGAATTATGTATAGTTGGCTATCAGTAATTTAGCTCTAAATCCTCTGATTCTCTTAGTCCCACAAATTACTGTACATTCTACTTTTAATTCTTTTACCCTACCACCTACAGCTAGGGTGACCACCCGTCCCGCGTAGCGCGTGCGCGCACAGCGTTTGAAGCCCAATTCATGCGTCCCGCAAATTGAGACTGTGTCACGCAAAATCAATGCTTGCTCAAAAAAAGTTGATGGCTCTATATCCTCGAGCCCCAGGCAGCCAAACGAACATTACTTCGAGCGAGCGAGTTTGAATGAGAGATGAAGTTTACATCTTTATTATTTCTGTTTTAACGTTTTTCCTACATTATTTATATTAAAATATGTTATGTAGGCAATAACTCAGTTTACTATTTGACTAATTTACTGAGGTGGCATCGTTGTTAACTTACAAAAATGATAATTTGGTGGATAATTTACATTTTTCCGTTAATAACAGGTAGCCTATCCGATGTAAAATTAACAGTCGCCTGTGGACGCTCAACAACCATCTTATCTGAGCTCAAAACGCTGCTTGAGCAAGTGTCAAGATACTAAAAGTAATAAATACATAATTATGAACGTTTATGTGTTTTTATTTTTGTTCTCAGTACGTTATTTTAATAGCAATTAATGATTATGAACATAAAAGCATTACAATTTATATATATATATATATTTATTATTATTATTATTATTACTATATACTATCGATGAAACCACAAAGCTGACGCGGGAGGTATGTATAACTGCAATATAAAGTAATTTTTAGTATTATTGCTATTAGTATTATTTTCTAAAATTAGGTAGATGTAATATAAAAGTACACATGGCAATGTTTTTGCAACAGCTCCAAGTCTCACGCGCAGTGTAGGTTATACGTCACTGTACGAATCCGTTCACTTATTTATTTATTCACGCCTTCCTGATATAGTGAACTCAACTGCCATACACTATATAGGGATTAGTGAATGAGTGAATTCCCTTCCCTTGAGTTGTGATGTCAGACTTTTTTTTTTTACTTTTCCTGTGGTGTTGAGCAACTACAATTCATTTTAATCCTATAATTTTATATTATAATTTATTTAAAGTGAATAAATTGTAATGAAAAATTTATAAAATAGCTAAAGTAAATCGTAAGTGGAAGTGCATCTGTCAATTCTGTCATGAGCATACATCAGCAATTACACATGTTTAGGGGAATAGGGCATTATTAATATACCATGTAAGGTGGTATGTGCTAGAAATGGGTAAACCACTATCAGTGAGTCTGCCCATGGGGTGTCCCACATTGTCCCTCAGAAACGTACCCCTTGTCCCCCCTTGGGCTTATTAGCAGGTGGTCACCCTACCTACAGCAGAGATACGGGATCATATTCAAAGATCTAAATCCTCCACTTGTCAGCTCGACCCAATGCCTACTTGCTTGGTTAAAGCCTGTGTATTGTCACTGTCCTCATTATTCACTAAAATTATTCATTCTTTGCTTGATACCGGGCATGTACCGTCCTTCATGAAAACCGCTGTCATTACTCCGATTCTTAAAAAAATAGAGGCTGATCCATGAAATTTTGAAAACTATAGACCGATTTCTAACCTGCCATTTATTACTAAAATATTGGAAAAGTGTGTCAAAGCTCAAATTCATGAACACCTGTCCAAGAATGCATTATATGAACGTTTCCAATCTGGATTTCGTTCTCATCATAGTACTGAGACGGCCTTGGTTAAAATAACTAATGACTTATTAATAGCAGCTGATTCTGGTCTTCTGACTATACTAGTCCTACTTGATCTTAGCGCGGCATTTGACACAATTTCACACAAGATACTTTTGGACAGGCTAGTATCTATAGGAGTCATAGGTACCCCCTTGTCCTGGTTTAGATCATACCTCACCGTTCGTAATCAATATGTCCAAATAAAAAATTATAAATCAAGGTCATATAGAGTTAACTTTGGAGTTCCTCAGGGTTCTGTTTTAGGGCCTCTTTTATTTATGATCTACTTACTTCCTCTTGGTTTCATTTTTAGGAAATACGGTATTAATTTCCATAGCTATGCTAATGATACCCAGTTGTATTTATCTTCTAAACCTTCTAGTTCTTCTCCTCGACCTGTTTTGAATGAATGTTTATCTGAAATTAAAGCTTGGCTTTCAGGTAATTTCCTCAAACTAAATAGTGACAAAACCGAAGTTTTATTAGTAGGTACTAAATCAACTTTGGCTAAATCTGATTGTCCTTCTTTAGTTATTGACAATATTGAAATTTATCCTTCTCAACAAGTCAGGAGTCTGGGTGTCATCCTGGATAGCACACTCTCCTTCGAAGCACATGTAAATAATATTACACGTGCCACATATTTTCATTTGCGTAATATTAGCCGACTTCATCCTTCTCTCACTAAGAGCAGCACAGCAATTCTAATTCATGCGTTGGTCACTTCACGAATTGACTACTGTAATGCTCTTCTCTCTGGTCTTCCTACAAAACTTCATCGTAAACTGTCTGTTCTGTCTAGGGCTTCTTTACGTGAGCACATCACTCCAATTCTTCAAGTGGCTTCCAGTTAAGTACCGTATTGATTTTAAAATTCTGCTTCTCACATTTAAGGCTTTACATAATTTGGCTCCTCTGTATCTCACTGATCTTTTAAACATTTATACTCCTCGTTCTTTGAGATCGTCTCACTCTATTTCCCTTGTGTTGCCACGTATTCGCTTAACTACAATGGGAGCGAGAACTTTTAGTTTTGTGGTGCCTCGGCTGTGGAATTCGCTTCCCCCCAACATACGGAATTGTGACAGTCTTCAAATTTTTAAATCGCGTCTAAAAACTTATCTTTGTACTCAGGCTTATGTGTGAATTGCAGTTTTCCTTTCTTTGTGTGATGGATGTAATTATGCTGTAAATTTTATAATTTTATTTTTATATTGTTATTATTTCACTGGTTGTTTGCTGTAAGGTGTCCTTGGGTGTTCAGAAAGGCGCCTTTAAATAAAATGAATTATTATTATTATTAAAAGTGTATGTACACTATAGGCAGAACTATGAACATATGAAAATCATTTACACTATTGCAATGGACAGTAAAGTGCATAGAAAATATGTCAGTGTCCAAATGGATAAGAACAGACATTAGTGCAAGTAAGTAATAACAAGTTTACTGTATTTAGCTTGTTGTAAATAAAGAAATCAGTCAGATGTAGTGGTGAAGAAGGGGAGGAGTCTGTGTGTGGGGGATGTTGAGGGGTGTCAGAGGGCAGAGTTCAGCAAGGAGACAGCTGTAGGGAAAAAGCTGTTCCTGAATCTGCTGGTCCTTGTCCGGAGGCTCCTGAAGCGCCTCCCGCAGGGCAGGAGGTTAAACAGTCCATGGTCAGGGTGAGAGGAGTCCTTGAGAAAGCTGCGAGCTCGTCGTAGACAGCGTTTCCTCTGGATGTCCTCAATAGCAGGGAGTGGTGTCCCTGTGATGCGTTGGACCGTTTTCACCACCTTCTGCAGTGCTTTGAGGTCAGCCACTGAGCAGTTCCCATACCAGACTGTGATGCAACTGGTCAGGATGCTCTCAATCGCACACCAGTAGAAGTTCACCAGGATGGATGAAGACAGCTGGTTCTTCTTCAGTGTTCTGAGGAAGAAAAGGCGCTGGTGAGCATTCTTGACCAGGCTGGAGGTGTTTGTGGTCCAGGACAGGTGCTCTGAGATGGTGGTTTCCAGAAACTTGAAGCTAGAGACACGTTCAATGACCATCCCGTTAATGTGAATGGGGTCATGCATGCTTCCTTTCTTCTTCCTGAAGTCCACAATGAGCTCCTTTGGTGCTAAGGAGCAGGTTATTGTCAGCGTACCATGTGGCCAGGTGCTGTACCTCTTCCCTGTAGGCAGTCTCATCGTTGTTTCTGATGAGGCCATTCACTGTGGTGTCGTCTGCAAACTTAACCCTCTCAGGCTCAAATTAAGTTTTAGTAACTTAGTAACTTTAGTAACCTTTAGTAAAGTTTTTAGTACTCCAGATACATAAAATATGTAGAGCTGAAACAACGAATCGATTTAATCGATTAAAATCGATTATTAAAATAGTTGTCAACTAATTTAGTCATCGATTCGTTGCTAAATAATTTATTTGCCGTAAGCGGCTTATTTCGTGCATATTTCAGATCTGCGGTGACCAAAGTGTGGCAGTAATGAGCCACCGGAGGATTTACTCAGCCAGTACAACAGGAGAAGTAGCGAATAGCCAATAGCTGGCCTCGTTTTATGTCACGTGCTTCCCGAACGTCGTCTCTGCAGCATTCAGCAGGATGTGGGAGTACTTTATTTTGAGCCTTCAAAAAAGAAGATTAACCTGTAAACTCTGCACTACTGAACTGTTTAAGGGACCGTTCACATATCGCGTCTTTTGCGCGCTCATGTTCATTATTTCCAATGCAGGCGCGCAGTATGCGCGCTCATAATGGAAGCGACGCGGTCGCGACGCACCCGTTTTTCCAGGCGCGTGCACACCGCATAGAGTTAAAAACATTTCAACTTTTCAGAATGCAGCAAGCGCACCGCGGGTCATGTGACAAGAACTAAATAATCAGCTTCATCCTTTCCCGTAACAACGTTAAAAGCTCAGCCAAGATGAAGGAACAGCTGATCATAGCTGTATATGGATTCCCATTTTGAAATAAATTTAGTAGCAGAGCTACTGCAAGCGATTTTTAGAGCTGCAAATCCATTTATCCTTTGCTGAAATTTCCGCGTCTTCAAGGAGAGAGCACGTCATGGTTGCTTAGCAAAGGCAGACGCCTCAGGGGCGCTTCTGCACGAGCGCTTTGGAAAGGAGGAGAAAGCGGTGCGCACAGTCGTTTTAGGCGCGATATGTGAACGGCCCCTAAGCCTTTTATTTGTGCAGATTCTCCAGTACAATGTTGTTTGCAAATGTTTAGTTGTAAAAGCTGATAACATTGCTTTTTAACAGTTAACATTTAAAGCTTTACAAACATGTTCTGTGATCAGTTTGTCGTTTACCAGTTCATAATTCAGTCGTGCAGCCTAATTATGACTGAATGAGAGAGGTAAATGTTTAAAGATATTTGAAATGCACTTTTTTTTCCTAAGTATTCACTGCTCTTTTTCACACAGCAGGTTTTTTGTGTGTCCGTTTTTTCTGGACAACCTTCTGATGGATTTTACTTTAAATTGTGAGTTCCATTCAGGTTTCATGCCATTGGCACTTTATTCGAAGGATTGTTTACAATCTCACAGCATAAGCTATAAAGCTGTTTCCCAGTAAATAATAAAATACAACGCACTGCAATCTTATTCTGTTTTATCCTTATTCTTCGTGAAAATATGTTCTGAAAGATTCCTTAATAAGCTTTGTTCGGGATGTTAAACTACTTTAGGAGCTCTAAGGACTGCCATGGTGAAAACATTATTTGAAATCTCCTTGTGAAATTTGCTAGAGTATGGGTCAGTGTTTTGATTGTAGAAGAGTTTGACAAGGGATCACTAACACATAATAAAACAACTCCAGGTATATTTGTGATGAGGATATGACAATGCAAAATTATTAAAATCTCTTAAAAATCTATGCTGAATGATAAAGACCCTTTATTAATAATTTACTTTGGGGGGAAAATGGAAAAAACTAAAATATAAGTACATAAACCGATTAATCGCAAAAATAATCGACAAATTAATCGATTATCAAAATAATCGTTAGTTGCAGCCCTAAAAATATGTATCTGGAGTAATAAGGTTTTTAGTTTTTAACTGTTGCAAATCAGCAACGCCTGACTTGAGAGGGTTAATGATGGAGTTGGATCCATGCACAGGCTTGCAGTCGTGGGTGTAAAGGGAGTAAAGGAATGGGCTCAGCACACAGCCCTGTGGTACGCCAGTGTTAAGTGTGATGGTGGTGGAGTGGATGTGGCCTGACCTAACATGCTGCTGTCTGTTGGTCAGAAAGTCCATAATCCAGTTGCAGAGGGAGGTGTTAATGTCCAGGTCTCAAAGTTTTGTGGTCAGCTTGGAGGGAATGACGGTGTTAAATGCTGAACTGAAGTCAACAAACAACATCCTAACATACGTGTTGTTATTGTCCAGGTGTGTGAGTGCAGAGTGCAGCACTGTGCATACTGTGAAAATCGTGATATATTCTATTTATAAATACTATAATAGTTGATAAATAAAACTAAAATAACACTGCTCACATGAAAATATTGAGCTTTGTATTTCCGCCCCCCCCCCCAAAAAAAGAAAAAAAAAACACATATGGATTTTAGGTAAATCATACTTTATGAAACACTTTTTATTTAAAAAATACAGTACATAAAGTTTTTCCATAAAAAAAAGCAAACAAAAATGCCAATATTATAAACTTTCCTCTGAGCTAGTGATGCCCTCTGCTGGTAACTTCTAAAACTGGAGACACATGACATGCATTTCAACAAAAGATTCAGATGAAACATCCAATGCATTTTTTTTTTTACAAAATGGCAGTGGTGAAGTATGGGAAACAAAAAAAAAACCATGCTCTGCAAGTCATCTACACAGATATGATAACAGCGATCAGATTAGACGTCCATCCACATCACCAGGCCAATTTTTGGAAAAAGATGAGCATAATTCTTATGCTCTGTAGAGGAGCTGTTGGATGTAGTTATTTATAGTTGTCATTAATACCTTGATCATTCAAGAACTTAGCTGAACATCAAAATATCTTTGAACTACTTACAGCATTTATTTCAAAATATGTAGAAATCTAATACAAAGCTATAACATCAAGTGAAGCAGATAAAGCAGAGTAAGTCTGAACACATGAAAGCTCTGGTGATCAGGAGTCACTGGGAAGTCCAAAGAGCTTGACGGTGCCTGCCTCTCGGTTGCTGTCATATTTGCCCTCTTTATCATCGCAGGCGTACGCCAGCAGCGGTCTCTTTGGATGCCACGCCACGGTGAAGGTCGGAGACTCGCACTGAATCTCCCAGAGCTTCTCACCTACAGCAACAACACACAACAACCGACATCAGTCAGAACACATGTTTCAGCTCTCATGATCAGGAGAAATGTGTCTTCTCACCCGTCTCTACTTCAGCGATGTCAATGAAATGATCCTCAGAAGCTGATGCCAGCATTTTCCCATCATGACTGAAACTAAGCGTCCGCACAGGCCAGTCGAGTCTGTGACGGGATCAAGAAATATTGGGAAAAGACTATTATATGTCATGAAAATAAGACAAACATGCTTGTTTGTCAAAAAATTACAATCAATGAACTTTCATCTTTGATGAATTGAAAGTGATAAAAAAAAAATTATAATAATAATTCCCCATTTCCGTTACAGTGAATGTTACAATTTAAACATGAAAATATGTAATATTTTTAAATATATTATTGATATTTTGAATTAGCTTGTATTTTTATATTTCTGATTACTTGAGCTGTATGAAATGTAATTATTATATTATTTTTATGTTTGGCTTTAATTTCATTCTCAGTTTTAGTAATTTTACTAACAGTAACTTTTTTTTTTTAGCCGCCCAGGCAACATCTTTAATTTATGTTGTTTCCATCTAAACTTTATTTAATTTCAGACTGACTTCAGTTTTAATCGTTTTAGCTAATAACAACAACATTGCATCAACTGACCATGAAAATAAATTATTAAATTATGTAAAAATTATGACACATGGCAAAATAAGTAAAACATTTTAAATCCAAACCTTTTTTCAAAGGTCTATTTTAAAAGCTTTTATGACATAAAAAGTGAAAAAACAATAATTTGTACTTTATATCACATAATTATGAGATAAGTAGTCAAAATTATGACAAAAAGCCATCTTTATTTCATAAAGACATAAAATGTAAAAGCTATGAGATGAAAAGTCAAAATTACATACTAAGTCATAATTATGAGATAAAAAGCCCAGTTAATGAGTCTTGATGAACTGACCTGGAGAAGCAGCGCACACACACCAGCTCCTCCACATCCCACAGACTGACCAGCGCATCTGCACTTCCTGTGGCAAAATACTTCCCTGTGGGATCGAATTTAATGCAGATGCAGTTGGACGGATGGGCATTAATGGACTGAATGAGCTTGAGATCAGGATAACTGAAACCAAGAAAAACACGACAATCATTAAAATGTTCTGCGCACCAACATCCTCTTAAAACTGCAACCGAACATACCTTAATATATTAATACAGCCATTTCCGTTCGTCAGGAAGAACATGTCATTGTCATTATTCCAGGAGATCTCGTTGACCTCAAACTTGAACTGCTCCTCGGCACGGGAACGGTGCGTTTTGGCATCAATGAAGGTCACGACGTCATCCTTGTTGCCGACAGCAATGGTCTGACCATCAGGACTCCAACATATGTTGATATTCTCCCCTGAAACAGGTCAGAGAGAACCCCACATGGGAATAAACCTCATAAGATCAACAGATACAGTGGCATGAGTTTGGAACCTCTTGCAGAATCTGTGAAAATGTGAATAATACATAAACATAAAAGATAGTACATAAATAGTACATAAAAGATGTTTACATATAGTCCACAAGACAAAAAAAATTGCTGAAATTATTAAAATAACCCCATTCAAAAGTTTGTGAACCCTTGGTTCTTAATACTGTGTGCTGTTACCTGATGATCCACGACTGTCTTTCTGTTTTGTGATGGTTGTGCATGAGTCCCTTGTTTGTTGTGAACAGTTAAACTGAGAACTGTTCCTCAGAAAAATCTTTAAGGTACTGCAGATTCTTCAGTTTTCCAGCATCTTTGAACCCTTTCCAGCAGTGACTTTATGATTTTGATATAATTTTTTTCACACTAAGGACAATTGAGGCACTCATACACAACTATTTAAAAAAGGTTCAAACATTCTCTGATTCTCCAGAAGGAAACGAGATGCATTAAGAGCTGGGGGTGAAAACTTTTGGACACGAAGATGACCACATTTTTCTTATTTTGTTGAAATAAATATTTTTTTCCATTTAGTTCTGCCCTTCGTAAGCAACAGAAGATACTTGTATGTTTCCCGGAACAAAAATTAAGTACAATTTAACTTGATCTTCAAATTCCAAAAGTTTTCACCCCCCTCAGCTCTTAATGCATCTTGTTTCCTTCTGGAGCATCAGTGAATGTTTGAACCTTTTTTAATAGTTGTGTTTGAGTGCCTCAATTGTCCTCAGTGTGAAAAGATGTATCTCAAAATCCATGTGGCTGACACTCCCTCCGAATTCAAACAAACCAATATCCCGGAGTAATTCATTTACTCAAACAGTACACTGACTGAACTGCTGTGAAGAGAGAACTGAAGATGAACAACGAGCCGAGACAGATAGCGAACAATAGACTGACTTGTTCACGAGTCAAGAACCGGTTGCATCGATTTTCGGATCACCAGTAGTTCTTTCGGACAGTTCGATTCAATAAACCGGTTGAAGAAAACGGTTCACCGGTTCTTTTGCGCTCGGCGTAATGGCATCTTTGAAGATGATTGCCCTTGATTCAAGCCTTCGGTTTACCCACGCTCGTAACACTAGCACAGAATCAGTTCAGAATCAATCACCAAAAGAATCAGTTCGGTTCATGCGCTCTCTGTGTGTCAGTCTGTTTCACGCTGAATCACACATGCGCAGTATCATCAGCTCCTCGGTTCTTCTTATCGGTCTCGGCTCGTTGTTCATCTTCAGTTCTCTCTTCACAGCAGTTCAGTCAGTGTACTGTTTGAGTAAATGAATTACTCCGGGATATTGGTTTGTTTGAACTCAGAGGGAGTGTCAGCCACCTTAAACAAGTTAACAGCTTAAGTCAATCCTGAATAAAGTCGTAGTTTTTGCTATTTTGGGACCAAAATGTATTTTCTATGCTTCAAAAAATTCTAAAAGACCCTCTGATGTCACATGGACTACTTTGATGATGTTTTTCTTACCTTTCTGGACATGGACAGTAGACCGTACACACTGCTTCAATGGAGGGACTGAGAGCTCTCGGACTAAATCTAAAATATCTTAAACTGTGTTCCAAAGATAAATGGAGGTCTTACGGGGTTTGGAACAACATGAGGGTAAGTTATTAATGACATAATTTTGCTATTTGGGTTAACTATCCCTTTAAGAACCAAGGATTCACAAACTTTTGAATGGGGTTATTTTAATAATTTCAGCAATTTTTTTTTCTTGCGGACTATATGCAAACATCTTATATGTAAAATATCTTACTCAGCACAGTACTAAATAAAAAATAATGCATTTAGTATAATCTCTCTTATTTTTTTAAAAAATTATTCACATTTTCACAGATTCTGCAAAGGGTTCCCATACTTTTGCATGCCACTGTATGACAGATAGGGTCAGCGCTTCACCTTTGGTGCTGACTGTGGCCATGCATTTGGTGGTCCGTACGTCCCAGATGCGGATGGTCTTGTCTCCTGACGCGGTGACGAACAGATCAGGGTTGGTGGGATGCCAGCACAGCTGATCCACACTGTCTCCATGCCCTCGGTAGTTGTTTTCCTTCACCTGATGCGTGAAATACAGGTTAAAAATGAGCAAGATCTCATTTAATAAAGGCCACATGTAACCTAAATGCTACGTAAACTATTGTAGTTCAATTACTATGGTTTTAATAACAGTGGTGGCCAAAATGATTGATGTTCACCAGCTAAAAAAGGGTTTCAGTGGGAAATATCAATCCAAACATTGATTTTTCCGAAACAACATGACCAAGATATTTAAAGCTGCTTGGAGAGCCAAAATAATTTGTTTTGTTGTTGTCGCGGACTTTGTTTGTATTAAATAAAGTAAGAACTAACTATATAAATAATATATATAAATAATGACGATAATTAACATATATGAATCTTTGGTAAATTCATGTTGGCGATGATGGGGGAACAAACCAACGCTCACCAGTCGGTCTTTCTCCAGGACGAACACGCTGGCGGTTTTGTCGAAGGATCCGGACGCGAGTCGTTTTCCGTCGCAGCTCCAGGCCACTGAATGCACTTTAGCATTGTGAGCCTGGAACTCTCTGCTTTTATTGTTGTTTCTGAAGACCTCCTGCATCTCCTGATAGTATGAGGACGCCATGTTTGCTGCTCCTTCGCCGTGTATTTACGCCGCATCCTCATCTGTAAGTTACTGTGCGCCACCTACTGTAGCGGAGTGACATGACATGTTGAATAAAATATACACAACCTGAAGGTTAGATCACGGGAGCACATTTCACAATCAGCCTCATAAGAAAATAATAACTGATTATTAGACTAAATTAATATTTTAAATAAATAGTAGAAATTATGGGATATTATAACATTATTATGAGAAAAAAAGTCAACATTAGGACACAAAAAGTCAGATATAAAATTCTGATCTAAAACCAAAATTTACATAAAATGGCAAAATTATGAATTTGTAGAAATTATGAGATACAATATCATAATTCTGAGAGAATAGTTGAATTTATGACAAAAAAAATTCTAAGATATAAAGTCAGAATTATGACAAATGTTTGAAATTAGGAGATACCTCATAAAAATGAGAGAAATAGTCAACATTAGGACATAAAAGTTAAAAATTCCAAAATATAAAGTCATAACTATGACAAACTGTCAAAATTATGATACCATATCATAATTATGAGAGGAACACTCATAAAATGTTAAAATTCTGAGATCGAAAACCAAAATTGACATAAAAAGTCATAATTATGAATTTGTCTAAATTATATATGACAATTATAAAATTGACTAAATTATGTAAGACAATTCTCTAATAACTATTATGATGAGTTTTGTTCCACCCGCTTAAATGATAAAAGTACTTGTGCTGTAAAAACTATTAAGACTGTGTCTGTTCCCCGAATAGTGAGGTCAAAATATAATGTAGGATCTAGAAAAAATCTTATCGTAATTAAACCAGAAAAATGTAAAGTAAATGAACAAAAACAATTTTTAAAGTTTGGGCTCATAAATATTAGATCACTCACACCCAAAGCAGTTATTGTAAATGAAATGATCACAGAAAATAGTTTTGATGTACTCTGCTTGACTGAAACCTGGCTAAAACCAAATGATTATTTTGGTCTAAATGAGTCCACTCCACCAAACTACTGTTATAAGCATGAGCCCCGTCAGACTGGTCGTGGCGGTGGTGTTGCAACAATATATAGTGATATTCTCAATGTTACCCAGAAAACAGGATACAGGTTTAACTCTTTTGAAATACTTCTGCTAAATGTTACACTGTCAGACATGCAAAAGAAATCTAATGTATCTCTTGCTCTGGCTACTGTGTATAGACCACCAGGGCCGTATACAGAATTCCTAAAAGAATTTGCAGATTTCCTCTCAGACCTTCTAGTTACAGTTGATAAGGCGCTAATCATGGGAGATTTTAATATTCACGTTGATAATGCAAATGATACATTAGGACTTGCGTTTACTGACCTAATAAACTCCTTTGGAGTCAAGCAAAATGTCACCGGGCCCACTCATCGTTTTAATCATACACTAGATCTAATTATATCGCATGGAATCGATCTTACTGCTATAGATATTGTACCCCAATGTGATGATATTACAGACCATTTCCTTGTATCGTGCATGCTGCGTATAACTGATATTAACTATATGTCTCAGCGTTACCGTCTGGGCAGAACTATTGTTCCAGCCACCAAAGACAGATTCGCAAATAACCTGCCTGATCTATCTCAACTGCTATTTGTACCCAAAAATACACATGAATTAGACGAAATTACTGACAACATGGGCACTATTTTCTCTAATACATTAGAAGCTGTTGCCCCCATCAAATTGAAAAAGGTTAGAGAAAAACGTACTGTGCCATGGTATAACAGTAATACTCACTCTCTCAAGAAAGTAACTCGTAGTCTTGAACGCAAATGGAGAAAAACTAACTTGGAAGTTTTTAAAATTGCATGGAAAAACAGTATGTCCAGCTATAGACAGGCTCTAAAAACTGCTAGGGCAGAGCATATCCACAAACTCATTGAAAATAACCAAAACAATCCAAGGTTTTTATTTAGCACAGTGGCTAAATTAACAAATTACCAGACGCCACCTGATTCAAATATTCCACCAACGTTAAATAGTAATGACTTTATGAATTTCTTCACTGATAAAATAGATAACATTAGAAATACAATAGTAAATGTAGATTCTACAGCGTCTAACACTTCAGTTTCATCCATCGCACCCAAAGATAAACTGCAGTGCTTTACAAATATAGGACAGGAAGAGCTAAATAAACTTATCACTGTATCTAAACCAACAACATGTTTATTAGATCCTGTACCCACTAAATTACTAAAAGAGCTGTTACCTGTAGCCGAAGAACCGCTTCTCAATATCATTAACTCGTCGTTATCTTTAGGTCACATCCCAAAACCATTCAAGCTGGCGGTTATCAAGCCTCTTATTAAGAAACCAAAACTAGATCCTAGTATACTGGCAAATTATAGGCCTATTTCAAATCTTCCATTTATGTCTAAAATTTTAGAAAAAGTTGTGTCTGCTCAATTGAGCACCTTCCTGCATAAAAATGATCTGTATGAAGAATTTCAGTCAGGTTTTAGGCCCCACCATAGCACAGAAACTGCACTTGTTAAAATTACAAATGACCTGCTTCTTGCGTCAGATCAAGGCTGCATCTCATTTCTAGTCTTACTTGATCTTAGTGCTGCGTTCGACACCATAGATCATGACATACTCATAGATCGATTACAAAACTATACAGGTATTCAAGGGCAGGCTCTAAGATGGTTTAGATCCTACCTGTCCGATCGCTACCATTTTGTTTACTTAAATGGGGTGTCATCTCATTTATCATCAGTAAAATATGGAGTGCCACAAGGATCCGTCCTAGGTCCCCTTCTATTTTCAATATACATGTTGCCCCTTGGTAATATTATTAGACAATACGGAATAAGCTTCCACTGTTATGCTGATGATACTCAGCTATATATTTCAACGAGACCAGATGAAACTTCCCAATTATCTAAGCTAACAGAGTGTGTTAAAAATGTAAAAGATTGGATGACAAATAATTTTCTCCAATTAAATTCGGATAAGACAGAGATATTAATTATTGGACCAAAAAACACCACACAGAATCTTGTAGATTACAATCTGCAACTAGCCGGATGTACTGTTACTTCCTCTACAGTCAGAAATCTGGGTGTTATATTAGACAGCAATTTGTCTTTTGAAAATCCTATTTCCAATGTTACAAAAACTGCATTCTTCCATCTTAGAAACATTGCCAAGCTACGAAACATGTTATCTGTTTCTGATGCAGAAAAGCTAGTTCATGCATTCATGACCTCTAGACTGGACTATTGTAATGCACTTCTAGGTGGTTGTCCTGCTTCTTCCATAAACAAGCTACAGGTAGTCCAAAATGCAGCAGCTAGAGTCCTTACCAGGTCAAGAAAATATGATCATATTACCCCAATTTTACAGTCTCTGCACTGGCTACCTATTAAGTTCCGTATCTGTTACAAATTATCATTACTTACCTATAAGGCCCTAAATGGTTTAGCTCCTGCGTACCTAACTAGCCTTCTACCACGCTACAACCCATCACGCACCCTAAGGTCACAAAACGCTGGACTTTTGGTAGTTCCTAGGATAGCAAAGTCCACTAAAGGAGGTATAGCTTTTTCACATTTGGCTCCCAAACTCTGGAATAGCCTTCCTGATAATGTTCGGGGTTCAGACACACTCTCTCTGTTTAAATCTAGATTAAAAACGCATCTCTTTCGCCAAGCATTCGAATAATGTATCTCTTAAATTGTGAGTGTAGTTGCATCTGCATTTTTATTCTTTAGCTTGGGTTAAACTAATTTTACTTTGTTGGATCAGCAGCTATGCTAATGATGTCTCTATCTTGTTTCTATGTTTTGCCACGGGATTTACATCCCGTGGTAACTAGGATTTACACAAGCTCCAGTCTGGATCCAGAACACCTGAGAAGAGATGATGCTGACCCTCAGAGGACCCCAGATGATCCTAACCTTGAATCAACAAACAGAACTAACAATTATTGCTACATGTGTGACTGCATCATATAATTACTATTAATTAATAATATTGATAGTTCATCATCTAGCTGACTACGTCTTGTATTATTATTATTATTTTTATTTTTCTAAAATCCTGTCAAACGTGCACAAACTACTAGCTACTACTAAATATTGTAGAAACATAATTTTCTGTAAAGTTGCTTTCTAACGATTTGTATTGTAAAAAGCGCTATACAAATAAACTTGAATTGAATTGAATTGAATATATCATACTTATTAGAAAAAAGTTTCATTTATGACAAAAATGTAGAAATTTTAATATATAAAGTCACAATTAAGACAAATTGTTGAAATTATGAGATACCACATCATAATAATCAGAGAAAAAGATCTAAATCCAAAATTGACATAAAATGTCATAATTATGAATCTGTCGAAATTGAGTTACTACAGTATATCATAATTATGAGAGAAAGGTTGAATTTATGAAAACAAAATGTAAGAATTCTAAGATATAAAGTCAAAATTATGACAAACTGTTGAAATTAGGAGATACCTCATTTAAAATAACTAGAGAAAAAGTCAGCATTAGGACATAAAAAGTAAAAATTCTTTGATATAAAACCAAAATTGGCATAAAATGTCAGAATTATGAATTTGCCTAAATTATGAGATACTGTATCATAATTATGAGAGAAAAGTTGAATTCGTGATTTTTTAGTTCGAAAGTTTTGTTAAATTATGACATAGTAATTCACAATGATGGTGTAAATTGTTGAAACTATGCGATACTACAGTATATCATAATCATTATGACATATGACAAAATTCTGAGAAATCCAGTCAAAATAATAACAAAAAGTCAAAATTATGAGGTATTACATACAAAATTACGACAGAACTATACAAAATTACGACATATAAATGAATATTCTGTTAGTCAAAATGATGAAAAGGGTCAATATTATAAAATAAAAACACAAAATTATGATGTACTAATTCATAAGTATGATAAAATGCCATGAAAAGTGAGTTATGACCCCTCCAAAATTTCCTAATTTTGTTTTATTCTGTTTGCTAATGGCAATGGTTACCATTAGCTGTTTTTATAGTGTGATCTGGCCTACAAACATCATAGAAAGTATTAATTATAACAATTGTAATACACACACAAATGAACACACACACACACACACAAAACATTAAAACATGTTTTGTCCTCATTTTGTAATTCATATATAACAAGTGAGATTTAAGTGATATTTTGACCACTGAACTAGGAAATGTCTCCATTTCAGAAGTACAATTACCTTTACTATACTAAGCTTCATTAAAAGTTCAGTGTTATATGTGCATGATCACGCTGTACTCTCTGCTCCAAACCTGAAAGTTTGTATTCTTCACTGTCAACTCTCTGCACACATCCAGGCTCTGTTTCTCACTGGCAGATCCAGTTGCATTACCTGCTAATGCTCTCATCTATATTTCAATGCACTCTTTGTAATGTTTTGCACTTTCTTTTGTTTAACTGCACAATGTTAAACTGAACTCAAAGTCCTTCTTAGACAATAGAGAACAATTACTTAGAGAAACCAACTACTGAAAAACTTGAGCATGTTGTTTAAAATACACATTCTTTCGCCTTGCATATGCAAGTTTTTATTAAAAAGAGCTTTTGATGTTTAATGATGAGATGTTACGCTGACATGCATTTGTTTGAAAAATACAAAAAAGGGTACAAAAAAAAACAGTCTGTATTTCTTCATAAGTTTATTCAGTGTTTTAAAAGGTATGTTGAAGAGGGAGATTCAGATCAGTTTGAATAAAAACAGGTAGGCTACACTCAGTTTAAGCTTCAAAACACACTCATTTCAAGATCACAAGTCAGATCAATCACCTCTCAGCTCTTATAGAAAAACAAGCCTACACTCCAATAAGGCTGAAGAGGAAGAAGGCAAAAACACATTCCAGAAGTGGTGACAAATCAAGGAGCAATTTAAATAAGTCTCCTACATTAAAAAAGAGTGTAAATTAGTCACGTCAACGTAGGCTATTAGAATCACTTGTGACGACAGACTGAAAACAAGAACGTATAATAAAACAATTCAGATTTTCTGACAAGTGATACATAATTGTAATCATAGTTATCAGCCATGTCAAATATTATTGCAGATAGCCTGATATCAAAGACGTCAGACATCTCAGCTAACAAATATTTATTTTAAGAACGTTTTGCTGACATTCCTTTTGAGTTATATAACCAATATTTTTGAATGTTCGTTTAACCCTTTGTACCTCTTTGTTTTTGGGTCACACTTGGTACCTTTGCAGTCAAAAATGACCAAAGCCTTGAAATATAACTTGTTTTTCAGGAAAGTCAATGTAATATGTTTTTGTTCAATAATATATATATTTTTTAAATTTCGATGGCACTATGCAATATTTATAACATTTTTATGAGCAATTTTTCCACTGTCATTTTCTTTTACCAAATTAGTTTTTTTTTTACTCTTTAATATAACCGAATCATGTCCATGCTTTATGTGTGTTCACATAGCTAATGCAACAAAAGTCAACTAGTGTCATTTCACTCCGATGAACTGAAAACGATTTAAAATTCTAAACGTTTAATTTTACTGTCAGTTCTGACCAAAGAGGCCCAGAGGGTTAACATTCAAAATGTTCAGTTTGTTTAGTGTTTTGATTATGCATTCCATTTTATCATTTTGCAAAGATTATGGGAATGTTAGTTTAAATGTTCTGAAACAAGTAGTAAGTAGCAAAACATTCAACTGAAACAAAACAAAAGAAAAGTTCCATGAGTGACGTATAAATAACGTCTTTTGTGCTAATATTTTTTAGAACAGATAACATTGAACGAACGTTCCATTAATGTTCCTGATAAAACATTTGTTCATAACTTTGATAGAACCTTGCTACAACATTAGCCAAAGTTCTAAGAACGTTCCCTGTGTTTGCTGAGCAATAAGACCAGGACAGCTGAGATGACCAGAACCCTAGTCTCATTAATATTCTCCACGTCGTACCATTAACATGATCCACTTCGAGTCAAGAGGAGTCACAAGGCAAATATTTGCAGTTATTAAATGCAGCCTCATCCTGCACAATATTACAATTTGCAGATGATATTGCATTGGAACAGCTCAGAATTAGAGAGCAAATCTAATCAAGATGCAACTGTCACTCAAAGCCAAACATATCTACAGTGCATTCATGCAGTGCAATGTTTTGGAAATGGCTGGAAGACACTGGTGCGTAGCCCTCCATGATTCGATGGTATTCATTTTCCTAACATCTAGGATGTGCGAATTAGATTCCCAAGAGGTGAGTGTGTCTTGAGAGGTAGACAGAACAGACCACAACAGTTCCTCTTCACGGAAAGAATCGCTTGAATGGCTTATAATTGCATCTCTTGATTAATTTGGATAGTCTAGTTCACACTTAGGACCTTTTATTTTTTATAACAGCAAAGGTGCCATGATGTGCAGTGCAGTAATTCTGTCAGGATTGTTTTGCTGCTTTGCATTGAATCTGAAGTGGATTCTGTGCCACTAGCGGCATCTGCCATTGTTAAAACAAGTAGTCCTGACCTACACTCACACCACTGGTTGAGCCATTGTTTTCAGTTGGCATCAAGGTTTGACTTGTTAGCATGCAAAATGCATATTTCCTAAAGGGATATTTTGAGGGAAGAAACTGATTTTCATACAGTGAAAGCCAATGGGGTCTAGCAATGTTTTGGACCCCATTGGCTTCCATTGTGTGAAAAAAAACAGACATTATTTTGTGTTTGTTAGGAGAAAGAAAGTTGTACAGCTCTGAAATGACATGAGGGGAATTGCAAAGGTTGCAAAGATGGCAGCTCATAAATCACGTGCATCTGTGAGGGTCTCCTCAGTCTCAGATGAATTGAGATGAATGGGACTGTCAGCCAATCATTTCTCCAGGATTTCTTTGATCAGGTTGCTCAAATTCTGCTGCTAGTGGCACAGAAAATACACTCTTCCTCATTAAAGTTTCCTTGCTTGCATTCTAATGGAAATGTGACTCAGATGTTGAATCCAAGCAGAATCTAATAGCAACCACTGTGCTTGAATCTGAAGCATATGACTGATTTCTGTAATGTCTAAACACCCTGTGCATCTACACTGAAAGGAAAAAAATGTGTCGTCTGGTAAGATGTTTTTTGATTTTTAAAACTGCAAATGATGACATGATTTTTCATTTAAAATATGAATAGTCGGTTTTGAATTTGGAATAAACAAATTTAGAAAGCATGGTTATGTGCAAATAATGCAGCTGTCTTTGCAGCGCCACTAGCCGTTAACACTCGGCGTCTGTGCTACTGTTTGCTGCATTAGGGCTTTGTGCAGAGGAGCTGATGGTGGTTTGCAGGTCGTCACTTTCATCTGTATGGCCGATCCCATTGGGCCCCGCCCACTTCTCTAGATCGCCATCCTTCATTTCACTGATTAGAAAAGAATAAGCAAAAATGGATAACAACTTAATACAGATCATAATAATATATATATATATATATATATATATATATATATATATATATATATATATATATATATATATATATATATATATATATATATATGTACAACCCGAATTCCGGAAAGTTGGGACGTTTTTTAAATTTTAATAAAATTAAAACTAAAAGACTTTCAAATCACATGAGCCAATATTTTATTCACAATAGAACATAGATAACGTAGCAAATGTTTAAACTGAGAAATTTTACACTTTTATCCACTTAATTAGCTCATTTAAAATTTAATGCCTGCTACAGGTCTCAAAAAAGTTGGCACGGGGGCAACAAATGGCTAAAAAAGCAAGCAGTTTTGAAAAGATTCAGCTGGGAGAACATCTAGTGATTAATTAAGTTAATTGATATCAGGTCTGTAACATGATTAGCTATAAAAGCTTTGTCTTAGAGAAGCAGAGTCTCTCAGAAGTAAAGATGGGCAGAGGCTCTCCAATCTGTGAAAGACTGCGTAAAAAAATTGTGGAAAACTTTAAAAACAATGTTCCTCAACGTCAAATTGCAAAGGCTTTGCAAATCTCATCATCTACAGTGCATAACATCATCAAAAGATTCAGAGAAACTGGAGAAATCTCTGTGCGTAAGGGACAAGGCCGGAGACCTTTATTGGATGCCCGTGGTCTTCGGGCTCTCAGACGACACTGCATCACTCATCGGCATGATTGTGTCAATGACATTACTAAATGGGCCCAGGAATACTTTCAGAAACCACTGTCGGTAAACACAATCCGCCGTGCCATCAGCAGATGCCAACTAAAGCTCTATCATGCAAAAAGGAAGCCGTATGTGAACATGTTCCAGAAGCGCCGTTGTGTCCTGTGGGCCAAGGCTCATTTAAAATGGACTATTTCAAAGTGGAATAGTGTTTTATGGTCAGACGAGTCCAAATTTGACATTCTTGTTGGAAATCATGGACGCCGTGTCCTCCGGGCTAAAGAGGAGGGAGACCTTCCAGCATGTTATCAGCGTTCAGTTCAAAAGCCAGCATCTCTGATGGTATGGGGGTGCATAAGTGCATACGGTATGGGCAGCTTGCATGTTTTGGAAGGCTCTGTGAATGCTGAAAGGTATATAAAGGTTTTAGAGCAACATATGCTTCCCTCCAAACAACGTCTATTTCAGGGAAGGCCTTGTTTATTTCAGCAGGACAATGCAAAACCACATACTGCAGCTATAACAACAGCATGGCTTCGTCGTAGAAGAGTCCGGGTGCTAACCTGGCCTGCCTGCAGTCCAGATCTTTCACCTATAGAGAACATTTGGCGCATCATTAAACGAAAAATACGTCAAAGACGACCACGAACTCTTCAGCAGCTGGAAATCTATATAAGGCAAGAATGGGACCAAATTCCAACAGCAAAACTCCAGCAACTCATAGCCTCAATGCCCAGACGTCTTCAAACTGTTTTGAAAAGAAAAGGAGACGCTACACCATGGTAAACATGCCCCGTCCCAACTATTTTGAGACCTGTAGCGGAAATCAAAATTGAAATGAGCTCATTTTGTGCATAAAATTGTAAACTTTCTCAGTTTAAACATTTGCTATGTTATCTATGTTCTATTGTGAATAAAATATTGGCTCATGTGATTTGAAAGTCTTTTAGTTTTCATTTTATTAAAATTTAAAAAACGTCCCAACTTTTCCGGAATTCGGGTTGTATATATATGATGTTAACATTTTGGAAAATTGGTAACAATCTTTAAGTTCACACAAAAATGACCTCACTCTCAGACTATCCAGAGTTTGTTTTTTCACTGGAACAGATTTGGAGAAATGTAGCATTACATCACTTGCTCTCCAATAGGTCCACGGTGAATGGGTGCCGTCAGAATGAGAGTCCAAACAGCTGATAAAAACATCATAATAATAATCCACTTGATCCATTGTTGAGCAAGCGATGGAATGCTACATAACTCCAGTTCTGTTCCTATGATGAGACAAACTCATCTACATTTTGGATGGCCTGAGGGTAAGGACATTTTTAATCAGGTTTTCATTTTTAGATGAATTATTCCTTTAAAAGATTATTATGGTCCACTGCCGAAAATATAAGTAGTGTAGCGTAACCTTACCTTGAATAGCACCTGTTGGTGACTGGTTCAGCGGACTCTTTCTCAGAGAGAGATCTGCAGACACACTCTGTCTGAGCGGCTCCTTTGGACTCCATGCCAGAATCTGAGCTCGGTTGAGCCACGGCTGGCTCTCGGCCCGAGTCTGAGCTGGTTCTTGATCCGCGCTCGCTGCCCGACAGAGAGCTGCTGCCCGGCCCTTCTGTGTCTTTGCCAGAGTCCGAACTGTGTCGGCCGTTCAGGCTGTTTGATGAGGAGACTTTACTCAGCTGTCCATCATCTACAGAGCAACAGATGAGAGATTTTTACTGTTTGCTCCAGTTGCTTCGGGTATTTTCAATAATCTTGAATCCAATTTTGTTCTACACTCATAATTCTCTGACTAGCAATAGAAAGTAGCAAATTCATGGCTGTGAACTAAAACCTGCAATCTATTTTAAAAGCCCCTTGATTAAGAATGTCACACTTCCTGTTTAAATATTAAGATACACAGTGATTATGTTCTTGAAGGGTAGAGTTCATCCTCTTGCCTTCTGTGTCCGGATCACAGGCCTGTTTGCGTCTCCTCCTCAGAATTACTTCCAGTTCACTGTCCTTTTTAGCATGAACTACTTCCTGGAAACCACGACTGGGACTCTTCTTCACCGTCTCCTATAGATTCAGAAGTTTCGACGTTTCAGTGATAAGTTTGCAGCCTGGAATTTCTGAGCAAATGTATGTTTTATATATTTATTCCTGTAGCCACTTAATTTAACTTTTTGTTTTTTAACAATCAGAAAATTGATAATGTAATCTGTGGATCAATAGCTGGCATCATAATCAAAATCAGGTGACTGAATGGCATGCAACTGTTAATCAGAAAGCCTACCAGGATGCCTTTCAGCTCTTCCATTGCACTTTCCTGGTGCTTTTCCTCCACTGCTGCTGCTGCTGCCACTGGACTCGGCTGCTGTGGGTCAGGAACAAACTCAATTGACATTTTATGACCAAATCATAACATATTTGGCAAATAACATGATTTTTATTGGTGTTACTGTTAACTGAAACTACAAAAAAGTGTTAGTGATTGAAATAAAACTAAAATATTATATAAATATTAGATTAAAAACTTGAACAAATAAAAATAGAAATGTTGCCATGTCAAGTAATTGAAATAAATAGAACTGAATCAGAATTTATTTTCATTTATTTGAGTTGCAATCATGCAGAAGTGCAATTTGAATTTAAAAAGTAGAATTAAATTTGAAATTAGAATGACTGGAAGTCTAATTAATTGAACAGTGTTGCTATTGTTGAAAGTAAACACATTTATAATGTTACAAAATATTTTTCTTTGAGCTTTCTGTTTATAAAATGTATCATGGTTTGAGCAAAAAAAAAAAAATGTTTTCAACATTATTAATAATAAATGTTTCTTGAGCAGCAAATCATCTTTATATTAAAAATGTTCTGGTAATTGAAATAAAGGTAAAACAATATATATTATTTTGATTATATATTAGATTAAAAACTTAAACTTGCAAACTAAAATGAGAAATGTTTCCTCAAGTAACTGAAATAAATATGTTGTATTCAAGTTGTCGTAAAATTACTCAAATGTAAAAATTTACTTTTATAAGAAAAATTACAAAATTACAAAAAGACATAAAAATATCAGAACATACACTTAAATTCAAATATAAAAAAGCTAAATCAAAATATTATTAAATACTTTGAAATTCTATAAATAATACTAAAATAACACTGGTGATATAGATCACCAAAACATTACAAAAACTTCAATTACTAAAAAGCAGCTACAGCATGTGGTGTTTTTAATTTATGTCTGAATGCCAAAAACAAAAGACAATCTGCGAATGCAGCATAATGGGCTGCAGGCAATCTGTAAAGTCAGGACTACAGTATAGCTATTGATCAGAAGTCTTTGCCCATCAATAACCTAAACGAGATGGCTCTCCTCTCAGTCCATCAACTGTCTTTGCACAAAATGCTTTAATGACCCGGCCCTTCCTCAGGAAGGACGACTAAATGCTATGAACCATTTATATTGACAAAATGGTGCTGAGTTGTAAAACGCAGGATTTGGTTTAATCATAACAGAGTGGTCGGGGCAGTGTAATAATTGTGGGTAAACACTGTAAACAACATTTGTGGTTCGAACATACCTTTGTGCCAAATCTCTGCAACGATGAGGTCAGCAGATGATGTTACAGAGTAGAGAAAACAGAATAACAATCAGTGCACACCTAATACACAATATATTCATAACCAGTGTGAGAATGTGAGAACTCCTTTTAAATTCCAATTCATTTCTTGAAACTGAAGTGCACACATACAGAAGTGTAATTTGAATTTAAGAAAGAATCATTACATTGGAAATTAGATTGACTGAAATTCAAATTTATTGAACAGTAGTCCTTTCATTTGACTTTATAATAAAATGTGTATTTTACAGCATGGACTACCTATGTTATGAAACACACAGCATATGAGGTACTATAATAATAATAATTCATCAAACTTAACACAGTAAAGACATTTCTAATGTTACAAAAGATTTATGTTTTTAGATGAATGCTGTTCTTTTGAGAAAAATGAATTATCGCAATTGCATTCATCAATGGAAATAATAAGAAATTTAATCATCAATCAGCAAATCAGACTGATTTCTGAAGGAACATGTGACACTGAAGACTGGAGCAATGCTGCTGAAAATTCAACTTTGATCACAGGAATACATTTTAAAACATATTCAATTAGAATACAGTTATTTGAAACATTATTTCACAATATTTGTGTTGTTAATGCTTGTTTTATCAGATCAATTCAGCCATGGTGAGCTCCTCTTTCGAACCAACAAATAAATAAATAAAAAATCTTACAGACACAAACCTTTGAGCGGTAGTGTAATGTTTGAAATTGCATTTAAATATATTTGTATTTAGTCTATACAAATTTCTTTATACAAAAAAAAAAAAAAAAAAAACATTTATGTTATATACTATAAAGGTAAAACATTGAATTTCATATTATGCTAAAATTTACCTCAAAGTCTTCAAAATAGAGCCAAGCAACACAAAGCAGATTTACCAAATGGAAACCTTAAATTTCTTTTATCTCTCCAATTTATTTGTTGTGGCTAAATTCAAACTCTATGCTTTGTGACTGTGTTGTATTTTTTGTGGTGTGGCCAATTTGACTCAAACTCAAAACTCATAAAGGGAGTCAATTAAACTATGAACCTTGGTCCAGGTTCAGAATCTCACCTTAGTGTCCTGACTCTTCACAGGCCTGAGAACCACGCCGTGTTTGATTCTCTCCATCATTTCATTGACAGCTTTGACTTTGACATCGTCCACTGCTTCATTCACTGCATCGACAGAGAATGTGTTTGTCCAGATACCAATAATAGGGCAAGAGAATAAAAACGCACTGTTCTGACTGTAGGTACAATCACCTGGGGCTTGCTCTAGTTTGGGGGTTCCTTTACCTCCCTTGGAAGATTTCCTCATGATGGCAATGAGAGAGCTGCCATAAACAGAGATGTAATTAGATGTTCACCAGCACCGTTCTTAATGATTGTGTATGACGGCTCAGCTCGTTACCTGAGGGGGTTACAGCGGGAGGGAGGAGGCGGTGGAGGTGGAGGTGGAGGGGGTGGGGGAGGTGGAGGTGGTTGAGGAGGAGGGGCCGGGGGCGGAGCTGTCCCGGGAGCGGGGCCTGATTCTGACGCACAGCTCCTCCTCTCCTCCTGCAGCTCTTTAACTGTAACAAACGACAAAAGGATGTGGGATGTTACTGTATGTGGGTCACTGTGGATTATGCCTAAATTATCTGTTACAGAAATTTCAGTATCTGGCCTTTGAATTTGCGGTAGGGCTGCAAAACGATTAATCGCAATTAACCGCATTCGAAATTAAAGTTTATGTTTACATACTATATGTATGTGTTCTGTGTATATTTATTAAGTATATAGAAACACACACACACACACACACACACACACACACACACATATATATATATATATATATATATATATACTGTATATATTATTATGCATATATATTGTATTTAATTTATATTATATAGAAATACATTTATTTAATCTATAAATCTAACATATTTTTCCTTAATATATATACATGTATGTGTGTATTTATATACAGTATGCATAATAAATATACACAGTATAAACATGTATAGTATGTAAATATAAACTTTTATTTTCAAATGTGGTTAATCGCGATTAATCGTTTTGCTGCCCTACATTAAAGTCATCCTAAGTTTTACCTTTCTGTTCCAGAAGAGTGTTTCTCTTCTCTTCCTCCTGCAGTCGTCCCTCCGTCTCTTTTTTTTCTTCGTCTAATATCTCCAGTTGTCTTTGCAGCTGAACTAGCTGCTTACGCAAAGCACATCCTTCCAGTTCAGCCTCTAGAGCCTTTACCTGTAAACATATTGGGCATTTGGTGAGTTCAAGTCGGGAAAAGTGTATTTACGAGTTGAACGCACACATCAAAAGAATAGGAAGAAGAAGGGCAAGTGCTCAAGCCCCTTTTGATGTTTATGTGTGGATGTGCCTGATTTGAGCACACCTTACTTCCCAGCTCACATATATGAAGTTATCAGGAAATCTTGAGTCCACAAAAATTCAAAAATAGAATAAATGACCATACATTTTTTATTTAAATGATTTGTTCCTGTGGAAATCTGTCATTTGTTTTGAATGGTGCAGTGAACTCAAATGGAACCCAAACTGTTTCCAAATGTTAACTGCCCTTGACTTACACAATTAGTCCATATTTACAGACTGACTTGTAAACATGGCTGTGCTAACACAACGTATTGATTACGTGACGTCTGCAGTTAGGATCCATGCTCTCTGGACTTCAATTGTGGGTCAGACTGTATATTGACTGATAACACTAAATCCTATTTGCCACCAAAAGCAGTACTAGTACAAGTGATGCTACAAGTTTGCCACTACATGAACCGAATATTGCCTCATCTCTTTCCTTGCTCATCCAGTTTGCTCGGATTGCGGTAACTGTCATGTGTAATGAGTATCAGATGATCAGCCAATTCTTTATTTGCTGCCATAGCTTATATATACGACAGACAGATGCTGAATGAATCTCCTAATTATGACAGCTGTCAAGCCTCCGGATGTCTCTTCTGGTGCTTCGAGATTTGTGTTGATTTAACATAGTTTTGGTTGTGTTGGCAGTCTAACACCCACATGTGTTTATCATTTAATGTGGTTTGAAAAATATTACACGTTACCACCGAGGCTGCAAGTGTAGTACAGAAGACCCACAGGAGACCCTAAGAAAAGTACTGTGTTACAAGACATTGTGGGGGAACCGAAATTATATAAATGAGTTAGGTCACAAACAATATAAAAGTAGTCTGATTACCTAAAATGTGTGATGTAATGGATTACGTTAATAATTAAAATTTTTGTCAGGTAATTTGGAATCAGCAACAGACTACAATATGTTAAGTAATCTACGCAGCTCTGCATGCATTTTTGGGTATTAAATAATGGCGCAAATATAAATTTGTCTATCGCAAACCTTAGTAAATCACTTTTCATGATTCATTTAAATACTCTCCTCCTACAAATGCATATGCAATAAGGTCAGGATTATTGGGTTCATGCAAATATGGTTAAACTTTCACTGATGGTTTATTTTTTATTTTTTTATAAAACTGAAAATCTATGCTATAGTTTTGCACATAAAATTCAAATTAAATTTTGAAGTTTCGCCTATACCTTCTGTTGGTGTTGTATTCTCTCTTCTTCTAATGTTTTGGTCACACCGGCCACATCTTCTAAAGCTTTGAGCAGTTGAATGCTGGGATCTACTTGCTGCAGCAGAATCATGCTCTGTCTGTTTGCTCCTTTCTGCTTTACCATCATCTACAGGAGAAAATGAACATTAGGAAACAACTTTTTTTTCATTTTTCTTCTTTAGCTATTAAGAGAAATTAAACATACTATGTTGATGCATCGAGTCAAGGACAATTCATACTCATTCATCAAATAATACATTTATCTTTTCTTTAGGTTAGATTTTGAGGTCACCGGGTCACAAGCTAAAGTTTTGTTGATGCAGTGAATTCAGATGTGTTTTGTCCCGTACCTCGTGTGCATAGGTCTCTGCTTTCTGCCTGAGGCTCTGCTCCAAATCCAGCTGCTCCTTCATGTTTTCATACTCATGAGTGGCCATCATAGACACTAAAGACATAAACAGTGACTCCTTATTCATTCTAATAAAGCAATAAACCTGGTAAAATCCTTATAATACAAAACAAAATGATAAAAGACAGTATTACAAGCAACAACCTGAATGGTAATTGTAAGGAATTTACTGATTCCACTTTTACATTAATAAATCTTTTATTAAGTGAAGAATAATTTGATCTATCTATATACTTAACAAATATACTAAGTAATGCTTTAGGGAAACATACACTACTGCTCAAAAGTTTGATGTCAGTAATTTTGAAAAATAAAGAAATTATTTTATTTAGCTAAGGCATATTAAATTGGTCAAAAGTGACAGTAGATATTTATAATGTTACAAGTTTTCTATTTCTCATAAATGCTGTTCATTTGAACTTCCTATTCATGTTTTTACCATTGATAATAATAAGAAATTTTTCTTGAGCAGTAAATCAGCAATTTACAATGATTTTTGAAGGATCACGTGACACTGAAGACTGGAGTAATGATGCTGAAATTCGGCTTTGATCACAGGATTAAATTAAAATAAAGTAACAAATAAATAAATAACAGCTATTTAAAATGTAAAATACTGCATTAAATAAATATAGCCTTGGGGAGCATAAGAGAAAAAAATATACTGACCCTGAAACTTTTGAAAGGTATAAACTTTTTAAGCCTTTTAGACTTTTTCATTACAAAAACCATCTTAGAACAGAAATATTGTCTCTTCCCTGTCATGGCGTTGATCTATATAAATAAAAAATCGGGCTGAGAATAAGAACTAATTATTGGTTCCAAGCTCTAAATAACAATGTGACTTCACACATAAATATAGGCTATATGTATATATCCTTAACTAATATACAATCACAAGTCTCCATGTATCACCTATTTTACATCATGGCTACTTCCATCAAATTTCATAGGCAAAATTGTCCTTTACTAAATTAAATCCACTAAACTGTGAGCATGTGCAGGACAAGTTCAGCATAAGCCAGTGCAGCATTTGACTTGATCTATGCAGTTTCAGAGTAATAACACAAATGAGCAAAGAGGGAGCTGGGAGGACGTCAAAACAAAGTGCATCACCCCCAGCTGGAAGAGAGGGACTTCCTGTGGTGAATTTATTTGCAGATAATTTGATCAGGGGCAGTGATGTGTGGCTGGTAGTGAGTGGGCTGATGAGGAACATTCTTCTTCTTGGAAGGCACATGTACAGATGCACTGCTGGCCATTTGAGATGATGTCATGCTCATGCATTTGAATACAAGTGAGGAAATGAAGTGGCTCTACGTTCATAATGTCCGTACTCACCCCTGTTGAACCTCTTAATGGTCTTGCTTTGCTGCTCAATGGTTTTATGAAGCTCCTTCATCTCGGCCTGCTCCTTTTCAGTCTGTAAATTAACATAGGCACATGTTTCAGAAACTATCAGCTAAGAAACTCAATTAGACATTGTTACTTCGGTATCCTTTTAGGATCAGCAATAACGCAGGTCTCTACGGCTTCATTTCAAGCTGATTTATTATTTATTAACAGGTTAAAATAGCACGCTTTGCAGTCCAAGCCACCATTCACTACCATCAAGCCCGACTGAGCTCAATTTGAGTAAAAAGTTCAAATGTTGCTGTGCAACTCACAAGTGCTGCCAGCTCCTCTATCTGCCTCTGCTGATCTTGAAGCTGACAGGTCAACTGCTTCTTCTCCTCCAGTAAAGAACTCACGGTTTCTTGGAGATCTGTGGAAAACTCAGAGGTTGCAATCGACGTACCCTATATGATGAGAGAATGCTTGGCAAAGGAAACTGTGAATAACTTTATGCGATACATCATGATATTTACCTTTGACCTGCTGCTTATACTGTGAAAAAGGATCAGAGCCAGGATCTTGCGTGTCAGTCTCTTCTTCTAGGGAAATGCAGTCAGAAATACTGGGCAGCAGCTCGTCCAGACACGGTCGTGAGGACAGGCTCAAATATTTCAGCTTCCTGTTCTCACAGTTCAACTAAAAGAGGTCAAAACAAAATTATTAATGCCTTAAATGAGTGACATTTGAAGTTTGCCTTTTGCCATAGCTATGTTTGCACTATTAAAATTTTTTATTTTAACAGTAAAAGACTGTAAAATAATATGGTAAAAACCTGTTAACTGTTACATACAGGGAAAACCTGTAACAATATCTAATTTTACAGTAAAATATGGTTTAAAAAATGTATTAGAATTTACAGAAAAAAATGTAAACTAACATTCTCTGACAGCTCACATTTGATGGGTTGCCATTGAAATTTTTTAAACAATAAAAAACTGATTTTAGCAATTTGGTATATTAACATTTCACTTAATTAAATATGTTTTTAATGTAAATTTCATTTAATTCGGTAAAACTTCAAATGTTGCTCCCATTTATTCAAAGTAATTTTTTTTTTTTTTTTACATTTAGTCAGGACTGCTTCCCATGTAACAATGAGGACACGAAAGGCTCAGTAAACAGAAAAAAATATGATCGTGATAAAACCAGTAAATTGCAAAATAAATTAACAAAAACTATTTTTAGGGCTCCAATATAGTTTAGGCTCCAAAAAATTTGATCATTCGCACCCAAAGCAGTTATTGTAAATTAAATGATCACAGATAAAATTACCTCCCTGTCTGATTGCTACCACTTTGTTTATTTAAACAGGGAGTCATCTTAGTTATCACCAGTAAAATATGGAGTACCACAAGGATCTGTCCTAGGTCCTCTGCTATTTTCAATATACATGTTGCCCTTTGGTAATATTCTAAAAAAATACGGGACTAGTTTCCACTGTTGTGCTGACGATACTCAACTATATATCTCAACAAGACCAGATGAAACTTCTAAATTATCTAAGCTAACAGAGTGTGCTAAAATGTAAAAAAAAATTGGATGACCAATCATTTTCTCCTATTAAATTTAGTTAAGACAGAGATATTACTTATTGGACCAAAAAACAGTATTCAGAAACTCTTGGCTTACAATTTGCAACTAGACGGATGTACTGTTACTTCCTCTACAGTTACAAAAATCTGGGTGTTATATTAGACAACAACTTGTCTTTTGAAATCATATTTCCTATGTTACAAAAACAGCATTCTTCCATCTTAGAAACATTTCCAAGCTACGAAACATGTTTCTGTTTCTGATGCAGAAAAGCTGGTTCATGCATTCATGACCTCTAGACTGGACTATTGTAATGCACTGCTGGCGGTGGTCCTGCATCTTCAATAAACAAGCTACAGGTAGTCCAAAATGCAGCAGCTTGAGTCCTTACCAGGTCAAGAAAATATGATAATATTACTCCAATTTTACAGTTTCTGCACTGGCTAACTATTAAGCTCCGTATCAGTTACAAAATACTATTACTTACCTATAAGGTCCTTAATGGTTTAGCTCCTGCGTACCTAACCAGTCTTCTACCATGCATACTATTTTTGCTTCCTAAGATCACAAAACTCTGGACTTTTGGTAGTACCTAGGATAGCAAAGTCAACTAAAGGAGTAGAGCTTTTTCACATTTGGTTCAAATTCTCAAGTTCAAATTCATAGCCAGTACATTGTGTTCAACACTTATAACCATGTAGACATATTTTTTCATACCTACATTGCTTTATAGTAAAAATATATGACAAGCTGAAAGATATAAACAAACAGAAATAAACTGATAAAATCATTAAGATTTTCAGTTATACTTTACAGCAAGGTTCCCTTTGTTATCTATAGTTGATGCATTAAATAACATTAACAAACAATGAGCAACACATTTGTGATGCAATGTCGTGCTGGGACGTTTTCAGGAAATTCTAAAAATAGGTTGTATTTAATTTTTTTTTTTCAGAATCAGGGTTTAAATATGTTACGTGATCTATTTTGATAGGTCAACTGTTTTTGTGGTGTTAAAAGAAAGCACCTCCGCAGCATGTTCTTAACATGAGAGAAAGACAGTCTTTTCTGATTGCTGCAATAAATTGCTATTTTTCTGCACTAAACAAGTGAACTTTGCAAAGATATTTTCAGAGATGATAAATAAGATGTTATAATGGACTATTTCACATCCAGAGATGAAGGATCGTATGATGATGTTACTAAAGAGGAGGAGTCTGATGACAGTCTGTTATATGCACAGGTGCGCTCCGCTCGCGTTTCTAACTACAAGGTACACTATTCGTTCTATCCAAACATAGAAGGGGTGATCAAAAGTTCAGAGACTATGCCCATTATGATTAACAAAGGAAAACTTTCCTCTTCAGGGTAACGTCAGTCTGTTTGTGTAATGGTGCAGTATAGCACTCCCAACAGACAGCGATCGTCAAGTAGAAGTGAAATTAAAACCGTCTCACTTTTAACACATTTTCTTTTTAATTCCATTCTGGAAAAATCATAGCAATCAGCCAACTTCAGATAGCCTAAAAAAGGTAAAATTTCACCATGTGTTGGGTTTCCCTAAAATCACATTTGTTCCATTAATCTTGTATTTATTTATCTTTAATAATGTTAGTTAATTAAAATACAACTGTTCATTCCATGTTATCAGGTTCATTATATAGTATTAATAGATTCAACTTTTGATTTCAACAATGTATTTGTAAATGTTGGAATCTAATAAATAAGTGTTCTTCATAGTTTATGTTAACTATTGTACTGTAGTTAACTAATGTTAACAAATGGAACCTTATTGTAAAGTGTTACCAGGTTTTCTAATGAAACAGGAGGGCAGTATTGTTGGGTAAACACCTTGGTAGCCAGAGCCTCTGCATTTTCTCGACAAGATTTCTCAATCTCAAGCTGGGTCTGTAGCACATTCACCTCCTCGATCACCATTTGGGAAACTGTGCAGAGAAATCAGATGCATTTATGAGCAACTTAAAGCACATCAGGTCATATACAGTGAAATCTATCATGCAGGAACTAAATCTAAATCAATTAGATATAAATCTAGATTCTATTCACATTTTAGATATAAGTATCAGCAAAGCCTTTTTGTGAGTAAGTCATGTTTTCAGCTATATCCTTTACAGTATTTCTTGAAGTAAATTTCAAGCAACCTCCTACATGGTTAATTGGGGGGTGGTCAAATCCAGAAGCACAGAAATGATTCACAAGTGTCGTGGTTTAATGTATAAAATTCATTTAAAAGGAAAAAACTTTGTTGCCTGAACTGTTAAAACAGAAATGAGGCACATATGAAAATATATGACTTATATGTGACTTAATTCATTAACAGCATATAAAACAAGGATTATAAAAACAATTAAAATTACATTTTCATTTAGATGTGGTTTTGTTATCAGTGAAACATTATCAGAGTCAAATGAGATGGACAGTTATCAGTTGCACACTCACAATAGGGACCATTTCCCAACACTTTGGGTACCATTGATGGACTGCCGCTACAAAACACCGGCGCGGTAACTCTATACACTATACTGGCCTCTCAAATACAGGATTGGATGTCATAGCAATGCCAGAGCAGAGACTCCTGATCAAGTCATTGGTGCATTGCACTACAAATGCAATGCATATAAATAGCATCTAAAAAACAAACTTTCAGCAGCTCTTGGTGAAATTGGAAATTATTGTTTTTTTTATATTACATAAATATATGTGTATGAGACAAAATATTGGTTATGCATCATTTATATCTGTGCTTTTCACAGGAAATGAGCAAGAGAGGGAGTTTTTACACATTATTCCATGAAAGGCTGTTGAATTATGCAGGAACTGTGCGTCTCTCCACATGCAGTCACAGCAAAGTGCATCAACGGCCTGCCCTCGAGACCTTCCCCAGAATAAATATCCCTCTCATTTTCTTTTCATGTGGCAACATACTGTGAGAATGGAAAGCAGGTCATAGTCAATGCATGACCCCACATCGACCCCTTATTCAGGGGGTGATCATGATTCTGATATCACATCATATTAGACATTTGACAACAGAAAAATGCAAACATATGTAAAATGAATATGCAAAAGTTGATCATAATTAATAAACACGGATCAAACTGTTAAAACAGCTCTTAGGGTAGCATATAATACTTAAACATTACTATAATACTATTAATTTAATACTATTTAAGTTCAGCTGGTTTAAGGCACATTTTTCTTAATTTTCTGTTAAATATGCAGGATGGGCATCAGTGCTGCAGTGCGCAGATCTGCAGAGCCAATGAGAGAATAACCTGACAGTTCAAAGTGATGTTCACAGCTCCAAACAGCTATCAGAGCTCTTGCTCAAAACCGAAATCCGAAAGAGAATTCAGTAATGCAAATGTCCACAAGAGAAATGCATATCAGAAATCATCTAAATATGTGTTTTTAGCTAATTGATCCATTATAGCCACTGACAAAACATATCATGCTTGCTGTTGCCTACAAGCAAACTGTACATTGTGTAATCACATGTTGATAAAGAGCAGTTGGTATTTTTCAGTTAAAATGAACTCATGAAAAAATAGGGGTATATCAATATATTGTGTCACAATATGTATTGCAATACAAAATGTGCAATGTGACAATATACAGTGCAGTGATAATATGAACTGTGTATAGTTCACCCAAATTAAAAGTTTAGAGAGATTTAATTATTATTATCCATCAAATTATTTATTTATTTATGATTAAATGCCATGTCAGCAAAAACAATTCACTCAGTCAATTCAAACAATATCCTTTCATATAATATCAATTATATAGATTCTTTTTATATGATAAAAATTCTACAATTATTTCAGGAGAAACCTTTTGAAAAATGTCCATTAATATAATAGGTAATTTGCCATCAGATATGGCACATTAAATATGGTAAACCCAGAAGGTCAGACATCTGAGTTTATTTTAATAAAATGCTTAATTTAATAAATTACACTATTTTAAACTTCTTAAATGTATTTAGTCAGGAAGCGGCATTTTTATAGTAGGCTTTTTAAGTATTGTAAGAGTATTGTATCATGAGATCAGTATCTTTTGTTGAACTGATACGTGACATCAGTGTATTGTTACACCCCCAAAACAAATGTTTACACTTTGTATTAAACCAAAATCGCAGAAACTGATTGAAATTTTAATGTCAGCTACATGAATGCTGTATAAATCACCAAACCTGGTATTTATTAGTTACAATAATAGCAAAACAGCCTCAATCTATGCAAATCTGGGTCATTCACTGATTCTTTCTGTTTGCACGTGCCGCCCATAAAAATAAAGCAGCACAATAAAAGGGGTGTGGCTCCCACTCTCCCTTGCAGATCAGTTCAAACTCATCTGCTCAACTCATTTGGCTTCTAATGATTGACCGAGAGAGCCCTGCTTCTGGGCTTTCTTCTGTGAGCAGATTCTAGGTCAGCAAGTCCAGCACGCCTTATGCTGCATGAGTAAAATACAGCTCTGCGGAGTCAGTCGAACAGAGGCGAAAGCTTAAAGAACTGCTGCAGCATCCTTTCCAGACTGCTTCAAATAAGCATTTATCTGCCACTTTGACACAACCTCAGGCTGGCATTAGTCTAAAGAGCTTCCATCCCAATTTTGATCACAGCGATTAAGCTCTTTTAATAAATCTCAACAGTTAAGGTTTTAATCATCCAGCAATTTTGGTTTCAACTCCAGCACTAATTGTGCCTGTGCTTGCAACCCATAATCTATTCCAAACCCAGGACAGATGTGTAGACTACATTAAAATGCAGCATTCATTTTTATGTTAATATTAAGGGTTCTTTCTTTCCACCCATAAACGGTAAGATGTGTAAGTGTAAAGGTAAATAAGCTGAGTAATGGGGCTGACAGCTTAACACACTTAAGTGCAGAGGGTATTCTTAATGAAGCTTGCTCAGGCATCTCAAAGAGGAGGTGGGATCAGCTGCTTTGCCAGACGAAGATCCAGAACCTCCCAGATACTCGACAGCAGTTCCCCTGCAGCAGCCAATCATTAAACAGAACACAGACCAATCACGAGCACCCAGCACCAGACTATTGTCCTGTATGACAGCAACTAGGCCAAACTGCTGTGACATTTGCTGTGTCATGTTAGCCAAGCAAGAATTTGTGCCATTTAGTGAGGTTGATGTTATAAAATAAATACACTGCCATTTCATTGCATAAAAAAATGAATAAGGTAATTGTGAAAATGTCATGCATTTTGCTTTTCGGGGCATTCGTATTGAATATATTTTCACTTACTGTAATCATATTCAGGGTGACTTGCATTTCAGAAATGATATGAGAGTGTATGAGGGGTTTGGCTTGAACTACAATGGAAGGTTGAAAAGCGGATGCCTGTTCATTTTCTAATGATAAATAATTCATAATTGGTGATTTTTAATAATTTAATGATATAACAATACAGTGATGAGAGCTAATTTCAGCCTGGTCTATGTTGCCTCCCCAGGGTCTGACCGTTCCAGGATTCCAATAAAAAGAAGACTAAAACAGTCTAAAATAAAAGCGGATTTATCACAATATTCACTTACAACAACACTATTGTGAACTGATATTCACAATATCCAACATATTAATGAAAATAATCTACAATTTTACATACACAACCTGTTAATTGATATTGATCATTTTATATAAATTTCTAAGAGAAATATTACATGCAAATTGACATACAGAAGTATATTCTTACTTAATCATAAATAGGACTTCAACAGAGAGAATCTATCATACTTTCCCAAACAACTAAAATATGTTTTCTTTAGTATTCTCTTCACATGTAACTAGGTATTTAGAGTTTTATCTCCATTCAAAAACAATAACAATACTCCACAATGCTGCGTGTGTATGGCTTTTTTATGAGCAAGTAAAACCCTGTTAAGTGAAACTCTATTTTTTATATTGCAGAGAAAAATTGCATTTTCTCACCTGTGAACAATTTCCAGATTCTGTTCCTAAAGCTGGCAGCCGCTAGAGTGTTGTCAGAGTGCTAACAAATTAGTTAGTAACTGAGGCTGGGTTTCCTTACATGTCATCAAATGGAATGGAAGCAGGTAAGGCACTAACATCTACAATAATGGAGCATGGAGAAGATCCCCCAGGTAATGTCATGATGATATGGGACAGGGCAAGGGGATCGGAAATGAGACAACACAGAGTATCGAGTTAGTGGGAAGAGCCAAGTGAGATCATCTTCACCGCCTACTCTGAGTGAAAAGATGATGTACGGAATTCACTGAGGTCAGGTTTGATGGACCCCAGAATCATCACAAATACAAAATAATACACTTATTGTACAACCTTTTTCGAATTTTGTGGTTAAAGTGTAACCCAAATAAAATTTAAGACTTTTGGCCAGGCTTGGTAGTGAAGTGGTGCATTCAAGTCCTCCTGGAAAATTCATATTGACGAGTTAGGAAGTGGATGTTCAAATCATTTAGTCAGAGTAGTTCAGCAAGATTTTGTTCTGCAAAATGATAAATAAAGAATGTGAATAAATGTTTATATTCAATTTATAAAGGTGCTGTAAATAGAATTGCTATATGATCTGGTAATTGTATAATACTGTTGTATTTTGTGGATGCAACTTAGTTTTATAGTAAATAAAAAAAAATCCATTTATTTCCACAAATTTAACATCAACATTAGAGGTCAACTGTTTGATCCGTTTTGCAATTGGGACTGATAGTCTATTGCTTCTGTTAACATTAGATAATCAGTGTTTGGAATAACGGCGTTTAAAAGAACGGCGTTAGGTAACGACGTTATTTTTTTAGTAATCTAACTAATTATTTTTCCTGTCGTTACAACGCCGTTAACGTTACTGAACGTTAAATGCGGTGCGTTACTATGCATTGATTTAATATGCAATCCGAACGCACCCCTGGCTCACACAGTGAGTGAGCAGGTGGGTTAATAACGAGATAAGCGATTATGATTGGCTAAGGCAGAGTCATGTGTTTCATGGTAGCCAATCAGAGCCAGTGTTTTTACACACAAGCGCCAGCGGCGCCAAACACACACAGTCACACACACGCAACAGCTACACAGAGATTCGCAGCAGTAGCAGACATGGCAAGTCAGGAGCAATCTGATGAAAAGTTGGCATTTTCAAGGTGGAGATATAAGCACTACTTCAAATTCATAGTAGTCAAAGGCAAGAACGTGCATGTAATGTGTGACACACGCATCTACAAAGCTAGTGGCCAAAAACACTTTTCTTACAAAGAGTGCAGGATAAAACACTTGCTGTCTGTTGACGTGCAATAAATCTCGAACGTTATGTACGAACACCTGTCTGTTCTACTTATTTCAACTGACTTATGAAAACTGCTAAAAAAAAAAAAAAAAAAATTCTTTGACATATAGCAAATATTTTTTTTTTTTTTTTGCAGTAACGCAAATAGTTACTTTCCCTGGTAACGAGTTACTTTTATTATAGAGTAATTCAGTTACTTTTTGGAACAAGTAGTGAGTAACTATAACTAATTACTTTTTTAAAGTAACGTTCCCAACAGTGTAGATAATGAATCATGACTTTCACTTTAATGATCAATATATAATTCTTATTTTTATTCTTTTACAAGGTACAGGTCATTACTGTTTTTGTTTTTTTAATAGTAAAGCACAGTTGTAGTTTTCATTCAGTATCCATTTTAAAACCTATCAGTTGATTAAAGACACTTTTTATGAATGCATGCTTTTTATTTAACTTCTTTTGGACTGATGCATGCAACACCTGCTGAGTGGTATTAAACAGCTTGAAAGATCAAAGACTGGATTCGTCTGAAAGAAGAAAGTCATCTAGGATGAATTGAGGGTGAGTAATTTATGGGCTAATTTTCATTTTTGGGTGAACTAACCCTTTAAACTATGTACTGTAGCACCGCTACATATTAATGTTGAATCTGTAACACTCTACTTTATCAGTGAGGTTACAACCGTATCACCCAGTGTAGTACAGTCTAGCTATCAGTATCGGTAAAATTCACAACCAGTCTGAACCCAACTCAGAGAGGCATTTCCCACTTGTAATTACAGCCTTGCGGTAACGTTATTGAAATCTTTCTGACTTCACTTGAAGGGTTAAGTGGGGTGCTATGAAGAAATGCTGTATTCATTTTTGAGTGAGGATTTGAGGTCCAGATTGAGCTGGGATGAGGACCGCAGAATGCTAATTGTTGACCTCTGGTTTATACAGAAGATCAGAAAATGAATTTGCTGCAGTAACATAAATTATATTCAAGTTACAGACTGCACTTATCAACAGAATCTACTCTATGTCGCATTTTGCAATATTTTTCTTCCCATTTTGAATGACAAACATGCCTGAAAAATGGAAGCAGATGACTTTATTGATCTTACCCCGTTTAATGTGCTTGAGTTGCCTCTCAGCCTCATCTCTCTCTGCAGTGAGTCTCTGGCACTAAAGAAGAGAACAGGTGATGCAATATTGAGAAAATGATATAATGATAAAAATAATAGTTTGAGAGCATAGCAGATCCTAAAACATAACTACACTGCTGTTTAAAAGTGTGAGTTTACTTAGCAAGGGTTTTTTTCAGAATAAATTAATACTTTTATTCAATTGATAAAAATTTACATTAAAGATTTTTATATTGTTACACAAGATTCCTATTTTAAATAAATGCTGTTCATTTGAACTTTCTATTCAACAAAGAATATTTAAAAAATGTAACATGACAAAAAAAAAGAAAAGAAAAAGAAAATAGGCAGCACAACTGTTTTCAGCATAAAAGACATTCAAAAACATGAAGAAACAAAATATTTTCGACCCCAAACAGAATAAATGTACTGATCACATAGGATTACATATAACAGAATAATATTTCTTATTAACATTATTCAACCTCCAAATAAACATAGTGGCCTGAAGCAGATGTAGATGTGAGGTTATCGGTCTGTAGTTATGATCTTCTTCTGGCCTAAAATTAATACTTCTTCTCCTTTCCCTACACTGTAAAAATGAAAATATACTTTCATGTTTTCTCAGATGGTGACAGTGATGCAATCCTCTGGAGAACCTCTAGACACCTTTCAGAAAGGGCCAGTTCCAGTGAGAAACTAACAAAACCAATATTTATTTCTCCTTTCTCCTTTATGTAAATTGCAAACACATGCAAAGGTGTTCCCTTTATCATTACACAAAAAAATGTGATCCAGTAAAACCTGTCAGTGTTAACCTTCCATTATTCTGTGCATCTAAATAAATCCAGTGTATTTAGTTTAATTCAATAATTGGAACTATTAATATGAATGAAACCACAAAAGAAATATGAATATGCATGAAACCACAATAGGTGGATTTAAGAGGTGTGACACTAACAACCACAAAGGATGTGGCATGCCAAAGTAAACTGATGGAGAAGAAATACTGATAATGTAAGGCCATCATCTGCATTATCGTCTTAAACTCCGACGAGACATACAAAAAGATGCTCAGACACTGTCACATGAAAAGGGTGTCAACCCTCGAATGAATAAAAAGCCGGTTAACTCACACAGCCACAGCCTGATCTCCGAATTTCCCTTTCCTCACTACTCTGAGATCATTTTACACTCAAGAATAGAGAATGTTAAAATAATTAAATGTGAAGGCAGTTAAGATGCATTCTTTCGTGCATACATCATCTCTCACCTCCTTGCTCTCCTCCCGAGCCTCTCCCTCTTCATCTCCCCCGGTCTCCATCTCATTCACTGCACAAATCAGCAGAATCACTCACACAAAAATGCATTAAACATTTAAACAATCATCTCACATGCCGCTTTCCTCAGTAAAATCATTGCCATTCAAAACGAGCCAACTCTATTGTTATATTTAAAATGTTCAGTACCACAGCCGGTAGACAGCGGCGTCGCATCCATCTCTCTCCTCACAGCAGCCTCAGCCAGTCAGTGGACCGCCCCGCTGAAGGCCGACTCATGAATATTAAGAAGCTCGAGTGACGTTTGCGTCACATGAAAGGACGCTTTGCCATTAAGCGCCTCCTCCTCAAGAGGGAGCCAAACTCCGCTTTATTTTCCAGGGGTTATGTAGTAAAGCCATGGTGAATTTTCTTAAGAGATGTGTTCCCATGTTAAGAAAAATAAATAAAATGCACACCTTAAGTGTCCACATAGGATAAATAGGCTAGAGATAGGCCTAGTCAACATTTGAAGTGGATCAAAACCTTTCATCAAAGTTGTCCTAAAAACCTAAAACCAAAATGCATTCTTGTCTTAGGACAACTTTGATTAACTTTTTTTGATTCACTTCAGATCGTGACTACTGTATGCATTTATGACTTTAAAGTTATGCTTTAGGAATAATAGAGATAGTTTCCATTTGGTTTAAGGGCCAGATTTTTGCTTACGTGTGAAGTTGTTGTTGGTTTTATACAATCAAAATTGTGTAGGCTACCAACTGTCTGAGGCTCTCTTTATTATAAGTGTGGTAGTTACCATAACTATAAATGAAGACTTTGGCAGGCGGGAAACTGTGGTCAAAAGACTATTATATGTAGCCTAAACGCAAAAATTTTGGGGTAGTTGGATGGTTTGCTGTTATGTCCAATGTCAAAATCAAACCTTTGTCCTAGCATCAAACATATAGGCTATTTAAAGCAAAAAAGGGGGATTTTTAATAAGATGAGATGGTATAAACATCACATTTTACTCCTTTCTATATGGAAATAGGAATTACAAAAACAAAAGTTTCAAAAGTAAAAACACCCAGAAACATTATTATCATAAAAATTTTCACTATCTGTTAAATCTAGAAAGCACTCATTCCCATTTTTGTGGATCTCTTTTCTTGAAAACTGTCTCAATAGTGCCCTCTGTCACCTCACTGAGGTCTTTTGTCACCCCTTCTTGTCCAAATAGAAATCATTATTTAAGTTTATAGGCTAACATATACAAAATATATAATATTATTATTATATATAGGAATTTCTCAGCTATTTTACTGTAATCTTGAACTTGTCTATTTCTAATTCACAGCCGAAGTGTCTTCTTTTATCTTCCATTTCTTCCCTCATCATCTTCCCTCACCATTTTAACATGAATTCACTGCTTGACAATATGTGTTATCCATAATAAAAGGAAAACTAAAATTATTAAGTTAACTTGCTTTAAATTTAACATTTTTAAAGCTCTGTCCACCGAGGGGTCCTTGGCCCGGAAACTGAGGGCCCCTGCTATGTAAACACAAAAGCTTCTTGTGAAACAAGCTCAATTTCATGCATAAAAGCTTCTTGCTGCAACATGTCATGGAAAATATTTGAAGGTCGCTGCAGTTTGTTTCAACCACGGCAACCCAAGAATGCAAGTTAACAGTACCCACTAGCAGTGCATTGGTCAAGCACCCCTTTTGCATAATTTTGTACAGTATGTTTGCATTTTCAGTCTACGTTCTCTTTCATTTGGTCCTCCTTTAAACAGCTTTCACCACTTCTGAATAATATACATTATATTTAGCTCATTCTTGATGTACTTAACTAACACTCTTTCTGATTTCATAACCTCCATGTGCAATACTTTTTACTTCAATGCAGTTACGACACTTTTTACAGCCCAGCACCCTCCTCACATTTACAATAGTCATGCTTCACAGCATGCATTCTTTGTCTGCTGAAATTTTCTGACATCTATAACATAAAAAATTTAGCACAAATAAAATGAAATATAGTAAAAAAAAAAAAAAAAAGCATACATAATATATTCCTTTGGCATTTACCTGCAAATGCTTTGTTTCTTCATTCCCTCCACTCTGATGACTCTGTTCCTATTCTAGATCGTGCTGCATCCCACTACAACCTTTTTACACAAAATCTTAAATCTCATAATTATGGAAGCCAATAAAGATTTGCATTGGTAAATTGTTATTATGACATTAAAGGCAAAATTAGGATATATTAACTCATAATTATGAGATAAAAGTCACAGGTATGAAGTAATTATGAGATTAAAACTGAATTATGACGTTGTTATTTTTTCAGAGGTTTTTGAGAAGTTTGACTTAGTATCTCATAATTTCAACTTATCTCTTAATTATGATGTTTAATTTTATAATTATGATTTATCAAGCTTTTTTTTTCTTATGTGTTGGAAATGGGCCTCCATACATATTGTATATCTAGTTGTCATGGAACACACACAAACAGGTAGATCCATTAGCAGTGTTTATTGGGGTAATCCAGAATCATAAATCAGCCAGGCAAAGGTCAAAATCAAGGTATGCAGTTCAAAACAAGAAACACGAACAAAAACCATGGAACACGAAATACCGGGTGACATTAACCAAGGACTCCATGACAATGACAGAAACAAACCTGGTATATATAGACAGGTGCAAACAATGTGAGTGGGAACCATACTTGCCAACCTTGAGACCTCAGAATTAGGGAGATATTAAAAAGGACCGGGGTGGGGGGGGGGGGGGGGGTTGTGTGTCGTCATATATATCACATACACAAACGATGTGTCGCCATATATAATATCACATACACAAACGCAAAGAAAAATATAATTCATTTATTTGACAAATTCAATTCCTTAAGGCCTCTCCTCAGGAGGTTAGACCCTAATTTGTTAGCTACTGTAAATGAAGAGATATGAAATAGCTAGATCTTATCAATAAACATTTATTAATTCATAGCCTAATGCAACAATTACATAAGTAAACTCTCAAAACATTATAATTATGACATTTCATTTTTAAATTTTCATGTAACAGTCTAAAGCTAAATAAATAGCTGTTCTTGCTTTTCATTTCAGACGTCTGCTTCTAGGGGCCGTTCACATATCGCATCTTTTTCGCGCTCAAGGTCGTTATTTCAACCGAAGGTGCGCGGCCGCGGTGAGCACGCTCATAATTGGAAGCAACGTGGTGCGCTACTTTTTCCAGGCGGGTTTTTCCTTCTCATCTCCAGAAATATATCTAGTAGTAAAGCTAATGCGAGCCGAGGTGAGGCTAGAAATCAATTAATCCTTTGCTGATACTTCTTCGTCGTCATCATGGAGAGCGCAGTTTGGTTGCATAGCAACGACAGACGCCATGGGAGCGCAAGCGTTTGGTCTAAAATGGCGCCCAGTGACGGATGGTGTAGCAATAATGTTGTCCGGGTGGAAATCGGGAGAAATTCGGGAGAAAGGTCGGTCCGGGAGAATTTCGGGAGGGGCTTTGAAATTCGGGAGTCTCCCGGAAAATTAGGGAGGGTTGGCATGTATGGTGGGAACAGCTGTGTGCAATGAACAGTGATTAGTCCAGATAAAGGCTAGTGTGAAAACAGTTCCTGAAGTGGGGTGACGATATGGAGAAGTGAGATCTCTAGTGGACACCCAGGGATACGCAAACCAGACACTGTGACACTAGTCAAACGTGTTGCATTGGTACTTCCATGCTTTCCCAGGAGTACACTCTTAGAAAAAAGGGTTCATTGGGGTTCTCTATAGAACCATATGGTTCTTTACTCAACTCCAAAGAACCTTTTATGCTAAAAGGTTCTATAATGACAAGAAAGAACCCTTTTGGAACAAAGGTTCTTTAGGCTATTATTCATTCATATATTCATTATTCTGCAACATTTTGTATTTGTAATTAAATTATTGTTTGTAGTAACTTAATATCACATTTTAATCATGCTGATTTTTGGAATAAAACTGAAATGGCACTCTTCGTGTGATATTGATTAACTTTATATTATATAAATATATACATTTTCTAACCACCATATCTAGAATTTTGTGATCATTCACATGCATTCATAAATGCATTTGAATACACCAAATAATGCAGTGAAAGAACGCACTCAAAATGCACACGCGCACTAACGTATCATGTAACTTTACATTAGCCTAGATGCGTGCACTTTTTAGGCATGATTTGTTTAGTTTCTCAAATGATTCGCGAACCCACTCAGAACTCCCGAACTGACTTAAATGTTTTGCGAACCCCAAACTGACTCAAATGATTCGCAAACCAGCTCCGAACTCCCAAACTGACTCAAATGATTCACGCTCCGAGCTCCCAAACTGACTCAAATGATTCGCGAACCCGCTTTGAACTCCCGAACTGACTCAAATGATTCGCGAACCCGCTCCGAACTGATTCAAATGATTAGCGATCACCAAACTGACTCAAATGATTCACAAACCCGCTCCGAACTCCCGAACTGATTCAAATGATTAGCGATCACTAAACTGACTCAAATGATTCGCGAACCCGCTCCGAACTCCTGAACTGACTCAAATGATTCGCGAACGCACTCCGAACTCCCGAACTCATTCAAATGATTAGCAATCACCAAACTGACTCAAATGATTCGCAATCCGGCTCCGAACTCCCAAACTGACTCAAATGATTTGCGATCCCCAAACTAACTCAAATGATTCGCGAACCCGCTCCAAGCTCCCGACCAGACTCAAATGATTTGCGAACCCACTCCTTAACTCCCGAACTGATTAAAATGATTCACGCTCCGAACTCCCGAACTGACTCAAACAGACATGTACTGGCCATCGGGACATTCCCGGTGGGCCGCGGTCTGATTGGGCCGGTGCTTTATGTATTTTGTTTTTTTTTTATCATAATTAATCGTAAGTATATTCGTAAGTATATTGTTGTATAGTCCAATTCCAATTATGTGTCTCTCTCATGAAGCCCCATGAAGCTGATGCGAGCTGCGAGAGTGACAGGTCTAAACCTGTGATGAAAACACGTGACGTGTTCACTGAGCATTGGCCAATCAGAATCAAGTTCTAGCCTTGAATAGCGACCGCCAGTGTTGCCAGACGTACGATAATTATCGTATTTGTACGATAATTTTTACCTCTGTAAGATGTACGGTCAATAATGAAAAAAAATCCCGTAATGTAGCTATGATAATTTCAGAATTTTATGAAAAATTTAATGATAGTAGTTGCAGTCATAGGGCTTCTTTACTCATACAAGAAATCGGCTCATTACAGACACTCTAAATGCGTTCTTGTGCACCTTAGGGTGTGTTAAGAATGCAGGAGAGTGCCCTGCTTTAAAGCCAACAAGCACTAGTTGCGGTCCATGAACATCAATGTAATATATGAACTCTGTTTTAATCATTCTTGGGGACTTTAATAAAGCCAATCTCTCCCGTGAACTGCCAAAATACAGACAGCATGTTACCTGTCCCACCAGAGACAGTAATATACTGGATCACTGTTACACCACAATAAAGGATGCATATCACTCTGTTCCACGAGCAGCTTTGGGACATTCTGATCACTGTCTGGTTCATCTTATACCATCCTACAAGCAGAAACTTAAATCTGCTAAACCTGTAGTAAGGACTGTGAAGAGATGGACCAGCGAAACAGAGCAGGATTTACAATCTTGTTTTGACATCACAGACTGGAGCGTTTTTGAAGCTGCTACCACCGATCTGGACGAACTCACAGAGACTGTAACATCCTATATTAGTTTCTGTGAGGATATATGCATTCCTACCAGGACTTATTTAACATTCAACAATGATAAGCCATGGTTTACAGTAAAACTCAGACACCTTCGTCAGGCCAAAGAGGATGCCTACAGAAATGGGGACAGGGTCTTGTACAATCAGGCCAGGAACACACTGAACAAAGAGATTAGAGCGGCTAAAAAGACCTACGCTAAAAAGTTGGAAGACCAGTTTACTTCCAACGACTCTACTTCAGTTTGGAGAGGACTGAGAGCCATCACAAACTACAAGACACCATCCCCTTGCACTGAGGCTAATCAACGACTTGCTAACGACCTGAATGAGTTTTATTGTAGATTTGAAACCCCCAACACCCACTCTGACCATCTCCCTACACAACCATTAACACCTCCTGCAATCCCCCTCTCCATACCTCCTGCTCTTCAAATCTGTGAAGATGATGTGCGCCAGGTCTTCAAGAAAAACAAAAGAAGAAAAGCACCAGGCCCAGATGGCGTTACACCAGCCTGTCTGAAAATCTGTGCTGACCAGCTGGCCCCCATCTTTTCACAGATCTTCAACAGATCTCTGGAGTTGTGTGAAGTGCCTTCCTGCTTCAAACGCTCCACCATAATCCCCATTCCAAAGAAACCCAAGATAACAGGACTTAACGACTACAGACCTGTGGCTCTAACGTCTGTCGTCATGAAGTCGTTTGAAAAACTGGTTCTGGCTTATCTGAAGGACATCACTGGACCCTTACTGGACCCCCTGCAGTTTGCGTACCGAGTAAACAGGTCTGTGGATGATGCAATCAACATGGCATTGCACTTCATCCTGCAACATCTGGACAAAACAGGGACTTATGTGAGGATCCTGTTTGTGGACTTTAGTTCGGCTTTCAACACCATCATCCCAACAACCCTCCAGACCAAACTGACCCAGCTCTCTGTTCCTAGCTCTATCTGTCAGTGGATCACCAGCTTTCTGACAGATAGGCAACAGTTAGTGAGACTGGGGAAATTCATGTCAAACAGCTGCTCCACCAACACTGGTGCCCCTCAGGGATGTGTTCTCTCCCCTCTGCTCTTCTCCCTGTACACCAACGACTGCACCTCTAAAGACCCCTCTGTCAAGCTCCTGAAGTTTGCAGACGACACTACAGTCATCGGCCTCATCCAGGACGGTGACGAGTCTGCTTACAGACAGGAGGTTGAGCAGCTGGCTGTCTGGTGCAGTCTTAACAACCTGGAGCTGAACACGCTCAAAACAGTGGAGATGACTGTGGACTTTAGGAGAAATCCCCCTGCACTTTCCCAACTCACCATCATGAACAGCACTGTGGCTGCAGTGGAGTCATTCAGATTCCTGGGAACCACCATCTCTCAGGACCTGAAGTGGGACAATCACATTGTCTCCATTGTGAAAAAAGCCCAACAAAGGTTGTACTTCCTTCGCCAGCTGAGGAAATTTAACCTGCCACAGGAGCTGCTGAAACAGTTCTACTCAGCCGTCATTGAGTCAGTTCTGTGTACTTCAATTACTGTCTGGTTTGGTTCAGCTACAAAATCAGATATCAGAAGACTACAGAGAACTGTTCGGACTGCTGAAAGGATTATTGGTGCTCCCCTGCCCACCCTCCAAGAACTGTACACATCCAGAGTGAGGAAAAGGACTCAGAAAATCACTCTGGATCCCTCACATCCAAGTCACCCCATCTTTGAACTTTTGCCATCTGGCCGGCGCCTCAGAGCCGCAAATACAAGAACAGCAAGGCACAAGGATAGTTTCTTCCCCCAGGCAATCTACCTCATGAACAGTTAAATGTTTCCCACTTAAACTTATGCAAAAATGTGCAATATCCTTATATTTATTTGTTACCCCTCCATCCTAGAACATTCCTGCATCTCACTCAATCCTATTCCATTATCATTTATAGCACAATTGTTTATACACTTATTTATTTGACAATTTGTAATTCTCCTGGAAATTTTTTTTTTTTTTTTTTTTTTTTGTCTGTGTGTTGTTGTCTCTGTTTACTGGAAGCTTATGTCACTAAAACAAATTCCTTGTATGCGCAAGCATACTTGGCAATAAAGCTCTTTCTGATTCTGATTCTGATTCTGATTCAACATCTGGCAACACGCAGGATTTCGATAACAGCGGCTCAAATGTGGAGTTAACTGCACCACGCAGGGAAGATGACTGCTGAGGTGATACAGACATTTAATGATACACGTTTTTTAAGTTACGACATTCCAGCTGTAATATGCCACCACTCACTGATCTATATAAACTACATTTAAAATTCTCAGCTCTCTGGTTCTGTCCATTTTATTACGAAATTCAGACAATACCGTTTTGGCGCTAGAAAATGTGACGTGACAGATCTCTTTAGCGCCTCACTTCAAGTAAACCGATCATCTGTTACTTTTCTGTTTAAAGATACAGTACAACTTACCGAAATGTATATATGCCTCATAAATAATATCGATCAGTCAATAAAACATCAGGAGAACAATTATGTCACAGAACGTTAAATTTAACGTCTCAATTTCCATACTGGGCTGTATCCCAGATCTCAACCGACTGGCTGAGGCCAGCCACGGCTCTGTGTAGTAACAGCTGCTCTATGTGAAATCACTCATCTGACGGAATTTTCCGCTGATTAGAGAACCGGCTTTACTGACGAGATGCACATTAACGATCGGCCGATCGTGATCGGCGCAGCCCTAAAGCTTATAATTTGGCATGAGAGAGCCGCGTCTCACGGACAGCAACACCGATCTGAGCTCTCCTTCAGGACGTTCGCGTCCTCCTGCACCTGAATGAACAAATTCAAAATTCAGACCCTTGGGGGGTCTCAAGACCCTGCAAAAAAACGCTTTGACCCCCCATTTGACCCCCCATCCTCTTCCTGATTAAATATATATATATATATATATATATATATATATATATATATATATATATCCGGGATAAAGATTAAAAAAATTTCTCTTCAAACTACGCAGAACAATAATAAATAATAATTATTTCGACATTTATTCGTACACTGAACCGAGAACCATTTCTGTCAGACGTGTCCGATTCGAGGACCGAGGAGCTGATTATACTGCACATGTGTGATTTAAGCCTGGTTCACACGGCAGGATAATTAGGCCGATTTTAGCCCCGATTGACACCTTCCGACAATTAAGGATGCTCCGATTATCGTAAAATAATCTGATCAGATATTCCTGCCATGTGTGGTGTGTTAAGACTGCTCTCCTCTGCTCGGAAGGACGTCGGGACCGCTCCGATCTCAAATCGGGGATATCCAACATGTTGGATTTATTTGGCCCGATTTCTTCTCGTGTGTGGTGTCCCCCGAGGACAAACGATCACGCAGCCTGTGGACTGTGGCGTGTAGCCAGTCAGAAAGCGAGGTGATGAGGCGGCGAGGAAGTACCGGGAAACAAAATCAAAACAGCCGGCGGCATGGCGCACCAGAAAGTCCGGTGGATGTCGGAGATGGAGGACTTTGTCTCCACTTCTTTGACCATCGCCTTTTCTTGTTTTTCTTATGTTTTTTTCAGTTACAAACAAAGCACAAACTATGGCCACTGCATCCTCTTCGTCCGCCATGATTGTTTACCCTGAAGTCACGTTTGATCTCGAGGGATTTTGAATAAATGTTTTTATTATATTATTTAAAATCCCATGCTAACGTTAGGTGTACTGTGTTAACCTAACTGAGACTTGTTATAGCACTTATATATGATTGCTCTTTTTGTTGTTTTTGATTGCTTCCATTGTCCTCATCTGTAAGTCGCTTTGGATAAAAGTGTCTGCTAAATGAATAAATGTAAAATGTAAATATATATATATATATATATATATATATATATTACTGACCGTCTTCAGTAATGTTTGAGCTTAATAGTTTGTGTTTATTGTTGTATTGAAATTGGAATTGTGAAATGAGATTGCAGCTTATTTACAAAGAAAACAATAGCTATTTTATTTATATTTTTGTTTATGTACTTATTTTTGGCAGGGCAAGTACAATTTTGAACCCTAGCATTGAGCTCTGCATTTAAATATATAAGCCAGTCTACTTCATGGATTTCATGGATGAAAGTCCTTTTGATTATGTTAAGAAAAAAAAAATCACTACACAATGTTTTTTGTCTTAATCTTTTATTTTATTGTAGATCAGTGGTCTTTATAAGTCACATTTACTGTATATATATCTGTGTTTATTCTCAGGCTAGGTCCAGTAAGTCCGCATTAGAGGAGAAAGGAGAGGAGAGAGGGCACACACAAACGTGTGTGCGTGCGTGTGTTTACATGCATAGTGGGCCGGTCTGGATGAAGTCCATGGCTGATTTTTTGTCCCAGTCCAGCCCTGGACTCAAATGATTCACGCTCCGAACTGCAAAACTGACTCAAATGATTCACGCTCCGAGCTGCAAAACTGACTCAAATGATTCACGCTCCGAACTCCCAAACTGACTCAAATGATTCGCGAACCCACTCCGATCTCCCGAACTGACTCAAATTATTCGCGATCCCGCGCCAAAACTGACTCAAATGATTCGCAATCCCGCTCCGAGCTCCCAAACAGACTCAAATGATTCGTGAACCCGCTCCGAACTCCCGAACTGATTAAAATGATTCACGCTGGATGAAGTCTGGATCACGTCTGGATGAAGTCCATGGCTGATTTTTTGTCCCAGTCCAGCCGTGGACTCAAATGATTCACGCTCCGAACTGCAAAACTGACTCAAATGATTCACGCTCCGAGCTGCAGAACTGACTGAAATGATTCATGCTCCGAACTCCCAAAACTGACTCAAATGATTCGCGAACCCACTCCGAGCTCCCGAACTGACTCAAATGATTCGCGATCCCGCTCCCAAACTGACTCAAATGATTCGCGAACCCGCTTTGAACTCCAGAACTGACTCAAATGATTCGCGATCCCCAAACTGACTCAAACGATTCTCAATCCCGCTCTGAGCTCCCGAACAGACTCAAATGATTCGCGAACCCACTCCGAACTCCCGAACTGATTAAAATGATTCACGCTCCGAACTCCCGAACTGACTCAAATGATTCATGCTCCAAACTCCCAAACTGATTCAAATGATTCGCGAACCCACTCCGATCTCCCGAACTGACTCAGATGATTCGCCCAAACTGACTCAAATGATTCGCAAACCCGCTTTGAACTCCAGAACTGACTCAAATGATTCGCGATCCCCAAACGGACTCAAATGATTCGCGATCCCGCTCCGAGCTCCCGAACAGACTCAAATGATTCGCGAACCTGCTCCGAACTCCCGAACTGATTAAAATGATTCACGCTCCGAACTCCCAAACTGATTCAAATGATTCACGCTCCGAACTCACAAACTGACTCAAATGATTCGCGAACCCGCTCCGAACTCCCAAACTGACTCAGATGATTCACAATCCGAAGTTCCCATCCAAATCAAATGACACAGCCAGCCCTACTATTGGCTTAGTTCTCTAATTTTAATTTGTTGTTAACATATGAATATTTCCATTCCGAACTGCTTTCCATGTCGAAACATCCGCGTACATAACCAGGTGAGCAGATCACTCTCTCACTATTTGATTGCTCTAGTCTTTATCCACTCATCATCATCATCCACCAATCAGAACACAGGAGAACTCTTTGACCACAGCTGCTGTGCTTCAAAAGCTCTTGCAGCAGCTCAACACTGGTTTTCTCTGAGGTGGTCGGATCACATCAGATTGTGGTTAATCTTGCAGATCATGACTTAAATCTACTCTTCCTCTCCCTGCAGTTTGGTAATATAAAGATTCCTCCTTTGAACTCCCACCTCTTCTGTGGGTTTTATTGTTCTGGGTCTGAATTTGGGCTCCTGGGGTCTCAAAAAAGAAACATTTTCAATCTCCAAAGTGAACGTTATGACCACATTTCATAACCTGGTCCTAACAGCATTATAGTGTAATACAAAATTCCACAATATTAATGCACACACAAACTTAATTTCAAAGAGTTAAGTTAGGGCTTTGCTTTCAAGAAGATTGTGTACTGATTTTAGATTTCAGCTTGACTGTCTGTGATTTGACGATATGACGTCATGGTCTTTTTTTCACCTGTTATTATCTGTAATTATCTGACATGCTTATGTTTATCTTGGATGTACTGTGATCCTGCAGCTTTAGCATGTTTGTCATTGGCGAGTCTGCTGTGCTTCTGTCAATAGCAGCTCTTTGGTAACATCACTGCATGTATTGATTATTGACAGGAGTATGTTAATATATTCCAGTAGCTCAATTCTAGTGTTTTTTTTTTAGAACTTTAAAAATTCTGAACTTGCTAGGGATAGTGTTCACCACAAAATAAATATAAATATTGTGCCTTCATATACTCACCTCAATTTGTTCCAAACTTGTTTGAGTTTCTGGTTTCAACAATTGCTAGTCCCCATTATTATTATTATTATTATTATTATTATTATTATTATTATTAATACTATGGAAGTGAATGGGGGCCAGCAACTGTTTAATTACCCACATTCTTCAAAATAACTTCCTTATGTTCAGCAGGAAAAACACTTCAGGTTTGCATGATGATAGAAATGAAAGTTTAAGGAAATAAAATAAAGAAATAAACAAACAAGCAAAGAAATATTATTATTAATTTACAATTAACAACAGGAACATTCAGAAATGAAAACAAAAATGGACAGAATCATATCTAAAATGTAAAATATGTTTGAGAATGATATGCCAATGAAAAAGTGTTTCAATCATTGTGAGATTACACAAAAATGCCTTGCATCAAATCCCGCCCTGTGTTCTTTCATTCACACAATGTGCTCTTTGTTTCATCACAGGGGAGTGTGACTGATTTTCCTCAAGCCTGTGTAGAATTTGAAGTCCATATGGATTAAGACCTGTGGCCTCATAGCAGTAGAGAACAGTTTTTGACCCAGGGTTAAAGCTAAAAAAAAAAATCTGTCTAGGAAAATGTCCGAATTCACACAGATACACATACAAACAAAAATAATAATTATAATATCATCCTGTGATGATGAGCTTACATTATTATAATTTGTGCATTGTCAGCCTCATTTTTCTGCTGATTGTTGGGATTTAATCCGACCTGTCTGTTTAATCAAATCATTTTTAGAAGTAAGATAAGTCACAGCAAAAGCCTTGATTAGCTTGTCAGAAAGTTTACTAATGCCATCTTATCTTAGTTTTTCCCTGACATCAAAGATTTGCGTAACGCGTTGCACATTTACTGGCACACTGTTTATAGCTACTTAGTAGTTCGCAATAAAACCAAAGTGCATTTGTTCTATATAATCATTAATACTTTATTATCCCCATCTGTCTTCTAACAGAAATCCAGTCACATCCAGCTCAAATTAAAATATGTTCCCTTACTGATCAATAAATTGAAACAGATCTCAATAGAGTTACATAATTTGTCATTTGTACCTGATTGCTTCTTATATTTGTGTTCCTTAAGCCATAATGAGTGATAAATTTAGCCTAAATCAGATTGGGGTTACAATAAATGAAGTATGCATGAATCATACTATTGCGAAGGTTGAATTTATGACTATTAAATAGGCAACGCTGACGTCACGCTGAATCCTGCCAGTAGCGTCAATCGGTTTTATTAATATTCATGAGCCAAGCCTTCAGCCCTACTTGCCCATGTCTTCATTTGGCCAATCAGCTCGACCTATTGAGCGCGTAAGATTAATATTCATACATTAAGCCTTCACCGTAGTATTTTGGCAATCCGGGAACAGGGACAGTTTCGAAACTTGGAGGAGTTGTACAAAAAACTTTGTGAATAGGCTACTGAGAAAGCAGTGTTTTAGGTTTCGACCTCAACCAGGAATTAGCAGTCACGTGACGAGTCCTAATGTTTTTTTTCACTGTCCACGTGATATTACAAATTTAGCGAGGCTTCATGTGTCACAGAGTAGATCCTACACTTTCAGTAGGCTATAGTTATGTGAGGTACATGAGGTGAGACTCTTGAATGATTAAATGTCCTCCTGATGTATAATAAATCGATCTCATTGTGCAGCCGGACGGAGGTGAGTTTAAAATATTGAATATTTGCATACTGAATTTTTTTCCCAGTTGATAGATGTGACTTTACACGTTGCCGTTTTGTTTCAATGGACCCATTCATGAAGAAGTCCGAGCACTGCGTGAAACAAACCACTGTTACTGTACATTAGGCTACATAGCTTCTGTTCACTCATATATTCTGGACGATTAAATGACTTTAATTTTAAGTTTGAAGTTAAAATTTTAAGTTTTAAGAAGTTAGTTAAAAATTAGCTGAATCTTGTTGTTTGTAGGCTAGTATATTTTGTTGAAATGACTAACATTCATATGAGCAACAAAAAAGGCACAAGTAAGCAGTAGCCTATATGAAGTTGATAAAAAAGTTTGCACGTCATCCTGTCATTGATATTTGAATGTGGCGATTTATTTATTTTTTCCCCACCACTGGATTATTTAAATAAAGTAAAGTTTTAAAATATGACTACTGCACTTCTGATTTCTGCAACGTGTCTTTTCTGTTTGTTTGTTTAGTGTAAACCGCTTTGATCATTCAGTTAGCCTACGTCATCGGAATTTCAAGGCATAATTGCAGAGGTGATCAAAGGTATATAAAGTGTTCACGTCAGCATCACTAATCCACACCATTGGGTTTGTAAATGTTGTGATTTATTTTATTTTATTACTGGTTCGTAATGTAAAAGTGATGCGGACAACCATCTTCGCATCCTGAATCTAGTCTCTAGTTAAGTCAACTATGACTATAGCCAGAGAAGGACTTTGCTATAGCCTATACTGAGCTGATCTATGACTCTACACTTTATTCCTTTTTTTTTTTTTAATGCAAGACCTTTTCCAGTGAATGCTGCCCCAGACTGAACGTTATCATGTACAATGACGCAAGTTGCCTTCCCCAGCTGCCAATTGGACCACAAACCAAAGTTTAACCATGACATTTGACATTTAAATATGACATTTTAACACAGTTATGTATGGATTGCAAAATATGAAGAATGCAAACTGTAATTCATAGGAAATGTGTTAAAATGTAATAAAGAGCCATGCAAAGACTTGCCTTAAATGTATACATTCTGCAGTATTTGCAAACAGTCCAGATCAGTAGTTAATGCACTCAGTTTATGTACTCTGTTGTGTCATTTATGTACTGCTAAGTAGTTGATAATTAACCTAAAGTAAAAAAAATTTTGTGCTTTATTTAATCATTAATACTTTATGGTCCTCCTGTGTTACTTCTAAGTAAATTCTTCTGTAGCTTGAACAAAACATGCAGCAGATCTACAACCCGAATTCCGGAAAAGTTGGGACGTTTTTAAAATTTTAATAAAATGAAAACTAAAGGAATTTCAAATCACATGAGCCAATATTTTATTCACAATAGAACATAGATAACGTAGCAAATGTTTAAACTGAGAAATTTTACACTTTTATCCACTTAATTAGCTCATTTAAAATTTAATGCCTGCTACAGGTCTCAAAAAAGTTGGCACGGGGGCAACAAATGGCTAAAAAAGCAAGCAGTTTTGAAAAGATTCAGCTGGGAGAACATCTAGTGATTAATTAAGTTAATTGATATCAGGTCTGTAACATGATTAGCTATAAAAGCTTTGTCTTAGAGAAGCAGAGTCTCTCAGAAGTAAAGATGGGCAGAGGCTCTCCAATCTGTGAAAGACTGCGTAAAAAAATTGTGGAAAACTTTAAAAACAATGTTCCTCAACGTCAAATTGCAAAGGCTTTGCAAATCTCAGCATCTACAGTGCATAACATCATCAAAAGATTCAGAGAAACTGGAGAAATCTCTGTGCGTAAGGGACAAGGCCGGAGACCTTTATTGGATGCCCGTGGTCTTCGGGCTCTCAGACGACACTGCATCACTCATCGGCATGATTGTGTCAATGACATTACTAAATGGGCCCAGGAATACTTTCAGAAACCACTGTCGGTAAACACAATCCGCCGTGCCATCAGCAGATGCCAACTAAAGCTCTATCATGCAAAAAGGAAGCCGTATGTGAACATGTTCCAGAAGCGCCGTTGTGTCCTGTGGGCCAAGGCTCATTTAAAATGGACTATTTCAAAGTGGAATAGTGTTTTATGGTCAGACGAGTCCAAATTTGACATTCTTGTTGGAAATCACGGACGCCGTGTCCTCCGGGCTAAAGAGGAGGGAGACCTTCCAGCATGTTATCAGCGTTCAGTTCAAAAGCCAGCATCTCTGATGGTATGGGGGTGCATAAGTGCATACGGTATGGGCAGCTTGCATGTTTTGGAAGGCTCTGTGAATGCTGAAAGGTATATAAAGGTTTTAGAGCAACATATGCTTCCCTCCAAACAACGTCTATTTCAGGGAAGGCCTTGTTTATTTCAGCAGGACAATGCAAAACCACATACTGCAGCTATAACAACAGCATGGCTTCGTCGTAGAAGAGTCCGGGTGCTAACCTGGCCTGCCTGCAGTCCAGATCTTTCACCTATAGAGAACATTTGGCGCATCATTAAACGAAAAATACGTCAAAGACGACCACGAACTCTTCAGCAGCTGGAAATCTATATAAGGCAAGAATGGGACCAAATTCCAACAGCAAAACTCCAGCAACTCATAGCCTCAATGCCCAGACGTCTTCAAACTGTTTTGAAAAGAAAAGGAGACGCTACACCATGGTAAACATGCCCCGTCCCAACTATTTTGAGACCTGTAGCAGAAATCAAAATTGAAATGAGCTCATTTTGTGCATAAAATTGTAAACTTTCTCAGTTTAAACATTTGCTATGTTATCTATGTTCTATTGTGAATAAAATATTGGCTCATGTGATTTGAAAGTCTTTTAGTTTTCATTTTATTAAAATTTAAAAAACGTCCCAACTTTTCTGGAATTCGGGTTGTATCTCACATAACTTTGAATTCCATAGTTGGCATGCTTCTTACATTTTTGTTCCTACAAGTCATAATGAGTGATAATGTTTGCCATCTGTTTTCTCTGATGAAGAAGTTGGGTTTTAGAAATTAATTGAGAGAGTCAAGGTCTTAGTAAATTGTGTATTGTGGTTGTATAATAAATTGTGCTAGTACTGACATTGATAGATTAATTTCTTGATCTGTTTTCCCTTTACATAAATATTGTTGTGCCTTACATACTGTACAAAGACAACAACAAATTTGAAGAGTATCAGAAAAGTCCATATGACTACCTCACGCCAATACGGCGCATGATTGTAATTACTTTTATGATATTTTTATGGGTTAAATCACAAATTCCTTGTGTGTGAAACAGAAGCTTGTAATATCTGCCTGATAAGTAACTTTGTGTTTCAAGAAAGATAAGAGGGGCTGGAATGACATGAGAATGGGAAATTAATGATAAAAAAAAATATTTTAAGTCCGTAATCATACTTAAGATTATCAAAAACTAAGATACACCCTTTCCTCTTACTTTATCTTTGTAAACCAAACTGTGTTTTAAAACCCAATTAATCAATATGCTTATTTTGTCCTGTTTCAGTGAGAGTTCTGGACATTATGCCAATTGAAGAAGTCTGTGACGGTGTTTCAGCAGAGGATGATGCTAAGAAGGGGCCTGATGTTCCTTTCCTTTTAGAAGAGCGTGTAAAAGAGAAAGTGTCCTGGAAGGACGTGTTGAGAAAGAAGGTGGGAAAAAAGTGTTTCTGCAGTTCTGCTCGAATTAAAGCCCTTCTCGTAGACTCCATCCCAATCGTGAAATGGCTGCCAAGATATCAGTTCAAAGACTGGATCATTGGGGATGCCATGTCTGGCCTTATCGTGGGCATCCTCTTGGTTCCTCAGTCCATCGCCTATTCTTTACTGGCAGAACTAGACCCTATTTATGGGCTCTATACATCCTTTTTTGCCAGCATTATTTACGCCCTACTGGGAACTTCCAGGCACATCTCTGTGGGGATGTTTGGGGTATTGTGTCTTCTGGTGGGACAGGTTGTGGATAGGGAACTTACTCTGGCAGGATATCCATCGGACACCAATCAGACCACCTTTGGAAATGTGAACAACGGCACTGGTCCAATCTGTGACCGAAGCTGCTATGCAATCATGGTGGCAGCAACACTAACTTTCACAGCAGGGGTCTACCAGGTTAGTCAAGGTTAGTTGCTTCTATCAGAATTTTTGAATTAGCTAAATGTATTAATTGCTCTGCTTGGGTTACAGGTGTTGATGGGTCTCCTACAGGTTGGCTTTGTCTCTGTGTATCTATCGGACTCTCTGTTGAGCGGTTTTGCAACTGGAGCCTCTCTCACCATCCTCACATCCCAGATAAAGTACTTCCTGGGGCTTCACCTTCCTCGTGTCCAAGGCTGGGGTTCGCTCATAAAAACCTGGATCAGTCTTTTCAAGAATCTAGGTCATACCAACCTATGTGACCTCGTAACTAGCGTGCTCTGCTTGCTTGTGCTTGTACCCACCAAAGAGCTCAACGACCGCTTCAAGGCCAAGCTCAAGGCCCCTATTCCCTTTGAACTCTTTGTGGTCATTGCTGCTACTCTAGCTTCCCACTTTGGACGGTTCGAGGAAACTTATGGCTCTAATGTAGCCGGTAGCATTCCCACAGGCTTCATGCCACCGCAGCTTCCCAACTGGTCTCTCATACCCAATATCGCCGTTGACGCATTTTCAATCGCCATTGTTGGTTTCGCCATTACTGTGTCTCTGTCTGAGATGTTTGCCAAGAAGCATGGTTATATGGTGGACCCTAACCAGGAGATGTATGCTATTGGTTTCTGTAATATCATTCCTTCCTTCTTCCGCTGTTTCACGACCAGCGCAGCTTTGACCAAGACTCTTGTGAAGGAGTCGACGGGATGCCAGACTCAGATCTCGGGGTTGATTACTGCTCTTGTGCTGCTGCTCGTCCTGCTTGTTATAGCACCTGCCTTCTACTCCTTGCAGAAGTACGTACAAATTATGCCATTTTCATGTTGAAATTGTCTAGACTTCACATACACTGCCATTCAAAAGTTTGGGATTAGTACGATTTTTGTTTTTTTAGTGGAGTCTTTTATGCTCATCAAGGCTGCATTTATTTGATCAAAAATACATTAAAAAAAACTGTAATATTGTGAAAAATTATTTTAATTTCTAATAATGGTTTCCTATTTTAGTGTCGCAATGCTGAATTTTCAATGTCCCTTTCTCCAGTCTTCAGTGTCACATGATCCTTTAGAAGTCATTCTAAATTGAGGATTTATTATAAGTGTTGAAACTGTTGTGCTGCTTAAAAATTTTTTTTGGAACCTGTGTTCGTAACCATTGCTCCAAAAGGGAGTCAATCCCATAGACCCCCAATTTTCAAAAGCCCAACTTTACAGTAGAAAAAAAATGTCTTTACAGCCTGGTACAAAAAGTGGTGTTGGTCAATATAGCTAATTTTGCATAATTATGGGCATGGCCACTTGAGTGGATTTGAGATTCAAAAATGCTCTTCGGAAACCTACAAGTGACATCACGGACTCATGTTTTTATACAGTCTATGATCTTAACACAGAATTTATATTTTGAATAAACACTGTTCTTTTTAACCTTTTATCTATCAAACTGGAGAGTGGAGTAATGATGCTGAAAATACAGCTTTGCTTCACATTAATAAATAATATTTTAAAGTATATAAAAATAAAAAACTGTTATTTTAAATAAAGCAATAATATTTCACAAAATTATAATTTTTTTCTGTATTTTTGATCAAATCGATACAGCCTTGATGAGAAACTTCATTAAAAAAACATACAAAATCGAAAAAAAATTCTCTTCTTCTCCGCAGATGTGTTCTGGCTGTCATCATAGTCGTCAACCTCCGTGGAGCACTGCGAAAGTTTGGGGAAATTCCGCAAATGTGGCGCGTCAACCGTGTGGATGCTATCATCTGGCTGATTACTATGGCTACATCAGCACTAGTGAACACTGAGCTAGGTCTACTAGTTGGAGTCCTGGTCTCTGCGTTCTGTGTGTTAGGCCGAACCCAGTCTGCCCAAATCCGTCAGCTGGGCCAAGCAGGGGACCGCGAGCTCTTTGAGGACCTTGCGTTCTACAAGGGTCTCCAGAGCCAGCCAGGGGTGGCTGTTTTCCGATATGAGGCTCCCATCTACTATGCCAACCAAGCTCTTTTTAAGAAATCCCTGTACCGCAATGCAGGTCTGGATCCGCTTAAAGAAAAGGCCAGGCGCAGGAAACTAGACAAGCAGAGGAAACAGGAACAATGTGGAGAAGACCAAAAGCAAGAGGTGGACGTGACCACCATTGTGTATCTGCTACAGCACAACAGTTTGCACACATTGGTCATAGACTGCAGTCCAGTGCTGTTTCTGGACACTGCTGGGGTCAATGCTTTGAAAGAGGTATGCAAGGACTACAAGGGGCTAGGAATCAATGTGCTTTTGGCACAATGCAACCCCTCCGTCATTGATTCTTTGCGGAGGGGAGGGTATTATGACCCAAAGAAAGGGAACAAAGAAATACAGTTTCACACTCTTAGTGATGCTGTCTCTTATGCCCAAAGCTTGAAGTCACAAAATGGCGATTGTGACACTGTTGTGTAACACTTTGTGATGTATTGATCTGAAGTTGTCTCTGTCTGTTTCGGCAATTTAGAATTATATGATCGATTATATAACCTCATGTAATTTATTTTCAAAAAAAAAAATGCAGCGAAAGTGTTTTTGTATTTTAATTTTATTTTTTATGAGGTCCAAAATATTGACTATTGACTATTGGTTTGGAACTACATAAGAGTGAGTAAATGATATCACTATACCTTCTTAAAACGGATAAGTAATCATTGTTTATATCTGTTATTGAAAAATACAATGTGCTGTGTTGTGTTCTGAAGGACCTTTAAATAGAAGTTCAAACACTGTTAACTGCAACTCTAGTCAGGATGACAATCTGTTTTTTTTTTGGTCTTAAAATGATGTATTTTGATATCATTTATACATCTAAAAACATGTTGAGCTTATTTTAAATAGCTAAAACTCCGTATTCGAGGGCTTAATTTTTCTACATGAATAGAAATAATTTGTGCTTGACAAGCTCCAGCTTGTATATTTACTCTTTATCTCCTTCCACTCTAGTCTGTTGCTCATTCGGTCAGAATGATATCTTATATAATCTCATTTGGGACATTTACCCAGCTTTATGGGTACTTGTGCATGTTTAAATGAGCATAAAGCTTGGATAATCTGAGCGCTTGTTGTCTGGGTGAATGCGAGTTGAACTCTTTCACCCAGTCATCAGATGTTTACCTCAGTCGCAGAAGCACCAGAGAGTGTGCCGATGTGCCTTGTCACTGTGACTGTGCAGCCACAGAGCAGCTTTGGAAAATGTGCATCATTTTGAGAGGAAAGAGGGCTCAGGTAGAGCATTTTAATGGCATTGTGTCTGAACCTGTTGAACAGGTCTGAAGGAACAGGAGACATAGCCGGATGATCCGACGGCATGCCTAACCCAGGCTCAGGGAAATGACATAATCTGTCCTCCCATTGGTTCAAATGGAACAGGGTATGCATACAGATGACATTTCTAAAATGCTGGAGCTTTTGCCATGTATATAACTGATAGAATGCTAGCACAAATGGAAACAGAATTTAAAACGTATGCCTTTTAGGGCAAACTAGGAACTATTTATGTAGTTTTTGTCTTATGTAGTTGTTACACTGTTAAAAGGTGAAAAGTGATCCAAAAGTGATGCCATAGAAGGACCACATTTTGGTTTCTTAAGGAACTTTCAGTCCAGAGTTCTTAAAATAACTTTTTTAGTGTGAAGAACATTTTAAAGAGTGTTGTGTGCAATAGAAAGGTTTTATGAATGTTAAAGGTTCCTCATGGAACCATTAATGCCTATAAAGAACTTTTATTTTTCAGAATATATGGTGATACTTTATTTGCTGAAACATTGCTAATAGTTTTTAGTTCATGCTTTTGGATTGTTTCTGTGTGTTTAAGTTTGCATTAGAATTACTGCAATGGAGACTTTACTTAATTGTTAAAGATGTATTTTATATTCTTAAAATCTCTCTCTCTCTCTCTCTCTCTCTCTCTCTCTCTCTCTATCTATCTAGCTATCTATCTATATATATATATATATATATATATATATATATATATATATATATATATATATATACAGCTATGCAACTAGATATGACTACAGTACAGATTATTTATAATCACTGATTTTGGCTGGAAATCTATATCATTCTTTTAACGTGACATTTCGTCTTCTACAAATGTAATTTGCATTGTAATTAATACAAAATAAACTAAATGTTTACAGAAAGTGAAGTTGTCCTTGTCTTGATTAGAAATAAAAAAAATTGATTTTCCTTTGCATCAGGTGCTTCCTTTGGCAGTCTGCTGAATGAATATTTTATTCTATGATTTTAGTGTTATATATATATATATATATATATATATATAAAACTGAATCAATTTTAATCTAAAATTTAAATGAGTGAGAGTAAACCAAAACTTATTCTGTTTAGTGCATGCTTTGAGAAAAGCAGCTTTAACTCAAAGCTACCACCAGTGTGCAGTATTGTCCTGCAGCATATCATGTGTCTAGTCTTTAAAGGGATAGGTCACCTGAAAATGAATCTGTTACTGTTTACTCACCCTCATGTTGTTCCAAACCAGTATGACTGATCTTCTGCAAAACTCAAAAGAAGATCTTTAGAGGAATGTCGAACCTATATTATTTATGTAAGAAATAGAGTCATACACTGCAGGTTTGGAAGGATGTGAGTGATAAAAACTTTTTTTTTTTTAAGTGAACTATTGCGTTAACATAAAAAAAATGCTGACAAACGTCCTGAATTTATGGTATTTTGCAGATGAAAACTTACTAAAATTCCAGTGTTTTATGCTGATGCTGACAGGTTATTTTTTATAGGAACTTGTGTGCTGTAAAGTTTGGCGTGAGAACTGTGCATGCCAGCACATCTGCAGTTTATGATGCCTTCAGATTCTTTCGGCAGTTTGTCTCCTGTCAAAAGTATTTATTTTTGTCACATCTACGAGGCAGCCAGAGAGAAAGGATAACTGAAAGACATGGAGCATCTCAATGACTTTAGCAGGTGTTGGGATGGCAGAGGAGACAGCAGCTGTCTGTTCTTTCATTGGGATTTTGACAAGGACAAGACCTTTGAATACACACAAACACTGTTAAAACACTGTGCTAAAATGCAAAAAAAAAAGCATTGCAGTGCAGTGCAAATAACCATGTTTTCAATGTAAATTTAGCAATTACTTAAATATATTTGTTAACACTTTCTATGAAGCATTCATATACATAATAATGGTCAAACAATATATTAATACTATACTGTTACAATCATCATGGCCGTAGCTGGAGTTTGTGGGGCCCCAGTGAAGGTTGTAGTGGGCCCTGTTTGAAATTGTTTAATTTCATCCTATTTATTTATTTGTGCTATCCATACAATGTTTTGTAAAAAAAAAAAAAACATTCAGGTTTGTAGGTGTTCAGGTACAGAAACCGAATAATCAAATGTAAATTAGCACTGCAAAGTCTTCACTGTAAAAATTAAATATACAGTCAAAACTATTCAGACACCTTCAACATTTCTCATATTATATCACTGTTTATTCGCTATAGTTTAGAAAATGCTAATAAAATATGACAATAACTAAACATAAACTGTGTCAGAACAAATTTGTCTTGATAATGTCAGATAACTTTGATAGGTATGTAATGGATTACAATCAACCAAAAATTATGGCAACTGTTATTATGGCAGCATTTACACAACTATCAATACTTTGTTGACCAATTACGAAGCTATGCTTTATTTAGTTTTTCTGTGGTGTAAAAAGTTCGCAATCGCAGTTAAAGAAAAAAACACTTACGCAAAACATGGTTAGGTCAAAGTCTCTGAATAATTTTTAGTCCCAATTTTTTTATTTTTTTTTATTTATTTTTTTTCAATTTTACTGGTAGTCCACTATATGAAGTATTTTTGGGCATAATATGTCACAGTTTATTTTGCTTTCCTCACTTACAGAAATGAAATATAGTGATTTTACACTATTTATAAATCGAGAGAATGAATTAATAAATTGTGCAGACGATTTAGCTAATCAAGGGAACAAATTAGTAAATCGTGCGCACGATTTATACATTTTTTCTTGCATGGCATGTGCGGGGCTCCATAATTCGTAGATATAATTCTATGATCACGACTAAAATAAAAAGGAAAAGTTAGGAGAGAGAGTGAGCAGAGTCCTCATTGCTGTAATAAACAGTGGGATCCTGAAGAACTGTCTCTGTATTGATTGGACTCTCATTTTCTGTGAATCTCATCACTTTAATGAAGTGTAATTGTGCCATTAATTATCGGTCATCAGTTCAGCACCCAAGATCTCCCACCTCAGGGCATAAGTGAAAGCATCTGCGATCTCCATTTGAGCTCATTTCACATTTTTTTGTCATGTGAAAGCTCTTCTCTCTGCCTCATTTCCTCCAATCAGGAAGAAGCAGTCTTAAAATGCTACATAAACTATAAAAAAAGGTAAAGAGAAAAGATCCATTTTGTTCCAGCACTTTTCAGCTCAGTTCTTGCAATAAATGGAAGGATGTTGTTTTGTGATTCTGCATGCATTGCTGGTGTAAATACATTTGAACAAAGCTCAGAGGCTGTTGAGATAAGCAAAGTTTATTGGCATCTCTATTCATCTCCTTTTGTGAAATGCTGAATCTACGTAATCCACCTTAGAGGAGCACCACCATCTGCTTTAGCCTCTTTGTGTTATGGCTTTACAGGCAGACCATCATTTATTTTCTCTTAAGAGAGTTTTTTCTAAAAATACGAGCACCAAAATGTTTGTATTCTTTGTACTTATGCATAAAAATGTTAATGGGGCTCTTTGTGACAAATGCTGCTCTGTATATCGCAGCGCTGCAAACTGTGCTGGTCACCTTTTGAACTGTAACTTTAAAATATAAATATGCTTGTGGTGCAATTTAGGGAAGTATTTCTATAAAAGGATATATCAGACTTTAATAAATAAGATCTGCTCAAAGGCACTTAAACTACACAATGGTGAGGAAATGAACAGGAATCCAAACTGAAAGGAAATAGAAAGCTAAAGTTAGCCATGCTCAGTAAAAGAGAGTTAGTTGAGGCTGTCAGTTTGAGTTTCATATACACAGTTGATTCAGAAAGTATTTAGACTAGAGGTGGGCATAGATTAATTTTTATTAATCTAGATTAAAATGGCTCATTTGAATTCTGCCGAAGGCATTCAGAATATGTGTGTTACCCAAATAAAACTGACAAACAGTAAGTCTTTGAGAAGGGGTTTATCAAGCTAGGTGGTGCATTAGAAAAGGGGCTCATCTCCTGTTTCCAAAATGCATCACAAAGTTCTTGAAAAAGCTATAAACTAATTCCTCATTGCACAAGGTGTAAACAACTTTACGCCTGTTTCACACATAATCTGTCTGCAGTGCGTATGCTTTGCATATTTTTTTTACGCACCCATGTTGACGGATTCCAGTTGTGTTCCAGGAGCGTTGCGTCTGCAGCAGTGCACCGATCGTTTACGTACCGAGAAGCGAACTGCCAACACGTCCTGTGTGAAAGCACATCAAGTCTGTGCTGCACCACATACGTAACGCACACAGACTGCAGACGGAGTATGTGTGAAACAGGCGTGAGCAGGGGTCAGCTGGGGTCAGCGGGGACCCGGTGAAGGTTGTACTAGTGGGCCCTGTTTGAAATTGTTTAATTTGTATGTTCGTTTATTTTTATTTATTTGTGCTATTTACACAATGTTTAAGTTTTTTTTCAAGTTTGTAGGTGTCAAGGTACAGAAACCAAATAATTAAATGTAAAATAGCACTGGACAGTCTTCAATGTAAAAATGAAATATACAATCAAACCTACATTTATTCAGACACCTTCAACATTTCTCACATTATTACAGTTTTGCTATATATATATATATATATATATATATATATATCAAAAAATATATCTGGTGTCTGTATAATTTTTGGTTTGACTGTTAAAACTACAAAGTAATTCAGTCAAGAGTAGTGAGTGATTTTCTTTCATTTTCTTGGATTAACATTACAGCAGCCAGAAGCTAAATTAGGCGCGGTCACTTTAAGAGACGATGAACGCATCCAATATAATACACATCCCATTTTTTTCCTCAACTGTTTACTTTCACCTAAGAAATAACTGACAGATTTTTCGAGCATAATTTCCAAGGTGGATATTTTGACATATTTTGTATGTATTTGTCGGCACAAGAGCAAAAATAAGCAAATTCGATGTTCAAGTGTTTTGAGACGTCTTTCTCTGCGTGAGCCCTGAACACCAGAACACCGGCGAGTACTGAATTGGGCTCTTTCACATCTTTTTGTTTGTTCAAACTGCAATTTATATTTGTTCGTTCAGGAACAGGAGGGACTTCGAGGAGAACTTCGCAGAAGACAGCTCTGTTCAGTGTCGCTGTCCGTGATACGCGTCTCTCTCTCTCTCGTGCGCACCGAACACAGCGCGCGAGTAACCAGCTACTCTCTTCAGCTTTTCCGCGTCTTGTGTTTGGATGCTTTAATTTTTAAATCGACAAGCGGTAAGGCTTAAAAACACGTGAAAAAGATAAGCTTTCGTGACGATGCGCAGCAGTGGCCCGTCAACTGTCTTGAGCATCTTTTTAGGCTGGCCTCAGCCAGTTGGTTATATAAAATTATATCAAGGTGAAAGTCATCATAGCTTGCTTAGTATAGACCCAGCTCCCAACCCAACTTTGAGAATAGATTAACGGCAATATTTTTTTTTATCGCCCGATAAGAGTCTCACGTTAACGCAGCATGTTAACGCCGATAACGGCCCACCACTAATTTAGACATTAATTTTGGGGCGGAAATACTTATCCAGTGTGATATTTAAGGTTTTAGCTATTTAGAATTTCCAAAAATATGACAAATCTGTGTTTTGCTTTAAGGGGGATGGAGTGTAGATTGATGTTAAATACTTCTTGAGTGCTTTCGAGTGAGAAAAATGTGTTAAATATTTATGCATACTGATGTTTGTGGTGTGGACTTTGCTCTAAAATGATGCCACTTCCTGGAGGATGATGTTTTATTAGTTTTTATTATTATTAGATTAGATTAGATTTTTATTATTATTAGATTTAATTAGTTGAAGGGATAACAAATAAAACAACTACAAATTAGAACAATATGAGAAAAAAAGTCAGATTACAAGATATAAATTCACTCTAAATCTAACTTTTTTTAGAGTTTTCATTGCTCAGTTCTCATAATTTTTGACTTTACATTGCTCAATCTGAACTCTTTCTATAAATTCTGAGTGTACGTCACACAGTTCTGACTTGAGACTTTAAATTCTGAGTTTATGTCACTAAATTCTGACATGTTTCTCTAAATCCTGAGTTTATATCACTAAATTCTGACATTTTTCTCTAAATCCTGAGTTTATGTCACTAAATTCTGACATGTTTCTCTAAATTCTGAGTTTATGTCACTAAATTCTGACATGTTTCTCTAAATCCTGAGTTTATGTCACTAAATTCTGACATGTTTCTCTAAATCCTGAGTTTATATCACTAAATTCTGACATGTTTCTCTAAATCCTGAGTTTATGTCACTTAATTCTGACATGTTTCTCTAAATCCTGAGTTTATGTCACTAAATTCTGACATGTTTCTCTAAATTCTGAGTTTATGTCACTAAATTCTGACATGTTTCTCTAATTTCTGAGTTTATATCACTTAATTCTGACTTGTCTCTCTAAATCCTGAGTTTATGTCACTCAATTCTGACTTGTTTCTCTAAATCCTGAGTTTACATAACTAAATTCTGACTTGTGTCTTTAAATCCTGAGTTTATATCACTTAATTCTGACTTGTCTCTCTAAATCCTGAGTTTACGTCACTCAATTCTGACTTGTCTCTCTAAATCCTGAGTTTGCATCACTTAATTATGACTTGTCTCTCTAAATCCTGAGTTTGCATCACTTAATTATGACTTGTTTCTCTAAATCCTGAGTTTATGTCACTAAATTCTGACATGTTTCTCTAAATCCTGAGTTTATATCACTAAATTCTGACATGTTTCTCTAAATCCTGAGTTTATGTCACTTAATTCTGACATGTTTCTCTAAATTCTGAGTTTATGTCACTAAATTCTGACTTGTCTCTCTAAATCCTGAGTTTATGTCACTCAATTCTGACTTGTTTCTCTAAATCCTGAGTTTACATAACTAAATTCTGACTTGTGACTTTAAATCCTGAGTTTATATCACTTAATTCTGACTTGTCTCTCTAAATCCTGAGTTTACGTCACTCAATTCTGACTTGTCTCTCTAAATCCTGAGTTTGCATCACTTAATTATGACTTGTTTCTCTAAATCCTGAGTTTACATCACTCAATTCTGACTTGTTTATCTAAATCCTGAGTTCACGTCACTCATTTCTGACTTGTTTATCCAAATCCTGAGTTTACATCACTTAATTCTGACTTGTTTCTCTAAATCCTGAGTTTACATTACTCAATTATGACTTGTGACTCTAAATTCTGAGTTTATATCTTTCAATTCTTTTTTGTGGAGTTTTGCAGTTCTGAGTTTATGTCTTGCTGTTGTGACTGTCTCTCGATTATAACTTGATCACACTACGAACAAAAGTGAGATAAAAAGTTGCAGTTGCTATCTTGTGGTGGAAACAAGCTTCCACAGAATTGTATGTTATACATTAATGTAATATGTTTTCTATCTTTAAATACTGTGTGTGATATTTCATGAAATATATTAAGTTAATAGGAACCTGCACTGTGCTACACAGTAGGACTGAACGCAGTGACACAGGCAGAGACCCAGTGCGACCTCTGTTTTCGATTTGCACCGAGGTCAATAATCCGGGCTGTTCCCTCTGGAGCAATTTAAGATGAAGCCATTGACTGTGCAAGTGGTCTGGCCGGCGGTCTGGGTGAGCTCATGATGGCAGATGCCAGGTGACAGCCCTAATGCCAATTATTCTGTTTATCTTGTCATTGAGGGCCAGCTGATGAACTAGTTTTGTTTGGCCAGTGCAAGACCAGCTCTTCCATCTTCCCATTGGGATCTCCCACCGTCTGTCTGTGTTAGGACCCCACAGTTCATTATGGCCAAATTCGAGTTCTCATTCTGTCCCCTTGTCTCTCTAAGTGTGAAGGAGGCCTGGCCAGCAGCAGTAGGAGGACGAGCACCGGGGGTCTCATGTGACTGCTGAGTTCTCCAGCTGGCTTGCTCTTGGCACTGGCTTGGGCGCAACAGCTGCTGAGAGAATTATATAAAGCAAACTGTTGAAAAATTATTTAAGAGTCAGTCTTTTTTATGTTGATATACAACAGAATAATATTCTAATTTACTGTAAATTAATTTATCCACAAATGTAAATGGGAAAAAGGTCAGTCTCTTTTCAACTTATTTATTTATTGTTTTTGTAGTTTTAAGTGTTTTAAGCATTTTAAGAAACAAAATAGAAAGAAGAAAGAATTTTCAAAATAAATTACCTGATTGTTTTTTTTTTTAAATTTTACTGATTTTTATTCATGTTTTTGTTAACTTTTACAGTTTTTGTTTTATTTTAGCTTTAACTGCTTGTATTTTTTGTCTTTTAGTTTTTACTTACTAACTTTTATCGTTTTTATTTTATTTCACTGTTTTAGTTTACTTTTAAATGGTAAATGGTAAATGGACTGCATTTATATAGCGCTTTCAACAGACCACATGGCCATCCAAAGCGCTTTACAATTTGCCTCACATTCACCCATTCACACACACATTCACACACCGACTGCGGTGTCTGCCATTCAAGGCGCCATCCAGCTCGTCGGGAGCAGGTGGGGTTAGGTGTCTTGCTTTTAATATCTTTGTTTTTGTTTGTTTTGTTTTAGTTTACTTTTACTGTTTTTGTTTTAATTTGCTTATATAATTTTTTTAGTTTATTTTTACTGTTTTTTTTTTTTTCTTGTTTTAGTTTGTTGACTGTTTTTTGTTTTAGTTTACTTGCTTTTTTAGCTTACATTTACTGTTGTTATGTTATGTTTTCCCTGTTTGGTAGTCTATATTAAACAAATAATATTTTTTAGTTATAAGTGTTAAATCATGAGGATATAGAAAAACCTACTGTGAGTCCTCTCCACAGTTCAGCAGGGTGAAGGGCAACAGTCAATCTCATATAGGGATGAGAGATCGATTTTATTAGAGTGGTCATGATCCAGCAGCTTTACACGTCAACATTTCTTCCTGGAAAAGTCATCCATGGATATCCACACAGCCTACGTTTTGGGCAAGAATGTGGACACTGGCTAAAGAAGTCTCGATATATAGCTATTATCAGTTGGGTGAAGAGGTTGTTGAGCTCTAAGCTTTACAGCAGCTTTTGGACAGATAATTATCAAGTTTATAACCATTTACTGGTATAGTCCATGTTCCAGCAATTGAGAATTTGTTTGACCACTCCGGGATATAACATCCAAACATGTTTTGGCCTCATCTGGTCTTGTCTTTGCATAAAGACTGTTTGGTAAAAATAGAAATACAGTTTCCTTACATACCCCATGAAATCAAAAGTCTGTTATGTCAACCATGATCATTATAAAATTGTTAGTTCTGAATCTTCACACACACACACACACACACACACACACACACACACACACACACACACACACACACACACACACAAACATGCTACTGGTTAAATGATAGAAAAAAACAGTATAGTTATGGGAAGTATTTTTGCAATTAAAATAACTGTAATATATACAGTAATAAGTAACAAAAATATTGTAGTATATTTTAAAATATAGATCCTGTGATGCAAAGCTGAATTTTCAGCATCATTACTCCAGTCTTCATTGTCACATTATCTTGACATCACAAATCATTATAAAATACCAATATAAAAAATGTCTTTACTGTCACTTTTGATCAATTTAATGTGTCCTCGTTAAATGAAGTATATATACTAGGGTGAATTCAGGTTGGTCATTCATAATGGAAAAAGTGTCCCAATTTAGAGTTCAGCATCTAAATTTTGAACTATCCATGTTTCCGTTGACTAATGTTATAGCAGTGCACAGATCAAAACTGACTAACCATGGCATGTTAAGTGATTGAATTACTGATTTGGTCAAAGTCACAGTCAGTCAGCGCTGATGTTGTTGTGTGACTCACTGTCCATTAGTTCTGCCAGAGCTTTGATAAAACATCATTTTTGAGTCTTATGAAGCCTCTTGCTGCCTCATAAAAGTCACATCCTGTGAAATTAATCCATAACCTTAACAGGTGGTATGAGCTGCCAGATTAGAGGCTGTCTTTACATGCATCAAAGCAGCCAGAAGCCTGTCTCTGATCCCCGAACAACTACAAAACATGCGTTCTGCCTCGAGAACCAAGATGACAAATTTCACATTGCATCCCCTTAATAAGGCTGATTTGATCCGGACAGCCGACACTAGATCTGTCAAAGCACTTTTGGTGTTACACACTGATTTGAAGTGAGGGTTTGTGACGCCTGCTCTTCACACAAACATTTTAATTATGAGGAAATCACAGTATTAATGGCTTTTGCAAAAGGGTTCTAAGTAGATGAAGTTTGAATAAAATATTATTGCAAAGGATCTGATTTTCAAAACTGAATAGTAATACCAATCATAAAAATAATTAAATGCAACAGTATATATAGAGTTATATATATACCTGTGTATATATAAAAAGTATTCTTTTTGTGGAAACCCTGATACATGCACAAGTTTGGGAATTTTTTTTATTTTTATTTTTTTAAGGAAATGTATACTTCTATTGAGCAAAGAGGAAATCAATCAGAAATGACAGTGAAGATATTTATAAAATTACAAAAGATTTCTATTTCACATAAATGCTGTTCTTTTAAACATTCTATTTATCATAAAAGCTTAAAAAATGTATCACAAAAGTATGTAGCAAAACCTTTTCAAACCTTCTCTCTCTCTCTCTATTTTTTTTATTAAGTGTCTTCAGTGTCATGAAGTCTCTCTTATAATGATTCAAAAGTTAACTTTATGTCTTCACAGTAAGGTCATGCTGAGGGCCTTTCCCAAACTTTTCTATCAGGTAAATTGGTATCAGACTCTGTTCTGCTTTGCAATAATGAGAAAATTATTCTGGTAGCAATGACTAAGAACACTGAATACTACAAATGGTGGTACAGTGGGTTAATTGTGTGGGTCAATCACACCATTTTTTAAACTGTGTTTATTGTATCAGAGTGGGGACATTTCATGTGCAATGCTTATTTAACATACTTTATTAATTGAGCGGTTAATCGCTGAAACCATAACATAGATACCTCCGGTTTCTGCTTTGGTCCCGATCAGTGAATGTTAAAATCCACTATATTCTTATAGTTACTAAATAAATCACCTGTTCACCATTTGCTTCAGCATCCATAGCAAAACGTTTTTTTTTTAATTATTAATATTATTTGCATAGCAATGTTTAGTTATGTCATAGACTAAGTAAACTATAAAATCTATATAATAATATATATATATATATATATATATATATATATATATATACATACACACACACACACACATACATGTATATATTCAATATATTTAAATAATAACAATAATTGTTTTTTAGAAAGTTAATGCAAAAGTGTATTAATATTATTTCATGTGGTATTTGTTTTTTAAATGCAGTAAGATTCTTGAGGCTATGCTGTATTATATTGAATATATTGAAGGCTAAAGGGGTTGCTGGTAGTCACAGCTTTCCGAATGATATATATATTCACCATACAGCATGGCCTCTTTTGACTTATTGTTTAATTAAATGTTTCAGAACCACAGAGAATACAGCAGAGTTAACAAAGAATTAAATCTCATAAGAGTCAGAACATGCGGTTGTTTCCATTACATGGTAATTTTCTTGATTACTGTTGTAGACAAGACTTCCAGGTGGCTCTATGTTGTCAATTGACTGCAGGTCTACTTATCCACTATGTTACACAGTATAATTCCCTACCTGACATTTTAATGAGAATGTGATGGAACTAATCAGTCATCATTGAAGTTGTAAATGCGACCTTTGATCCTGTTCCAGCAGGATACTAAAGGCATATTGCACATCTAGTACACTGGACAACTTTATGCTCATGAAACAAACTAAAAACACACTTAAACTGTAATTTCTTAATCAGTATTTTGTTGTCCAGTAAAAATACATCTATAAAACAGGACATTCTCTTAAAAAGTACAAATGTTTATTTATTAATAAATTATTTTGGTTATAGCATTGATATTTTAAAAATATTATATTATTATAAAAAATTATTAGCAAACTAATTCTCAGATTTTTTCATAATAAATAATAATAATCTTGCTCACTCAGATTTATAGACACTGACCAAACTTTCATATTTTATTATACTTAGTGCCGTTGTAATACTCCTGTAAAGGATGATATTAAAGGAATGAGCGTTCAAGCGATGTTTCTTCACCGATGCTTTTTCATGAATGAAGCATATCGCGAGAACTCCCGCACACAGTGGCGCGCTCCTTTTCATTCAACCAATCACACACATCCATCTCCAGCTGATAATATACATATTAAATCGGAACGATAACTCTTATGAAAAATTCCGAAATAGTTGTAACATGTATTTTAATTAACACAGCATTTATAATGTGATAGAACTGATAGAAATCAAATATAAATCAAATCAAGGAAAATGGATATTGCTAATTGTGCATCATGTCACATGAAATCAGAGGTGGGTAGAGTACCCAAAAACTGTACTCAAGTAAAAGTAAAAGTACTTCTAGAAATATTTACTCAAGTAAAAGTAAAAGTACTAGTCTTGAATAGTTACTTGAGTAAGAGTAAAAGAGTATCGGATAAAAAATCTACTCAAGTAGTTAGTTACTAGTTACTTTGGGTCATATATACTGAGTCTATTTTTATTTAGATATATAGATAAAATGTATGTAATGTATGTGTGTGTGTATAAATGTATATATTTCATCAGCCTTTACTCCAATTTATGTAATTTATTATAAAACCCTGTCTGTTTACTTAAGTAACAGATATAGGTGTCATGCCATAGCATATTTTTAATACGACTGACTTTATATTAAATGTGAATTTAACATTGAAAGTTAATGTGATATAAATATTGCTACTAATCTTTCATTGTTCAGAAAGAGAGCAAATAACATTTACATTATTAAAGATAATTTTCACTGACAGTCTAGATTTCAATCACTCTCAGAAACTCCCATTAAAATCACTGAAACTGTTAACACTGTGAAATCAAGATCTTAATTAAAGATTCGTACACACATCTGCACTTTGTTGTTTCTGACGAGAGAATTCGCCTGAAAGAGGTATTCAGTCAGGAGCGAGTGAAGGAAGCACCGGCATTTTAGCGATGACTCATCGGAACGCCTCTGATTGGCCAATGCTTTAATAAGCTCAAAAGAATCATGTGTGATTGGTTATAATGCGCAGCGCTGTAAAAACGCATCTATCTCTGGCTCAGCGCCAGCAAGCAATCACAGATCTGAATTTAGCAGCTGATAATATGACTCGCTGAACCTACTTGCACCAGTGTGATTGTATTAAAATTAATAAAATCTTAATCGGCTATTTTTTGTCTTTTGGAAGCTGCATTCAACTTGACTCCCCTCTGTTATAAGCCACACACGTACAACAAACTAATGTCACAGTGGTATCGTGTACTGTAATCGAATGTAGCCCAAGTTATTACCTGTTAAACAGTAGACAGCACACGCGGTGTTCATCTAATAAGGATCTCCATCGCTAGCAAATAATAACCTTTGCAGATTTCAATTCAGTACAGTTCCAGCCACGTTTTCAACGCTCTTTCTGTTCTTAAACGTTACAACTCCGAGTGAACCACTTCAGACGCTCAGCGCGTGCGGCAGGGAACTGAACGACATATTCAAACTGATTCATGAACCAATTCACTCGTTTGCCAATTGGTTTGATCAAGCCTTTGAACAGAATTGACTCAAAAGAATGAATCATTCGCGAATGGGCATCGCTCATTGCCCAGAGAAAAGTAGACGGCGCGTTTGGAATAAACTGAAGCATTATAACATTTATTGCATTAAGATAAAGTAACGAGAGGAGCGTCGCCCACAGTAACGAAGTAAAAGTACAGATTTTTCCCCAAACATTTACTCAAGTAAGAGTATAAAGTACCCATCTTTAAATATACTCCGAAAAGTATTCGTTACCCCAAAAAATTACTCAAGTAAATGTAACGAAGTAAATGTAACTCGTTACTACCCACCTCTGCATGAAATGTACACAAGAATAAACTGATAATAATTATGATTATGATAATTATTCAGGATACCACACTGTCAAATGATTAATCGGGATTAATCGCTTCCAAAATAAAGGTTTTTGTTTAAATAATATATGTGTAATGTATTATTTATTATGTATATATAAATACACACACATACAGTATATATTTTGAAAATATTTACATGTATATAAGTTTATATATTTATATTATATATAAATATATTTAATATATAAACATAAATTTTTTTCTTTGTTTGTATTTCTTTGTATTTATATATACATAATAAATATACACAGTACACATATTTTCTGTAAACAAAAAGTTTATTTTTGATGCGATTAATCGCGATTAATCATTTGACAGCACTAATTATATTATAATTTTTATAAAATTTATAAAATGGTATTCTAAAATAATATATAATTAATATATTTTAAAAATAACTTTAATATTGTTTTTCTTAAAACGGTTTGTGTTGCCCAATGTCTCTAAAACAACAACAACAACAACAACAAATAAATAAATAAATAAATGTTCCTCTGTCCACAAAAGTTCAGTCTGATTTATAGTCGAGGACCAAAGTTTACTCCATCCACTTCAGGAACAAACAGACGCTCATTCTGTTATACTGACTAAATGCGGGGGAATCTGTTGTGATGCAATTTCCTCCTTGTGAAATGACAAGTCACCTCTTGAGTTATCTAGTGAATTGCTGGAGCTGTTGCCAGTATATCACAAGCTTTAACTTCTAGCACTCGGAGCGAATTGGCTGGTAAAGACTATTATACGTGTAGTTCAAGCTGAAATGGAAAGTCCCCAGTGCTCATTAGTAGTCGCTCCAAGCAGTCTCATTACTGGCTCTCTTCTGAAGCTGGATGCAGGTGGAAATGGCTCTCTATTATAGCCGTAACTTCTTCAAAATCCCGACCTGGTCTTTAGGGTTTGAAACATTGGATCATGATGTTCTGTTCTTTGTCTGATGACACACACTTTGCTGTCCAAGGAATACCTCTCTCACGCATCTCCAAAATGATTATATTTGACACGGTTGCAATCAAATTTGCATTTCCTCGAAGATCATGTGTCATAGGTGCAATCAAACCCAGGACATGATGGAAACTCATTTTTGCATGATTCTTCCCTGTGCATACATGGTACAAGAAAACACATTAGGACAGTGGTATGTAAACAGCCTCAAGGCTCACTGGAAATATGTGCTTTTGGCAATATTTCTGCACTGTAACAAGAAACCTATACAATCTACTCAATTATTTAGGGTGGATTTCATCCTACTGTACGTGTTGCGCAAAGACTATGGCAATGTAACAGCTATGAAACAAGTTAGTCATCACAAACTTTAAAATAAATGAATCTCAAGGGCTTAAATGGGAGTTTAAATAGAATTTTAACATATGTTTTAAAGATATGTAACTCAACGATGTGTTTAAAGAGCATAACAATAAAATCAATAAGATATAGATCATGCATGGTGTTGATTATACCAGCAGTGATGTTCTACAACAATGTACAGTCAAATTAAGTAAACAGATGTTCAGCAATTATGTCGTTTAATTCATTTTAATTAGCTTAAGTAAATTTAAGAAGCAGGGGGAAAATATAAGGTTTGACAAATGATATTGCTTTTTGCATGTTTTGCAATACTTTCAAGGTGAAATGTCTAGTGAGTGGTGCTAAAAGCATGTTTAGTTTTATTTGAAATAGATGAACATGTATCTGGAAACATTTTATGATGTTGATTATTGTGTCTATTGTGGCAGCTTGGAGTTAAATATCTGATGAGTGGCACTAAAAGGTTAATGCTGAATTGCATTTGAAAATAATGTGGCACCTTCGTTAAACCCTATCATAAACCTTTCTGATGTGAGATTACCAAGTCTTTGTGCTCTATTAGTGTGACTTGTGTTTTAAGAGACTCTGCGTTGCAAGTAAAGTGGTTTACTGGGTGCGCTACCAAGCAAGTTTACTATGTCAGAAAAGCCATGTGTATGGAGCTGGTTGTGTGAACATCAAACATCAAAATACATTAGTTTACAAATCATGCACTATGGATTTAACTATTGCGTTGTGTGGATAGGTATGTTTTTGGATCTTGACATACATTTTTCCAATAAGTCTACAGCCAGTCCAAAAAAGACTATTCAGAATGATGAAGCAGTGATATTCACATTATAAATAAGTTCGAACCATGTGTGTCTGAAATATGATGATAGAAATGATTTAAATAAACTCATTCTGTACTGTAGGTTCCCGTGGGGCTTTGAGTCTGCACTTATGCCACACAATTTATTGTTTAGTTGTTCCTTTCTCTCTGAATTGTGAGCCATCACTTTAATGTGTCATATTGTCCTTGTCTGTGTGAGGCAAGGGTAAACACAGCAAAATTGCTTCTGCGTCATGACACTTTTTGGGCAGTGACGGTTTGGCTGGTGTCGATGACAACTAAATCTGAATTCTAAGAAAAACATCCCGGGCAGATATCCTCCTCAAGGGCCAGATAGCATCTGCACAGGTATTCGACTGGCATTCTTGTCCACAATGGGCTTTAATGGATTGGGTGGGTGGTGGGGAAACAACAGCGTGTCAGAGGTCTCTCTCTGAAGAGTTGGCTGCTCTGTCGCATATCACCACTGTTAACTGCCGAAGGTATTGTCCTTACACGAAGTGGGTACAGGTTTCTTTCTCCTCAATTTGCACTGGTATTTGGTGAGGTGAAGTCATAGATGATTCATCGCCGTGCCCAAGGAAGTGTTCATATCTGGGTCCTCCAGAAGCACACGATCACAGACTCTCTGTGGTATGTCTCTGATCATAGAGACGTCTGGTCTGGCTTATAATACGCTTGCATGAAAAACCCAAAAGAAGCAGCTCACTAAAGGCTTTTTGAAAGGATATGCAACACAGGTTTATTCATCCTCACTCTATAGATATATATTGTCTCTCTTGTTACTTTTAATAAGGTAAGGGACATTTAGACAGTATGTTGAGTCATGGTGCTTTATGTACAGATGACTTAGGATCTAGTTTGAGTCATAAATTAAGATATTATCACAATATTACAAAATGGAAGATCTATTCATATTTTTTCTTCCTGTTTTTTTTATTTTAATTAGTTGCATAAGATGTTTAGGGTCTGTAAGATTGATATAAAATTCATAACTCAGAATGAATGCATTAAAGTATTCAAACTTGACTGTAAAGACTAGTTATGTGATTCAAACTGCATTAGTTGCAAGCTTTGGAAAAGCAGTTTTTGGCTATGGCCTAGTATATATATAGTAAGGAACCACGCAAAAACAAGCCTTTATTAATCCATAATCTGTCCCTGTAATCATATTTTGTGTGAAATTATAATATAATATAATATAATATAATATAATATAATATAATATAATATAATATAATATAATATAATATAATATAATATAATATAAGAAATTAATTAATCTAGAAATTAATATAGAAATTAGTTAATCAAAAAGGATGCATTAAATTAAACTTTTAATTAAAATAAAGACTTCCACATTATTAAAAATATGTATTGTAAAGGCTGTTTAAAATTGCATTTTATATATAAATTATATATAAAATATATAATATATGAAAACATTTCTATTAATATAGAAAATATTTATTTTCAATTGCAATAAAATTGCACACTATTGCTGTTTTACTTTCAAATAAAATCAGCTTTGGTGCATTTGGTGCATGAGATATATTTTAATAACATTAAATATCTTTCTGATGCCAAACATTTGAATAGTAGTGTATATTACTTTTATCTATATATATATTTAAACAAGATATTTATCTTTTATTTTTACTTCATTAGCAGCCCTGATTCTCATTCCTATTCAACTTGTGCTATTTGGAATAGCCAGCTGTGCAGCCTCCAGTTTTCCCTTCACAGGTTGTGATAATATTATATTACAGTTATTCTACCTTAAAATCATCCATCAAGCACTGAGAAGTACCAACGAAGTGCATAAAATTCATTAACATCAAATCAAGAAACCACACAATGACCATTAAATCCCTTCTCTGTGCTTGTTATTGTTTTTATATTCCCCTGAATATGTGACTCAGTCACTACTATATTACATTAAATATACAAAAAGCAACTTTATTCTGCTGGCAGAGTTAGCAGTTCAAATATAGTACCTATTTCTTTTTCAATACACAGTGAATTTTGGTGACAGAGAACATATGGGAGAAGCCACTTTCATGACCAGGACCGAGCGACAAACCTTCATTTAACAAAAGATTGGGTCTGTTTAGATAGATCCAAATAAATCCTAAAGATGATCCATTTGGTCTAACTAATTGCTCACCGTATTGTGAACCTGTATTTAAGCCCGGATTTTCCAAATGTACCACATGTGATTTGGAGCTGCTACAATCAATCTGTGAGGCTTAGTGCATAAACGAAAATAACGAAAGCTTTGATAGATTAACAATAAAGCTCTACTTTTACCCACAAATCTCAGCATGTGCTTTTACAAATCATGCAAACGCAAGTGCAATGTCAATCAGCCAAAAATAGTAATTTCATATCTTGGAGCTGTATAAATCCTGTATTTAAACACTGATGTCTCACTGTCATTACATTCATCCGAACAGACTGATTACTTTTCCACAATCAAAGCATTATGTGACAACTGTTTTTACTCCAGATTCCAGCTTGAGAGATGCATGCTCTACGTGGTGAGCGACAGATTAGTCATTATTTTCCCTCTCAGATTGAACAGGTCTGTATTTTTATTCTTATGCATTATGGTGTGTATCTATCCAGAAACCATCTGGAAACATAAAGAGTGGCCAGCTGAGGTCCCACATAATATAAGCTCTTTTTAGAGGGGCCATGGGTGAAGTGGACCACCCATAAAAATGTTATTCCAGGCCCTGTGAAGGTCTGCAGCAGCTCTCAATCTGCCGCCCCCACATTGTTCCCACTCAGTAGGCATCAGTGGCTCTGATCAATAAACACTATCCTATGCCAGTATGCAACACTAGTCCTTTGTGTGGGTCATCTGACTCGTGGACACTGAATCCTATAATTACGTTAAATTGAGTGCAACTGTTCATTGACATGACGTGCAAGAGTGTGCTTCTGAGCTACTGCATGAATGAACCTGACATTGGACATTAGATGTGGTCTCTGACTATCTTAAATGATGCAACAATTAGCGAAGGGCTCAGATATGTCATAAGTGGCATGTCACTAATTTCACTGTCTCTAAAATATGTAGATGAGTTTGTTTCTTCATCAGAACAGATTTGGAGAAATGTAGCATTGCATCACTTGCTCACCAATTGATCCTCTGCAGTGAATGGGTGCCGTCAGAATTTGAGTCAAAACAGCTGATAAAAACAACACAATAATACACAAATAATCCACCCCACTCCAATCCATCAGTCAACATCTTGTAAGGTGAAAAGCTGCATATTTGCTTATTCACAAATGTATCAAGACGTTTTTACCTTTTACTAAACTGTGGCTTCTGGTGAAAATATCCTTTCTTCATATTATATCAAATATCCTCTATTCATAATATTGCTTTCTCCAGTGAAAAGGCATCTTGTCTGAATCAGAAGAGAAATGTGCATGCAAAAACTGTATGTGCATATGTACAAAAAAAAAAAAAGTAAGTTGCGTACAGTACCTTTATACAAACACCAATGAGACCGGGCTGGTGTGAATTCAGAGTACATTTTGGGACATCCAGTAAAACAAGATCTCCTAATTAAGCCAGACAGTGACTTTCCATCGAAGTGCAAATCAATTTATCTTAAACTGATTTGTGTGATATAATTCATGGCAGATTTTAGTAACAGGTCAAGGTATTGATCTGTTGGGAGCTACATTTTGGCCAGGCATCAATGGTATGTCGAAGAGAGCCACAAATAGTGCATTGATCAGGGGACTGCAGGCTTTTGACTGCTGAATGCACCGTGAAGACTGTATGCAGTGCCCTTGCTAAGCCTTCTGAATCATTTCAAGATGGCACATGAATAGATTCCCATGAGAGCAGTTAAAAAGGACTGTCGGATTGTTTCTGTGACAGTGCTTGACTTCTATGGCAGATGTGTAAATTTTACATGAAGGAGGGCAAAGAGCACAATGACTTTAACTAGTAAATGCTCTCCTTAAAAAGACAGAGATACAACAGACTAACTGATCTTAATGTTTTGTCTGAATCAAGTGTCTATTTGAGCCAGATCCATTCCTTTGTGGAGAATATGTTTGTTTAGGAATGGGATGTTCAATCAGCTCTTCGTCTGGATTTCGAGGAATGTTAAACTCTCAGATTTTTGTTCATACTGTTATAATGCCGACTGAAAACCTGCTAAATTATTTGTTTTCTGCTTGCAGTGGTTCTTAGTGGTTAGCGATGGCTAAATGGCATGCTGTGTCACTGAACACATCCCATATAGGCTCATACTGTAATGTTTCTGGGAAAGAGTGAAAAAAACAACCCTTCCCTTCCCTTCCCATCATAAATCTGAGCTTTCCTCGGTTTACTAACAAATATCCACTAAACTAAAACCAGGCATGTGAAACAACAGGCCTGTGAAAACACTGAAACAATATTTTGACACAATATTATAATAAACACATTTCATGTACAGTATATTTTTCCAACAGAAATGGTCTAGATGGACCCAAATGTCACCCTATTCAAACTGAACGTTATGCAGTATTACAACAATATATATATATATAATATACAATATCTGCAAACTCCGGGCCTGTAAAAATGCTGAGAGGGGCGAGTTGTTGGGCAGAGGGAAATATTTTTCATTAATAGGCCTCCACATAAAATATATATAATAATATTTTATAATAAAGAGTCGGTTTAGATTTATTTTTTAATACACACACACACACACACATGTTGTTTGTTTTCTGAAACAAGTGGCAAGTATTAGACAAAAATACATTATAATTAAAATGTTTTAGAAAATAACATTTAATTAGTGACTGTATAAAGGTTTTTGTGCTATTATTTTGAGATTGTTATAACTTTTAATGTTACTAGAAGAATGTGTGTTAGTAACTTTTGAGACAGTCTTCTCAGAACATTAGCATTATTTTAAATAAAAGAACATTAAAAAAAATAAAAAATCTGGTTATAGTCGTTGGAGAAGACATGAAGGGAACATTTAATTTTTTTAACATTAACAAAACATTTTAAGAATATATTTTTGTTAGCTGGGGTAATTTCCCTTCAGAGATAGATGCATTCATTCAGAGAAACATTCTGCATGAATTTCACGAAATGATGAGGAGTTTGCAGGTAGGATTGAATATATTGCGGTCTAGTGACTAATTCATGCACAAGACAAGGCCTTCTGAAGGTCATGTCTGGGTTTGAGGATCTCCAGTAGTGAGGGAAGTGGACCAAGTCTTTGTGACTGTGGCGCTCGGCCAAGTGCGTCCAGTACGTCATGAAGATAAAGGGCACAACCTTTCCTCCCTCCTGCAGAGAAGCAACACCTTCTAAGGATACTTCCCACAGTCACAGCCAATACTACGTCTAGACCCAGCAGGAGATTGAAGTGTTTTTCTATTCTTCCTTTGAATGCATGCTTCCCTAACCTGAACAATGTCATTTTTCTCCACAGCGGTTGCTATTTCAGTCCAGCCGTCAAAGTGGCCTCATTCACGGGCTGAGCGTTAGCACCCGAGCATGTCAGTATCTCAGAATGAACAGAAATCACTTCAGAAATCACTTAAAATTCAGATCATTTCATATTTCTGGAGCTTTCAAAGGAACCAGTGTTATTTTTGCACCCCAGATGCAGATTAGTGAGAAAAAATGGGCTTAAAAGAAAAAAGAAAGCATTCAATAATGAACAGCTGTGGCCATCAGATAACCCCTACTGTGAGGCAGCTGGGCTCCAGAACTGTACCTCCAGAAGTGTTTCTTAATCAGGACTCCTGCAGAAGCATTCACCATTCTTCATTCCTTCATTCACCACTATTGCATGGCCAGACTTTATCTCACATAGTCCATAGTCAGATGGGAATATTTAGCCACTGGAGAAAAGACTGGAGGTCATCAGATGCTAGATAAAGGCATATTCATTAATGGATCTCATTGAGCCATGCACATAATATAAAAAAACACAAAGTAATATGAAAATGTCCCTTAATTTACAGGCTCCCATATACCTTTCTGTGAGGTCAAAGGATCACCATTTTATTCTCAAAGAAGTGAAACTGGAATTATTACCATCTACCTGAATGCACAATATATATTTAGTTAAAGAGCTGAATTTATTCTCATATCTCCATAATCTCATATTGGATCCCCTCAAGACTTGAGTATGAAGGTACTGACCTCTCATAAAATGTTTGCTGATGAGTTTGCACCCCATCTCTGTTTTATCTAACTGTGAAACCTATTTGCTTATATATATATATTTTATATATACATATATATATATATATATATATATAATTTTTATTTTTTTAATTTATTATTATTATATATTTTTTTTGCTTTGATCTTTAACAACAACTTAAATTGAGTAAATTGTAAGGAAATCTGATTTTGGACTGTATAAAGGAAAGTAAATGTTGAAATGTTTTGGACACAATGGATGACGTCTCTTAATAATAAATGTTCTGCTGGAATTTATAGGTGGTTCCATTTTGTTGTGAAATTAATTAAGGTGTTTTTACATTGATTTCACAGCAATTTAATATAGTTTTGTAAAAAAAATTCACAAAAAAAAACAAAAAAAAAAAACCTTGATGACCAAACAAGATTAAAAAAACAAAAACTTAAACAAAAACTTAAATTTCAGTCTGTATTTACCTTTTTATTAATTTTTTAGGCCATGTCAGTCTTCACAATCCAGTTTCATCATGTGGAAATTTGAAGCTCATTTTTTTTTTTTTTCACAGACAAATTAATGTCAGGGGGTGTGATGAGGGCGAAATTAATAATGACAGAAATACTTTTCGGTAAACTATCCCTTTAATTAATTAATTTATTTATTTTTTAATTTGGAAGGGATAAGCACATGTTTAAATGGTCTACTGTGGCAGCAGAGGCAACATATCGGATCCTGAGGGTTACTTCAGTCTCATTTGACCCAGAGTCCAGTTCCTGAAGGATATAAATCTGTTCATACAGTGGGCAGGATAAAGCTGTGTTGCAGCGAGAGGTCATCTAAGATCTGCAGTGTACACTGGGATGCATATTCTCCTCCTCCACAAGGACAGCCGTCAGTGCAACTCGACTTGTCTGACAGTAAGCTGTGATTGACAGGGATGGCAAGTGGCAAGAGACCCTCGGCAAGTGCCAAAGGCTGATGCTAACCAGCCCTGATGGGACTGACAAAGAGGAGGCTTTACAAATCAGTGCTCACTGACGGACATCATCCTCAGATTAGCCACACGCTAGAGATAAAACATACTGACAATGTCAAGTCCATCCCTGCAATAACACTGTAGAGCACGTTAAAGTAATTACTGTATTGCTCTATGCAATGTAAAGGCGATAAATATTTAGTTAAATTCTGAAATGATCTTCAGTGGTCAATCATGTGATTATGTAGCACCAGCAAACCCATCGTGAGAAATGACAGTAACACAATAAGTTACAATCAGGACAGGAAATTAACTTGCTTGCCCACAAGTCGCTGTGACTGACGAATGTTGAATTTTGCCTTGCGGAACTGAACAAATGCACAAAACATTAAGTCCTGACATCTGTTATTGCTGTGTATCTTTTTTATATAAATATAACAGTCTTCTTTAAACCTTAAAGAGATAGTTCACCCAAATATTAAATCTGTCATCATTTACTCACCCACTGTTGAACACAAAAGAAGATAGAAAACTGTTTGGATACCAACATTCCTCAAAATATCTTTCTTATTTTTTTTAACAGGAGAATTCATATGGGTTGGAACAACTTGAGGGTGAGTAAATGATATACTTTGGAATGGTCACTTTAAACTGAGAAAACATAAACCAGTTTTCTTTGTGTTCGAAATGTTCCCGTCTGTCGGTGACTAGTTATGGCCACTTCACCTCACAGAGGTTAATACAGGAACTGGGCACACAGAGTGACTTCACCCTCCAGGGGACGAAAGTCGTGGCACGGTCCCTTGGGAAGGTGATGTCCATGCTTGTGGCCCAAGAGCGGCATCTTTGGCTTAACCTCATTGAGAAGAGAAATGTCGACAAAGTGCGCTTTCTTGACACTCCCATCTCACACTCCCATCTCCCATTGCCCAGGCGTGATCCTCCAGCTGCAACCACTCCACCGCAGGCCGTGCCTCAGCCTACTCGTTGTCCAGGGCACCCCCCTGTGTCCTCGAGAGCACCTCCGCCCCAGGCTGAGACACCGTTGAGACTAGTGCGTTGAGCCTCTCAAAGGACTGTGGCACCCCCCATGTCCCAGCTGGCCCCTAGGTCCTCTAAAAAGATAGCAAAGTGGCCCTGACATGGGGCAACCCAGAGATGTGGGAGGCATAAAACCTGAATGAGTGGATGCACCTGTTGCCTATTTCACGAGTTTGCACTAACATATAATATGGTAGAGCAATTAGTAGCATATTTGGCATGCTGTCCGGAGGGAGGGCTCCAAGCTCAGGATAGAGCCCGAACCCAGAGAACCCCCCCACCACCACACCATCACAAGAATGGGATGAAATTAGATTATGAGTGTTGGGGTGAAGGCGGGATGCTGGACAACTGTTGTGGAAGAGAGGTAAGTTGGAGGTATATATATACCTGTATAGTGCTTGTTAAGGTGATTATCTGATCGTGCTCCTCCCAAAACTTGTTAATAAAACAGTATGCAAAATCCACTAGCCAAAATCCTGTGGTGTTTTCTCCATTAGGGAACGAGGGTAACATACACAATCGAGAGATTATTTTGTATGGTAATATACAGATATATTTATCTGTCCACACACACTCACTCACTCACTTACTCACTCATAAAATAAATAAATCCTGAAAAAAAGATTAAATAAAAATTATTTGAATATATATATATATAATTTTAATAAGCAGATCAATTAATGCCTAAGCAAATATTAATTTCTTTGCTGTTTAGCAAACTGTATTGTTTAAAACATTAACATTTAAAATGTACTTGTTTTTTTATTAAATAGCCTACTAATTAAAATTTCATACTATTTTTTCATACTATTTCATAATATTTACTCTACCATTCAAAAGTTTGGGATTTTTTTTAATTGATCTCTTATGCTTGCTATAGTTGTATTAAAAAGTACAGCAAAACGGTAAAATTGTGAAATATTATTAAAATTTGAAATGACTGTGTTTTCTATTATATTGTAAAATGTAGTTTATTCCTGTGGTGCAAAGGTGAATTTCAGCATCATTACTCCAGTCTTCAGTGTCACATGATCCTTCAGAAATCATTCTGATATGCTGATTTGCTATTCTTGTTGAAAACAGTTTTGCTGCTATATATTTTTGTAGAAATCATTATACTTCGAGTCTTTTGTTTATAGAAATGTCTCTGCCAATGTCATCTTTGAGCAATTTAATGCATCCTTACTGACAAAAACATATTAAAGAGCAATTAAAACCCAGTACTGAATCAGAGTCTGTTTTCTGTTCCCATTTGAATGCTGTGAGATGAGCATTATGTGAAAATCAGAGACGTGGGAAACTGCTTTATCCTCAAACTGAATGCTGTGAAAGCAGCTCATACTGTCCGAATGGCTCCAGGCACCATTGGGGGTCATGGCGGGTTTGGGGCTCTGGTTTGCAGAGTTATGAATAATCTTAGGACAAGGAACAGTATGATTTTTAATCAGCTTACCGGTGGCAATCAAAATATCGTCTTAAATGCAAATTTAAGAATAAACAACTGTGTGACCATGAGTAAAAAGCAAGAATGATAATTACAAAATTAAGCATAATTAAAATATTTTCATCACAGCTTGACCCAACACTAAATTATCCAATAAAGTTTGATAAAACGTTGAAATCTTCATAGATTCTGTGCAAGTAACAGCTTTTAAAAATAGTTTAAAATACAAGCACAAGACCTCACATCGCCAGGTCCAGGTCTGTCTGTCGTTTCCTTTGTGATGTCTGCAAACAACATTTTTCCTCTGAGCTGAGTGCTGCCATCTCTTAGATCTTGACTCAGCCTCTCTTATCTCAACTGACATATGCCACTGGTCTGAAATAAAAAAGAAAAAACACCCAACAGCAGGCGTAATGTGAAAGACCTCAGTGTGATTCAAGGTTGAACTAGATGTACATACAAATAGTTGGGTTTGTGACAAATAAATAGCAGGAGTCTTAAAGAGAGCTTGTGTATAGTAGGCCTGGCCTTACTGGAAGATCATTATGTTATGCATTCGTTTGTTTGCTTCCTGATTACACCAGATCTGAGCCATTAACTCCTGCATATCAAATGGAGCGTCAGTTGGACCTTCAGCCGAAGGGTAAAGCCCTGAGTTTGAGCTAAACACAAAACCTAATGCTTGGGGACAATGGCAATCAGAAAATGTGACCCTGAACCACAAAACCAATCATACGGGTCAATTTTTAAAATCTACATAACATGAAAGCAGAATAAATAAGCTTTTCATTAATGTATTGATTGTTAGGATATGACAATATTTGGTCAAGAAACAGCTATTTGAATATCTGAGGGTGAAAAAAAAAAGAAAAATCTAAATTTTGAGAATTTTTTTAACGTTTTCCAAATGAAGCAATGCATATCACTGATCAAAAATTTAGTTTTGATATATTTACGGTAGGACATTTACAAAATATTTTCATGGAAAGTGATCTTTACTTAATATCCTAATGATTTTTGGCATAAAAGAAAAAACGATCATTTAGACCAAAACAATGTATTGTTGTCTACTGCTACAAATATCCCTGTGCTACTTATGACTGGTTTTGTGCTCCAGGGTCACAAATGTACGGTGGCCGAGAGAGATCAACGCGCTGCAATTTAAGAAAACACATGCAAATTGAAAAAAAACACATCTTCATCAGTTTGACAACACAAGCGTTGCAAATCCTCACAGCACATGCTTATAACGAAAAACACGCTGCAAAATCTCACAACACATGCATATAACGAAACGCACTGCAAATCCTTCACAACATGCAAATTAACAAATGCGCCGCAAATAGCACAGACCACAATGGAAATGTTTCAAGGAGACCCCAAAAAATGTCGGACCTGGCTGGGATTTGCTTATCGTGCAGTTTTTCCTGGTCAGTGGAGTTGTTGGTGAACTGAAAGGTGAGGTTTTTTTTGCATGTGTTGTGAAGGTTTGCAGCACGCTTCGTTATATGCATGTGCTGTGATTATTTGCATCGCATTTCGTTATATGCATGTGTTGTGATGATTTACAACACTTGTGTTGTCAAACTGATGATGTTGTTTTCTTCATTTGCTGGTGTTTTTTCAATTTGCATGTTTTCTTAAGTTGCAGCATTTTGAGCTCTCTCGGCCACCGTACAAATGAGTTAATACAACTAAATACCATCAAAGTCAAGAGATACATTTTATTCATCAAAGAATCCTGAAAAAACTATCACAGTTTCCAGAAAAATATTAAACAACTGCTTTCAACATTGATAATAAATCAGTGTATTAGAATGATTTCTGAAAGATCACGTGACACTGAAGATTCTAGTAATGATGCTGAAAATCTAGGTTTGCCTCACAGTTCACAGTACTTAATATAAAGAGTTAAAGAGACACATGAACTCAATAACTGATTATTTTAAGCAGAACTCAAATGGAATTAGTTATGGCAGATTTCATTTTCCTAAAGAGGTTCAGACTGTTAAAGGACAGTAAATGTTCAAATTAAGGGTCATATTCTCTTTCTGTTGATCAAAATGTGATAAGTGCTCATAAATACAGTTATTTTATTATTATTTTTATTTCTTTTTATCTTTGATAATAAATGTTTAAACATTTTTAATTTATTGTTTATATCTTGCTTTCTAGTAAAAAATACTGAATCATCCTTTAATGTAAAAATACATTTGAGTTTGAAATATTCCAAAGATTAAAGCATCAAAGAAAAAAAAGTTAAGATATAGTTTACAAAAAGAAGTGCATTTATCTAATTTTATGTTTTAAAATAACACAAAAAATAACAATGATTAAAGCATGCAGTTCATGTGTTTATGTGAATATGTCAAGACGATCCCCGAGCTCTCGGCTGACCTTGCATTTATAAACTTAGAGCGAGTTAATGCAAATAATTTATATTATGAATTACACAACACTGTGATTAATTAATTACAAAAACATGCTACAATGCACTTACACAATTGCAAAAACACCAGCAGACAGCTATTATGATATAGAGTTCAAATGGGGATGTGAGCCGTTCAATGAAATTCAGAATGAGGTTTTATAAGTGGGTTTATGATGCTGTGTAATGAGGTCTACTGAAGCTATAGAGAGATGCAGAGATAGTTAATAGAAAGGAGAACAGGACAGAATGGCCCTCAGGGCAAAATCAGCAGCTTTTATTTGAATAAAATTTCAAAAGATCTAAAAAAAAACTTTGAAAGAACTGCAGACATTTCTAGCATCAGCTAACTTCAGTATTCATGACTCATTCATGAGAAAAAGAATGAGCAGAGCAACTGAAAGCATTGCCCACCAAGAGGAACATCAAACCTCTTCTTGTGTTTGCACTGAACCAGCTGGATGATCCACAAGAAGTTTGAGAATATACATTATATGGGCAGGTGAATCGAAACAGAAGGAGTGTGGTGTAAAGCGAATGCGGCACTCCACTAGTTATGAGATGTTTCTTCTGCACTGGGATCTAGGCAAAACAAGAACTCTGCTAAATACCAGACTGTTACTAAACAGAATATCTGTCCATCAGTGTGTGAGATTAAACTATGTAACTAGGAAGCAGATCACTGATCCAACACTCAAAATGATCTGAAGTGGTTTTTAGTCAAACTTCTGACTTGTATCCTACAGAGACGATGTGGCAGGAGCTGAAAAGAGCAGTTCATGATTGAGGATCCAGCAATCTGAGCAAAGTTCTGCAAAGAGACTTGCAAAAGGCTCCTCAACAGAAATAAACAGTTGTAGAAACAATTTTCTCTCAGAAATTGCTAGTGAATTTTACAATTAACTAGTAAAACTGAATAGTATTTTCTTGTAAATTGTTCTCCAGTAACCTTTTTTATTTACTTAATTATTTTTTTTTTTTTACAATGATGATATTATGTGTAATGGGGGCTCTTAAGTTTTCTCAAGTATGATAAGAGACCGTAAAAACTATTTTCAATGAAAGAAAAATAGTTTCCTTCCTTTTGTCTTTACTCAAGATCCCTTTGACCCATTTGTCAATATAGTCCCAATATAATATCATAATACTACTACTGATAGAAGGAAACAGCATTTTTTTGCAACACAGTATGTTTGATTTTCTGAATTGTTCAGTGTTCAATGTCAGTTTGAACATTTTCATATGATTAATGGTCATAACACCCAGTGCGTGCCGTCTACGACCCTGTAGCACAACTCAGCCCATAAAATATAGTGACAATTTAATGTCTTGCAAACAGTGTAGAAAAAAGCGGAACAATGTTTGAGTGCCTGGAAACATAGTATTGCTTCTGAACGCATTATTCAAGTTTTAATTTACACAAAGCACATGGCGCTTTCCCCCACAACTTCTACAGCAGGTTTCTGGCAACTCTGTCCTAAGTTATCTCAGCAATAATTAAACTGCCCTCCTAATTGCCATTGCTATGCTGTCGACAAAGAGGTGCAGGACCGGTGCCGGGAAAATGATTAATGTGGTGAACCATCTCCTAATACCCAATGTGCAGCCAATTCAAATTTAGAAACTACGTCATCCATTCTCTTCCAGTTCAAATCCACCTGACAGTCCACGACTGGCACACAAGTACCCATTTATGACACAACGGCCTAATGACAAAGTGTTTGTTTTGGCTCTGCTTGGAATTCGTAGTATCCCACTCCCTCATCTGTTAAAGAGGCCAATGCGAAGGGTCTTCACCCTATGAACCATTTAATGAGACAAACACTGCAGATAAAGGGAGAGGAGGTAAATTAAACCAAAATGTCTGTCAGATGAAGACCTTTAAAGGGTAATTGTGTGGTTTATCAAAGATGCAGTGTTTGTTTGATAGAGCAAGGCTCATTGAGGCGTATGTGTTCAGCAGCTGTGGATATCAAACACAACATTTAGAAGCCACTGCAACATGTTTGTTTAGCGCCTGGCATATTAATTGCCTCCTTCAATCCCTTTCCTACTGATGCTATTTCTGGCCGACTAAAGGTCTGAGACATGAGTGGGCTGCCCTTTTACCAAGCCCCCCCACAAGTCCATATTGTTCGCTGAGCAATCCAATAATATTCTTCTCCCTGTCGCACAGCAGGATGTCATGTAAATTCATAAGTGGCCCATTCATAACAACCAAGCATCACAGATTGTCTTTGTATTGTGTCTTGTCATTCACTGGGATAAAGAATGAGCATTTGTGTCTTGGTTTTTGAATTCCTCTAGGGAACTGTTGGGAGCGCAGGCTGAACTATCCGCTTGATCAACCCTCCTGCCAAACCTATGGAAGCCTGTTTTCGCCACTGAATAAACAATATAAAAAGTAATTACAACTTTTTTTCTTTTACATCTATGAATTCTGGCTTTTATCTCTGAACTGTATGATATAAACTTGCAATTGCATGAAAAGAAGTTAGATTTGCAAAAAATCTTGGAAATAATTGGAATGTTATAAATTCAGAAGTGAGAGATATAATCATACAATTGGCAATTATAAAGTCTGAAATCCTAGATATACACTTGCAATTTCGAGTTATAAAGTCAATTGCGAGATATAAGTCAGAATTGCTGACATAAACTTGTAATTCAGATTTTTTTCTTACAATTGTGTGTTACAAACTCACAATTGCAAGTTAAAAAGTCAGAATTTTGTGATAGAAATTCAAGTGAGAAATTCTGAGAAATTCTGAGAAATAAAGTCAGAACTGCAAGATATAAGCAATTCTGCTTTTTTCCCCACAAGAACTATGAGATACAAACATGCAAATGAATGCATAATTGCATGATGAAAAACTTGCAGTTGCAAATTATAAAGTCAGAATTATTAGATATAAAGTAATTCTGAGTTGTTTTCTTCTTCTTGCAATTGCAAGGTTATATAACCCAATTGTGAGAAAAAAAATGACTTTTGCATTAAAATTATTATTATTATTATTATTTTTTTATTCAGTGGTAGAAACAGGCTTCCATACAAACCAGCCCTCATCTGGCATAATGAAATTCTGGTATAAGTAAAGCCCGTCAGATTGGACAAGAAATGAGGCTTTGATGTGAGACCCTTGACATTTAGGCTTGTCTACTCACACAGATTCTCCCACATAGACTGCGTGATGAACTGAGAATGGTTTATCCACAATCCTTATCCAGAAATGTCAGAGGCTCCTTGTCAGATCTTTGAATGCCTGATTTCAGCTTCTCCTGTGGCTCAGAAAAGTGCCCAAATTTGCTTTAAGGCTGTTTTGGTTGTATTGCTCGGTGTGTAGCCGATTATGATTATACCTCTTTTCCTGCCCATGCTGATCTCTTTTCACATAGTACTTTAAGGACTGAAGCGCGGTACACTTGCACCATCAATGTGAGTAGCTAACGCCAAGAGTATGCTCATAGTGTATCTAGGTAATGACTAAAGACAAAAATGCACCATTGTTCTATTCATGTCACATTGGATTTATCACCAAATGTTCAAACTTTGCGCAGGGGCATTCAGTAACTATAGTCCATGGATCAGGAAAGAAATAAAGTTACCCAAACCACACTATTGCAAAGAGACTATATGCAATTGAACAGACACATTTAGTCTAATTTAGCTGAGTGTCATTTAGGTTTGAGTGGCTTTAACTTCATTTTCAAACTCTTTATGAACATTTTCTTTATGTCTTCAGGCTGGTTTGTTCAAAAAGTGCTTTGATTTTCAGAAAGAGTGAGATCAAAGGCTATTTATCTAGTATTAGTAAAACCAGAAGCATTTAGAACAATATTTTAAAGAAAAAAACTTGCTACCAAACTTGAGAATAAATGTAGCCATTTTCCACCCACATCAAAGTAATCTAAACGAAAAGTAATATTTCATCAGGTCTAAATATATTTCAATCATTGCAACCCTCTGAAGATTTTAGCATGCTGATGTACGTACAGTATATGACAATGTTAATGTATTTGTTCTTGTTAGAATAGATCTGCTACGCTGCTGCTGCTGCTGTTAGTTATTGCTGTAGTTGTAGATAATTGCTGCTGCTGCTGCAAGCAAGTACAGGAACTTGCTATTGTCAATGCATATGGCAATACTGTTCCATGAGTATTTAAGACATGCAGCTGCTGCACGAATAACATAAAATAACCCGTAGCAGATCTACACAGGTGGGGAAGGTGAAGGGTTTCAGAGAAACTCTGAAAGCGCGCTGCAAGAATCTCAAGTGAATGCTAGCCAGCAAGCATCAGTTAAAATAACAACCCGTCAGCATGCACCATCTAGAGTTTCATGACTGAACTAAATATACACAGCAAATGTGTATATATAGTGTCACCCCCTGGCTCGTAATGCATTCATTGTGTTGCCTTCTTGAGCATCAGTAAATGTTTTCACCTTTTGTAAAAGTTGTGTATGCGTATCAGTTGTCCTCAGTTTGAAAATAAGGATCTTAAAACCATACAGTCACTTGAAAAGGGTTCAAATATGCAGAAGACGCTGGAAAATCAACGAATGTACAGGTGCTGGAGGATTTTTCTAAAGAACAACGGGCAGTTGAACTGCTCAGGACCAACAAGGGACTCATGAACAATTATCACAAAATATAAAAACAGTTGTGGATCATCCAGGAAATGACACACTGTATTAAGATTCATTGAGGTCATTTTTTTATAAATACATTTTTTTTTGTCTTGTTGAGTATGTAAACATCTGCTATGTGAAATAGGCTAGCTTATTCAGGACAGTGCAAAATAAAAAATAATGTGCAATTTTCATGGTCCCTCTTTTTTTTCAATTTTGTTTCAATTATAAAAATTTGCACATAAAATGTTTATGATTTTATATGCAAATTAAAGCCAAAAGCTCATCACCAAACACCAATGACTTGTTCTTACTCTGCACCCATAATCTCTAATGTAAAAGCATCTTAAAACAAGCAAGGCATGCAGGCCCAGAACAGCAGCTGACTCATATACTCATATACTCTCTCAGGTGACGACTTTGCCATGTTTTTCAGTACTAAAATTAAAACTATCAGTTCACAATTTTACACAAAAATACACTCATTCACAACCTTCTCTTCACATTCTGAGGCAGAAGTGTCTCCGAACTCATCCTTTCTAATCATCCTGCTACTTGTCCGCTTGATCCTATTCCATCTCATCTTCTTCAAACCATTTCTCCTGCAGTTGTATCTTCACTCACTCACATAACTAACATATCCCTCCACACACACACAAAAAATTAATAATAATAATATAAAAAATATCTTCCCCTTTAGCACTCTATTTACTAACTGCTTTTTTTCTTTTAAAAAACACACTAGCTTCTCTAATCATTCTATTCTTTTTCTATTCTATCTGATTTCTTTTTATTATATGATTGGAAAAAACAACAACCTTCCTATGTGTACTGCGTTTAGATAACTGAGACTTGTTATAGCACTTGCATATCATTGCTCTTTTGTTGATTTTGATTGCTTCCATTGTTCTCATTTGTATGTCGCTTTGGATAAAAGCGTCTGGTAAATGTCTAAATATAAATGTAAATAGACTTTGCTTCAGGAATCTGCCCTCCAACATGCAGGATGCAGGTATCTGCATTCTTGAAGCCCTATAAACAACAAGTTCCTCATCAAAACACAGACCCACTTTGCTCTTTTCACTTTGACTAACCCAAAGGAACGAGACATTACTAGAAGACTGACCTGTACGTAACCCTGCATCACTGACATTTGGCTGAATGGACTATGAATAGCTATGTCTCAAGGGCTCGGGATACATTAGAAACACTTTTTTTCCTTAGCCCGCCAGTGGTGGACGCGTGTAGCTTTTGTAAAGACATGACCCTTGTTCAGATGGTTGTAGTTATAGCCCCTGCTCATAAAACACACACCACACACACATAAACCCATGCTGCTTTTCCTCCCAGCAAGGTTGCTTTCCTTCTGCGTCTTATTCACATGAGAGCCACATTTTAGTGATATCAGATAGAGGTGACAGTTAAAAAATTATTTATATGTGTATGCATATAATTATTTATAAATATAATTTATTTATTGTTTGTTCATGTTTCTTCTATTGACTAATGGGAATATATAAAAGACTCAATTCAACAATGAATTAGTAAATGTTGATTGGTAGAAAATTTACTTAACCTGAGGCCATCCAAGATGTAGATGAGTTTGGTTCTTCATCAGAACAGATTTGGAGAAATTTAGCATTCTATCACTTGCTCACCAATGGATGCTCTGCAGTGAATGGGTGCCGTCAGAATGAGAGTCAAAACAGCTGATAAAGACATTACAATAATTCACAGGAAATCCACACCACTCCAGTCCATCAGTTAACGTCTTGTGAGGTGAAAATCTGTGTGTTTGTAATAAACGCATTATTAAGACATTTTAACTTTAAACCATTGATAAATATGAGTCCATAATCTAATATTGCTTTCTCCAGTGAAAAAGGTATCTCGTCTGAATCAGGAGAGAAATATGCACATATCAAACACAGTTTACAAGTCAAAACAGCTCTAAACAAATGGATTTTGATGTGAGAGGATAGCAGGAGATGGAGTTCTTCACTGGAGGAAGCATTATGGAATACGATTATGGATTATTTTGGTTTAAACTTAAAATGCCTTTATGATGGATTTGTTTATTACAAACACACAACTTTTTTCGCAAGATTTTAATTGATGGACTGGAGTGGTGTGGATTACATGTGGATTATTTTGATGTCTTTATCAGCTCTTTAGACTCTTATTCTGATGGCACCCATTCACTGAAGAGGATCCATTGGTGAGTAAATGATGTAATGCTACATTCCTCCAAATCTGTTCTGATGAAGAAACAAACTCATCTACATCCTGGACAGTCTGAGGGTGAGTACATTTTCAGCAAATTGTCATTTTTCGTTGAACTATTCTTTTAAATGAAGTTAATAAATGCTGTAGAAGTAGGCTGTTGTTCATTGGTTCATGTTAACTCAAATGAAGTCTTAATGTAAAGTATTATTGAATTGCTGAAGCTGTGACAAGACTAGAGAGAAATAAATGGCTTTGATGGCAAGCAGATGCCGGTGAATTTTTGCTGTAGGACAGATGAAGGTCCGTGTGTGAGAGATGTGTGAAAAATGAGTCTTTGCACTCCCTGCAGAGTTCATGATTATACCAGGTTTCATAATATAACTTTCCAGCCTTCTACAAGCTGAAAGATATCTACAGGTGGTGGCATTTCATTTCGCTCTCTACACCTACATTGCAACCTACCCACACACTATTGAGTCTTTGTCTGTGGGAATAATATGTGCTGTAATCATGTTACTAGCTCTCAGCAATAGACTGCTTAATCACATGTTACAATGAGCCTGAGACACTTTGTAAACTTCTGGTCCATGTCAAGTTCCAGAAATCGTTTCCTGCAATTCTTTCGAAAATGATTGCATCTACGTAGCAAAATATTTGTCTAGCTGGAAAGTGAGGAGAGAGTCAGAGTTAGAAATGCAACCGAAGAAACTCTATCCCCTCGAGATGGTAAAGGAGTGAATGCTTCAGTCTGGATGCCTCAAGGAGAGACACAAGTGCTCAACAGGGAGTCAAAGGCGCCTTTGTGCATTTTACTCTGATGGGAAGTTTGCTTGCTCCAGTACTATTGTGCATTTACATTCCTGATCAGGGTTAAGTAGTGACTGTTCCTCACATTATGGATCTCATTGAGGGTAAGTGTGGGTGGACAGAATGTCTAGTATGAACAGCAGGGACAGTAAAACCATCGGTTTTGAAATTGCAATGGTCTTTATGCAAAAAAGGTCATGTCTAAGTGCAAATAGGCAGTGTGGGGTAAGTTGTGCCACTTTTGGCCTTTAAAGGAGATGCAAGTAAATTAAGTATATGTATATGTACTTATACTAACGGTCAGAAGTTTTGAATAGAAGTCTCTTAATACAGTAAAAACAGCACTATTTTGAAATATTATAGCAATTTGAAATAAGTATTTTCTGTTTTAATGTATTTTGAAATATAATTTATTCCTGTGATGCAAAGTTTAATTTTCAGCATCATTCCTCACTACTTCCTTCAATGTCATATGATCCTTCAGAAATCATTCTAGTACACTGAAAAAAAAAAAAATGATTCACTGAATTTATTATTTGTTTTTTAAGGTAAGTGGTTGCAATCAGTTTATTTTAGCTACATTTAAATAAACATGCTTTGCTAAATAGCTAAAATAAATTGATTGATTGCAACCACTTGCCTTAAAATACCTTTAAATTAGAATTATTTTTTCAGTGTATGCTGATGTACTGCTCAAATATTACTGGTGCTCAGTTATTAATAATTGTTCTTATTTTAATGCTTAATATTTTTGTGTATTTTTTTCAGGATTTTCTGATGAACAGAAAGTTCATTGAACAGCATTTATTTGATATCTTTTGTAAAATTATATATGTTTTCACTCTCACTTTTGATCCATTTTAATGTGTACTTGCTAAGTAAATGTCTTAACTTCTTTTTCTTTTTGTCTTTTTACTCATGTATATGTAGCCCAAATTTATGAACTGTAGTGTGTCACAGTTTTCTCAAATTTGTTAAGTAGCTTTTTTTTTTTTTTTGGGGATAAGAAATGTTTCTTGAGCAGCAAATTAACATATTAATATGATTTCTAAAGGATCACGTGACACTGAAGACTGGAGTAAGAATGCTGATAATTCAGGTTTGCATCACAGGAATAAATTTCATTTTACACATACAGTATTTTTGATCAAACAAATGCACTTTTGCAGTCTTACTGACCCTAAACATCTTAATGCTATTTTGTATATTTATTGTATAATATGACATTTTCAAATAATTTTACATCATGTAGAAGATTTGCTGATATTCAAAAACAGTTTTCAGCATAAAGCTTATCACTTTTCCTCCATGTGTCGATTCATCACAGGCAGGTCGATATGATTTTTAATTTATGGTCACATGGCAAAAATTCAGCATTTTGATGAATTAAGAGGGCAATGCATCTTACCCACTGACACATCTCATCTGCATTTGTCAGACCTCGGAGTTTATTGCATTAGCTGTGATCAATTTTTGAACAGCGTTTCTGTTTGATTAATTTCTTTTTGTCTGTATTTGGTCAGTAGCAGCAATCGGGCTGTTGTGTTAAACACTCAGCTTGTGTTAGCCGCACATGTATAGTTGTTTGACATGCAGGCAGCCTATGTCTGGACTTCTCTCTCCATCTTCCCTGCAGTTTGAAGCCACATGACCTGATTAGTCTTGTCAGCCTGTTTACTCAGAGACAGACAAGATCAACTGCCAAGTTGTAACAGTGCTAACAGCCTCTGAGATGCCTTAAGACACTCACACAGAACTTTTCATTCACAGGCACTCAGCTTATTGCTCGTATTGCACAATTTTGAATGTTTTTTAATGTTGAGTAGTCAGCATTAGCTAACAGCCTTGTGAAATTACTGTAGAAAACAACAACATCTAAACATTCTTAACAAGAAGCATTTTTTCTAAAAAGCAAACTTGTGTAGGATAAACATGCATATGATATTAAGACTTGTTTTCACAGAATATATACAGTCACAGACAAGGGCGTAACTTTGGGTCTACCATTGGGGGGGTTAAACTCGCGGCATATTTATTTATTTATTAATTTATTGTATTATTTTCTTGTGTAAAAGGTAACATGCTAATTTGCATAATTTAATTATGCAATCCCCCCCAAAACGGGTGACTGTATTGGAGCAAACAGCAGTTACAATTCAGTGACATTGGTTCTACACAGTCCCTGGCACCCTCTGGCTTTACCTCATAGGACACTGGCAAACGAACATCTAGCCAGCCAACTCCAGTCAACAAAACAAATCATCAGCTAACTCAGTGTTTCTCAAACTTTTCTGCCATTCCCCACTTCAGAGGTAGGAAAGGGTTCCGAGCCCCACCTGTCCCCAATCACCCCAACAAAATGTTAATAAACTAGGCTTTAAGTTTAACTGTTAAAATGTATTTTATTAACATCACATTTTAAAAACTTAACATCAAATAACAGCATTAAAAAATTTCAAATAAAGAAAATGAAAGTGCAATTATATTATCACTTTGCATGAAATAAGACTCAAAATTAGATTAAAAAATAATAATAATTGTGTTTGCATTTAGCTTCTGATAACATCAATACAAGTGTGGACTAACATTAACCTAGTTGTGCTTTGATTCATTTTGACACTTTGCAAAATCCATGCAAAAAGAACAACAAAAAAACAAACAAACAAACAAAAATAAAAATAATCTCAAATTGAACCAGAGGTGGTAAATTCCTAATAATGTACGTATTTTTTTAGGTATTTTAATAAGATAGATACCTAAAATACGTTGCGCATACAGCTCAAGTAATGCGATCGTTATAAAGGTGTTTGAACAACAAAACACATCCACTTGCACATATTTGACAATCGGAATATCAGATATATCCTGCTATAGCTAACACATTTGTGAAATTTTGAATAAAAAAGGAAATAAAAGCAGATCATCAGTCATTCAGCACTATTGTGGCTACGGTGTGACAAGCAATGAATGGCGCGTCTCCATGGGAACCATAAAGCGATACTACGATCAATAACGGTAGCCTTGAAATACTTTTAAACTTACGTGTGAAGAGGTTAAGTAACGTCAAGGCTTACATTTAAATGTGTCTTTGTTTTGAGTGTATGGTCAATAAATAACGGAATTTAAAAGATGGGCACAAAACCTGTTTGTCACGTTTCTATTCCCCACACTTTGAGAAACGCTGAGCTAACTTAACAGCTAACTTAAGGGTACCTCCGTTCGGTCAGGATTTTTCTTTTTTTTTTCTTTTTTCTTTTTTTTTGGCTGGTGTCGACAAACAATAAAAAATCGTTGTCTGGCTGCCTTTCAGTGTCCTTTTCATCTTTCCGTCAGCTTTCTCCAACCAGTCATCCCATCGACTGCGCAAAATAGTGAACAAACTTGGTGCAGAAAGCGGGTTGGGTAATACCAGAGACTTTGGTAATACCAAATCGGTGCGGTGGGCGGGGGGTACATTACAGATTATTTAAAATATGATACTATCTTTCTTGCTGGCAAATGAAATTAATAAAGAAAATGAACAAAAGTATTCATTCTGAATATTTCATATCTATTTTAATCTGAATGATGTGATGATATTGGGGGGGTTATATTAGCTGGATCTGATTTTTGGGGGGGTCATGACCCCCGTAACCCCCGTGCAAATTACGCGCATGGTCACAGAAAATCACAGTCTTGATTTTTGGGTTTCTTGGGGTTTCTGTAAGTTTGAAAGTGGATCAGAGTCTCAGCGGATCACATTTTCCAGCCTGACCTGTGTCACCTGAGGGTTCGATTCCAGGGAAATATTTGCACAGAATACAAATTAGCGAGAGTTGGCAGCGGCAGCCGGTTCGCTGAGATATCAAGTTTGGCAGTACTGTACGTTTAAAGTCGTTCCAATGTTTGCTCAATTTCAAGAGATTATGGTGAGGACGTATAGAAACTTCATGTTGCTAATCTAAAAAAGTGGAGACATTACATGTTCTTTTTTAAATGAGTGTTTAGAGTTCAGGTGATAATTCTCTCTTTTCTGTTGAGCGTCTTTCGAAGTATTTGAAGCAGGTGTTCTTTAGTTTAAAATGACAAATAAAAGGGATGATAATTTAAACTGCAAACATTAAGTCTATTCTAGCTTCTTTGATGTATATGCAAATTCATCTGAGAACCTTCCAAGGCCTCATGTGTTTGATCAGTCATTGTTATTGGAGAGTGGTTCATTTGGTTTAATGAATTTGACTAAGACGTATAATATAATAAAGACACAAGCACTGCGTGACCTGAGCTGGTGCCAAAAGACAGTGTAATTAGCTTTTTTTTATTTCAACAGGTAGTGCTTGTTGTCTTTTAGATGAAGGATGTTTTTATAGCATAAGGGGCTCTCATAATAAACTATGCAAATGTTCACTTGTCACAAAGCTCAGGGGTGCCAGGTCTGTCTGGTTAGCTTTAGCCCCTGCTTGTAAATACTGTAACTATCAGGTTCTCTTTTGACAGCATATGCTTTAAAGTCACTGTGTATTCTGCAAGCAATATGTATATTTCAGTAGATGCTTTCTTAGTGTCATTCTTTTTTTCTTTTCTTTTTTTCTTTTTTTAAAGGGATTTTAAAATGAAGCTGCAGTTGTCAAAGCTGCAAAATCATGGTGTGGTTCCTTATATTTTCATTATGATTGATGTATTGAAACATGAAACTGAAACATGAAAGTATTATGTTTTAATTTCTAATAAAGCTGTTTTATTTACTTGACACATTTTTACTGCCATTGTGCACTTGTCCGTTTTGAACATTGCGCTTTAAAATGTTTGTATTTGTCACAGAATGTGTACAAATGCTACACCAAAACAAAATTGGTGGTGAAATTTTCACAATTAATTAAAAAGAAATAGAAAGTAAAATTAAATGAAGAATAACATTTTGAAATATAAACATTAAAATAATGCTTTATTGTTAAACGTATTCCAGTAATCTTTAATTTACCACTTTATAAAAATATTGTTTTTGCAGTGAGTGTATAGTAAAACAAAGGACACCTGCCAAATATGGTAAAAAAAACTGTAAATGGTTTAACATCACATCATATGTAATTTTACTCTAGCTAATGGTAATGGTAAATTGTTTTTGCAAATAGAAACTATGAATTACAAAATAACTTTATGATGGAAAACAGTAAAAAGGAAATTTCCAGAACCTCCTGTTTAACATAGAGTCTCATTATGTTTTCTTCTTATTTTTATTATCAGTAATGTACATTAAAGTGTTTTGTGTTAGATTGATTTAGTTTTCTAGTGTTGTGTGTTAGTTACCATAATGACGGTGTTTTATAACAGTATAACAGTGCTTCATTTACAGTGATTCATCATGTGGCTTTGTGTTGTACCACTTTTATTATTGTGGTGGTGGTTAAATTTTAATTAAATGTATGCATTGATCAGACGCTAAAGCGACTTACATTGCATTCAGGTTAACAATTTTCTCCTATCATGTGTTCCCTGGGATTCGAACCCCCAACCATTGCTTGTTAACGCAATCAGTACATTTAAAACATTTATTGTTAATCTAGACTGATATAGCCACATAATCCCACTGCCTATTTTCTTTTTTTTCTAACCATAAATTTATATTTATTTGTCGTAAGATCATGTTCTGTCCTGAGAGCTGAATTATGATGAGGTTTGCTGCAATTCCCCTGCATAACATGCCAGTATTATCATGTTCTTTCACACAACTATGCACTTGCTTGACTTCATAACTCACTTTCCCACTACTTGTGGGAATACTGCTCACGAATATATCAGTCAGTATGATATCTGTCCTATATGGAGGGTATGAATGAGATGCTGTAATGTCAAATTATGGTAACTTTGAGTGTTCAGGCTTCACGTTAGCTAACAGTTCCACAAACTCAGGAGTGTGAGAGTTTCGTTTTGTCCTGACAGGCCTCTGTGGACTCACTCCAGGCTTGTGTCGTGTGAATCTCTTTGTGTGTCTTTTGGCATAACTCAGTTGTTATATCAGCACAGTTGTTTGTCCACGGTTGATAAATGACACCCAATTAACTCAGCAGAACAAAACGCATTGTCTGCCGAATAATTTTATAGATAAATATTCGTTCAACTATATTCCCTGTGAAGGTTGTGCTTTGTCATGCTGTATGGCTTCTGTGTTGTCCACAAATGTTATCTGTTTTCGGTGGAAGTGAAAAACCAATTTAAAATCAGCTAGCTTTATGAGCATCTGTGCTGACCCTGACCCCAACTCCTCTCACAAAGGACGATGAGAGGCTCGCTCTCAAAGAAAAGTGGACGGCCTGTAGTTTCTTCCAAAGAGAACAAAACACACACATTGAATTGTTCAGTCAACGTAAATTGAATTGGGTGAATTTCGAAGGTGCTTGTTTTCTGACAGTGCTTCTCAAATAGTGGGTCATGGACATTTGGTGAGTTTGTGCATTTATGGCGCTATCATGTTTTTCATCAATTACTTTTGTCTGGTAAACAATTCTGATACTGGGTTTGGGTCACCACCTAATGTCTGCTATATTTGGAAGCTTTTTTCCACCACTGAATAAAAAATAAAAAGATAATTGAACTCACAATTTTGACTTTTTTCTCAGAATTGCAAGATATAAACCTGCAATCTTATAGTTGTAAGAAAATAGTCAGTCTTTTCTTTTTTCCTCAGAATTGCAAGATATAAACCTGCAATCTTATAGTTGTAAGAAAATAGTCAGTCTTTTCTTTTTTCCTCAGAATTTGACTTTATAGCTCTCACTTGCAAGTTTATATCTCGCAGTCGAAGAAAAATCTGAATTTCAGGAAACAAGACAGATTTGTGAGATAAAACTACCGTCTATAAAAAGTCTGTAAAAACAGAGTATAATGTTCTGTTGAGATGAAGGAATTTTCCATTTGTATTTTGCAGAAACATTGCATTGTTTTGTGTTTTAGAGTTCAAGGTGTTCTAACAATGTCCTAGCAGAATATACCTGCAGTCTTTGAAAGTGCACGTGGGGTGACTATAATTTCTCGAACAATTATGTAAACTCAGTGTGCAGCTAACAGGCCTCATAAAGAGAAGGTATTTGTACAGAACTTAGTCATTCTTGCACAGTTAGCTCATTGAGTTAATTATCCTCATGCATTGCTGCCCACCAACAGAATGTGCCAGTGAAATGACTGGAAAAGACTGAGCAACTGCATTTCTATAGGCAGAAAGTTTGTACATTTTCTATTAGTTACTTAGAAGTCTAAAGGGACATGACTGCTTATTCATGTGGGATTGTAATTTCTTATTGAATGCATTGATCCGCCTGCTGTAATTGCATGTAGCATTGCAAGTATGTATAAAAGAAACAGTGTTCTGAGTTACGGTTGAACATTGAAATGATCGAAAATGTTGCGGACAGACTGTGACAGTCTCTATTTGTCACAGACTTCATAATACACAACGAACGAGCTCTGCAGTGAATGAGTAATCAAGTATGTCACTCCCTTCTCATATTAACCGTGCTAGTATTTTTGTCAGTTGTGTTGAATGAATGCGGAATATTATCATTTAACTGAGTACATTTTTTGCCATCCTCCCTAATCGACTGGCTTCAAGAAGAAATGAGATTGAACTAGTTTCTGTCAGTGATTGATTGACATTGTGAAAATCAGCTTATCAAGAGACAGTGTTACATGGAACGAATAAATAACACCCTAAAGAATATAATACCTCAACAGAGATATCTTTAAATATCTCAGATGGAGAACAAATTTGGTTAAATCTTATGAAAAAAAAAAAAGAAGTCAGGGTTATCTCACAGGTTACATACTTTCTGCCAACAATTGTATAATATGTATCGCTTAAAATTTAAGGGGGGTCAGAAGAATACTTAGAAAAATATTTTAAAATAGTGTAATTTATTCCAATTTAAAAAGTAAGTATATTAAAATAAAATGTTAAAATTTACAGAATTTGCCATTATTACTGAATCAACACCTCTGTCGAACACCTATTTATAACACTTTTTAAATGCTCTTTTAAATGTTTTCCTGTTTTTATATATAGTTGCAATCAAAATTAAAACTCTATTAAAAACAGAATTAGCTGTTACACATACTGTGGCAAGTGGGGCGGGGCCGAGGGACGTGGGAACAAGGAGGGAGGCCGGCAATGATTGGGCAAATCAGTGGCACCTGCGACCCACCGCCGGTCTCGAGTCCCACGTAGGAGATGGAAGGATATAAAACTGGAGCGACGACATTGAAGGACGAGAGAGGACCAGGCCTGGGCTTTTAGTTGTGTGTTGATTTTTATTTGAGCGCACCAGTCGTCCGTGAGGGGCTGGTGCGCTGTTTTGTGTTTATTTTGTTATTAAAGTTTCATATGATTGTCCGCCGGTTCCCGCCTCCTTCTTCCCGATGATTAGGAAGTTTTAGTTCATTACACATACAGTTAGCCCATGCTTGTGTTGAAGTTGAGTAGCAACAATGTCAACACAGATCTCACAAAAGCTAAAGAGAATAAATATTGTATTACTTTAGATAGGCTAAGGCTATATGAAGATTTCAAAGACATTGAAAGTTCCTAGAGACACAGTTTTCAGCCTTATTTCTTAGCTTAAAGTGTGTTTTAACAGAAAACCTTTGAGGGTGTCGAAGAAAAAGCACAATATCATAAAATGTTTAATCAGAGCAACTGAGAAAAACCTGCAATGTACAGCCAAAGACTTGCAAGATGACCCAATGAAAGGAGGAAAACCATTTCAATGCTGTGTGTAAGAAGAACACAAGTAAGGCCTTCATGCAAAAAAGGCAAAGCTCATAAGCAGAAGAACACCATCTCCATCGTCAAACTTGGAGGTGGATCAGTCCTGTTATGGGGTTTCTTTACTGTAGAAGGAAGTGGAAATCATGACTGTATGAAGGACATCATGGATTCTTTGAAGTATCAGGCCATTTTGAAAAGAATTGTGATGCCTTTGGTGCAAAGACTGAAGCTGATGATCAATGGACTTTCCTGCAGGCCAGTCATCCCAAAGTACACATCCAAATCTACTACCGCTTGGTTCAGGGATCAGCCAAAGAATGTACTTGAGTGACCTGTTCAGTCTCCAGGCTTAATTCTCATTGCAAATATCTGGTTGAATTTGAAGAAAGCAGTGGCAATGTGAAAACCAAAGATTATCAGTGATCCGGAAGCTTTTTCAGGCGAGGAATGGGCCAAGACTGTAGTAGAGAGGTGACAGAAGCTTCTAAACACTTACAGACAGCGTTTAATGATGATTTTAAAGAATTAAAGATTCTGCACAAAGGGGGTTGAATAATCACTCAAAAGTGTATTAACAAACTTTCTCTAATACTTTACTAATACCTTTGTTGAATTGATTTGATAAAATGTTGTTCTCCGCAGCAAAATGTCTTGCAGGTCAAGGGGGTTGAATAATTTTGATTGCAATTGTATATATGTAATGTGTATGTATGTGTAAAAAGTTTGAAAATATTATGATTTTTAAATGTTTTATTGACATCTCGTATGCTCACCAAGTCTGTATATACATGATCAAAAAATACAGTAAAAACAGTAATATTGTTGAATATTATTACAATTTTAAAATGCTATTTTCTATTTGATATTTTTAAATCTAATTTATTCCTGCAAAGCAAAGCAGAATTTTTAGCATCATTACTACAATCTTCAGTGTCACATGAAATCAATGACAGAAATCAATCTGAATACACAGATTGAGTACACATTTGCATTGCTGCATCGGCACAATCAATACAATCAGAGTCAACAAAGCAATGTATCGATTTTAGTGTGGATTGGATACAAGTCGGCATTTGTATCGTGATGCATTATTTCTAACATATTTGCATTGGTTTACAACAATTTATTTATATCCTAATTCCTATAGCTGCTTCAAATGTATCTTAACTGCATCGAATCATTGGCTATGCAGCGAGATGTGTATTGCATTGGCCTCAGTTATAGAGATGCACATCCCTAATATATGTATTTACAGTATATTTTGCACTGTGAGAGTGTTTGGTTTTGCAAAAACTGTTTGAATTATATGAAATAAATTACCTTTTGATCCTACATGCTATAAGAAGTGTTTAGAGGAATAACATTTAGCAACACATGATTATAAAGGGATTAAATGTCATGATACAACCTCGATTCCCAGTTTACGAATCTCATCATGTAATCTCTCTGTTACTATTGCACTGCAAGAAAGGACACTCAGCTTGTTTCACTTGTGCCCTTCCCACTGCATTTGCATAAATCATTTTGCATTTGAAACTTTAATTAGACCTCTACTCTGACCTACCAGGACCATACATGACAACGGCAAACAGCAAAATAACAACTCATTATAGTGGTCTGTCAGACTCCCTACTGTATTTTGAGTGAAGGACAAGTACGTTGTACAGTAATATTAGTTCATCAAAAGCTTTATTTTTTTTTCCCCATCTATCTACTAAAAGGTCTACTGGCATCCAGACTTGTATCGGACACACACCGCATATGCAACAACATCAATTTGGATCAGATGCACACACATACAAAGATGAGTGGGTGGATGCTGAGAAGCTGAGGCCGGTTTTTATATAGAGAAGCAGTTTTGTTGTCATTTGTTTGATGTTGATCTGCTAACTTTAAAAGACCAGAGATCTGGACACAGACACAGCTGTGAACTTCAGGAGAAAAAAAGATGATCATGCAAACATACAGACATCCAGCATCAAAGTCCACGTCTGACTCATGGAGCAGGCTTGTGGATGGTGTTATGAGTTTATTTTTCATGATTTATCCTTTCTAAGACGCACTGTGGGAATTCAGTTCTTGCATATTATTTACCGCTGCAAAATAAACTTAATATCACATTTGCTAATTAGTGAGCATGTCCTCATCTAAACTTTCAGAATATGCCAAAATACCCTGATTATATATGATGTAAACTGTGATGGTCATTGAAATATATTTTACAATTGAAAAAATGTTTAGTTTAACACTTCATATACCAAAATACATTTGCAAATGTGAATACAAATGTAAATTAGGATAGTCTACTAGAGATCAAAACTAGATTTATACTGATATAATGTTTAATTTATATAATTTATGTAATTATTATTATAACTATTTCTCTTTCATATAGGCAGACCCTGTAAATGTAATGTTGTTACAAATTCCAAAGTGAAGTTTGTGAAAAGGCAAGGTGCTCCATAAAAGTGCAATGGCTGCAATGTAGATAAGCTAAAAGCCAGTATCCCATGATGCATTTGTCTGGGTGAGACATTAAATATCATTAAGAAAGAACCACTTGGTCACTTAATAGTCTCGGCAAACACACAAACACATTATCCAGTTTGCTTTCCACTTTGTGCTCGGTGTGCATCTTAAGCTAAGAGCTCGTAAAGTACAGCAAGATGGAAAATTTTAGCCATCCAAACAAGTTCAAGCAACTGAGCTTTAAATAATTCTTGTTTGTCCCTAGTGCGAGGAGAACTTAAATCCAGTAATATTGCACAGCATATCTTCTGAATTAGACTTGATTCCTCTGGGTACAGCAAACCCTCACGGTTCAGGAGTAATATTTGCTGCCTTAAGCATTGGCAGAAGCTTTCTCTGAAATCCTAGCCAGGTGTGGGTAATAGCATGGATGGGCAGAAGACCCAGAGAAGTGTTTCTCAGCCTCATCTCTTCCTTTATGCTCCCCGACCTTTCTTTCATTCTCTCTGGGGAGTCACTAACTTCTCTCATCTCAAGCAAATCACAAGCCCCTGATTGCGTCCATCAAAGGAATCGTACCGGACCAAACCCGTGCACTCTGACACCGGCCACTGCGAGGAAAGGCATGACCGAGCAGCCTGCCATCAATATCGACATCTTTAACTCTGAGTCAATAAAACATGTGGGTCAAGGGCTAAGTTGTGTCTGGAAGCAGCTGAAGATGGAGCACTTTCTAAAATGTCAGTCATTATTGATTATCCATTAAGAAGGTTGTTAGGAGATGATATTAACTAGATGCTCGCTAAACGACAGGGTTCACTGACCTGAACTACATCTCAAGGAATTGCTTAAGGACAGTAATTGATGAACATGTTATGCTGTTATGCTTTAACACATTGCTACCCTAAGGAGCGAAATGTTGAAGGGAAACAGCTCTTTCTCAGAGTTAAATGGATAGTAAAAACATTAATTAATAAATAAAAACTTTTGGGGGGAAAAGACACTTGAGAAATGTCAGGGTTTTTATCTCTAAACACTGGAAGCCAATTACAAACATTCTTCAAATCATATTGGGTTTCACAGAAGAAAGCCTTACAGGTTTGTAATAATGTGAGGATAAGTAAATGATGACAAAATTATAATTATGATATCATTTTGTTTTGAGATTTGATAAAGAATTGCACAGTGTGCAAAGTTAAATATCTAATACTGGCCGATATTAGAAGTCAGTAACCGATACGTGACTAAAATTTGTGCATCCCTACACAAATTGTGTTACTGTAAGCATCTGCATTCACAGGCCATTATTGTGCAGCATTTTATTTACTTTGGAAGTTGGATGACGTAGCTGGAGAAAAAAGATAACTTGAGAAATGTCAGGGTTTTTTTCTCTATTCAATGGAAGCCAACGGTCACCAAATTTATTGATTACCAACATTATGTTTCGCAGAAGAAAGAAAGTCATACAGGTTTGGAATGACATAAGGATGAGTAAATGATGACAGAATTATAATTATAATATATTTTCATTTTGACATTTGTGAAATATTGCTGTTAGCATGCGCAGTTAAATATATAATACTAGCCGATAATATAATTAAGTATTCACGGATGTGTGCACCACTGAGTTTATTGAGACACAGAATTGCTAATAATCAATATATTACTTCTGTTGATGTGCTGACCAGCCACTTTAGATTTAAAGTCAGGTTTAAAATTAAAAAATTAAAAGTTCCTACGGAAAACTTATCAGATAAATAGATCACACCATTGCATTGACTTTTCAGACCTTAAACTGGCATCGGTTTAATAGATTAAGAAAATAAAACTCTTATCATATTTGTTTTGTCTCGTGGTATAAAGATAGCTCAAGAGCAAACTTGAAATATATACTTCATGTGGGCACAAACAGGTGCACACACAATCATGAAAGATGTATGACTAACCTTTGAATGTGCTGGCTTTACACATACCTAGAGGGAAGCAGTCGACCTATTTTCCATAATGAAGAGAAATACTAGCATTTGCACACTTCTCTAGTAATGCAAGTGGCATTGTACCAGGATGCCGAACAGAAAAGTGACTGTTTTGAAGAGGAATCTTTTAAAAAATTTCTGCCACTCCGTTGGAAGAGTGGGAGTGAGATTTCACAGGAACAATGAATAGGTGCCTAAGTAATTCGGATCTGCACATGACAGAGCAGAAAGACCTGAATGCAAGAGAATTATATGCTTTATGCAGGAGGATATGTTACAGGTCTAAGGTGAAGGTTTACAGTACTCATAGTCCTATTCATAACATAAAGTGAAATGAATGCTACTGTAAGCAGAGCTTGCTCTCTCTCAGCACACTAGCCTCTCTGTTTTTGTTGATTTAGTAAAAAGTGCCATCCAATTTATATATGGCACGACAGTGTGCCGTTTTTTTCTGGCTGATGACTGGACTGGATTGCAATATCGGTTACAAAGAGAGAACGCGAAAAAAAAAACGAGAAGAAAAATGTGTGAGGCTCAGTTCATGGGAAAACATATGCTGTCTTAATGAAGTCTTTTCAAAAATATCATTCATTCCTCCAGGAAATAATTTCGGGAGACCTCCGGTTCTCATGCCCTCTTGACTCTTTACCACATCAACAAGCTCTTGATGACAAGACTATGAGGGACCTTGGTGGTTCTATGTTCTATTTTCATGTAAGAGTTTTTCTTATAAAAAGGTGCCCGTTTCTTGCTTTAAAATATCTTAGATAAATATGAATTCCTGTGCTGGTTCAGTTTAAATTATGCTGGTTAAACACCCACAGTGAAGACAATAGCACATCAGCATTCAAAGCACAACTTATGCTGGTCTTTTCATTAGGGTTGGATTTGAGATTCATTTGATATTACAATTATATTTTCTCTGCAAGATTTTATAACTTATTTCTGTCAAATAATGTGAGTATGTAATAATAGTAGTTGGACCAGGCCTTTCAAGCTTGACATGCCTTATTTAAACCTATGCATTTTTAAAGCTATATATAGATTAAAGACGCTGACAGAGGTTGTAAAACATGGAGATTAAAAAGGTTAGATACAGAGGATCAAGGGAGTAGAGCAAATCCATGTTTTACTGCAATGATAGTGACTGACATTTCATGTTATTGATGTCTCTGGTTCAAGTTTCTGTTAAGTTGTGTGCTGTTTTCAGTTCCCTTAATACCACTCCTAAGCGAAATGTATAATGAGTGTTTGTTCTGGAAAAGTAAATTTTGATACATTTTTAGTGTGCAACTTTTACATGTAAAGTCTGTTTTAATACAGTTTCATCATATTAATAGCCTACCTCTATACTACACTCTGAGAAGAAAAGGTTCTATATAGAACCTTAAAAGGTTATATCAGGCGCTACGTATTTGGAACCCATAAAAGGTTCTATATAGAACCCTTTTTAAGGGTTCAATCAAAAGAACCCTTTAGGGTTCTTTGTAACCAGGAAAAAGGTTCTATATGGAACCTTTTAGGGGTTCATTCATGATTATTTCTTTTGTCCTTTCCGGATTAAATATTTCATATAATTGACAAACATCAAGACCCTAAAATGTAAAAATGTAATTCACATAAAAAAGTCACCCATGAATACTGAAAAAAGCACACCCAAAGTGCATAGAACATCTACATCTACATCTACATCTACATATTACAAAATAAGTCCATCATAAAATTACATAAATCTATCACTAATAAACAATGCAAATATACAGATTCATCTAAATTCCCATCAGGGTTAGAACAACATCAAGTACCTCAAAACTACAAATCCATATTAATATAACTCACAATGGAAATATACAGATATAGAAGTACTTCAAATCTACAAATTCATATTAATATCACTCATAAATAATGTGAATACATAGATTAAAATTCAGATCAACATTTCAGAACATCAGGTACTTCAAATCTACAAATTTACATTAATATCACTCATAAAGAATTGTAATTACAGATTCAAATTCAGATCAACATTTCAGAATAACATCAAACGCCTCATATTTACAAATTTACATTAGCACTACGAAATATCAAAGTATTATAATAATTGATAATACATTTTGAGCACTGGGACAGTGGCTTCTGGAGAGATTAAACAGGTATTGCTCAACAAAATTCATCATGTGAGTGATGTGCTTGGGGTATTCCACACTGAATATCAAATAAGTAGCAAAGAGGCACTCATCCATTTCTGCGCTCACGATGTTGAAACCCTCCATATTGATGCTGGCTCTTTTTGCATGGAGGGGGTTTGAAGCTTCATGAGAAACTATAGCCGGAGTTGGCTTTACTGATTCCTTGGAAAAAAAAAAGTTGGAAAACATATAAATTATTTGTGAAATAACTTAGAGAATGTTTTCTGTTTTTGATTTAACTAAACTTGCAGCTTGATTATTGAAGAGACACTACACAAACATTCACACATGCAGTTTCTCACTTTCTCTCTGTTGTTAATTTAAATAAATATGCTATTCATTCAAGCTACATCATTTCTGTATCTGCTTTAAAGCATGCAGAATGCTAGATCTAAAGGCCGGTTGCTAAAAAAAAAAAATGCATCAGTGTTTTTTTGCCTCCACGTCTTTCATTTAAATTGTGCAAATGTTTTTGTGAGAAACTGAGCAGCCCTCTCTCAATTTTAACATCTTTGTATTTCTCCTGATTACAAAACAACTGTCAATAAGAGTAAAACATTCTCCATTAGAACATTATTCTACAAGAGCAAGACATTTTTATTTAATTTTGTTATCACATTCACAGAGCTACATGCAATCAAGTGATCGTGGCTGTCAATTCTTTAAAACTATGACATCTCAAATATCTGCTCATCACAATGAACGTCATACAGTTTGGAACTCAAGTTCAGATCATTCTCTGAACCTCCACCTTTTGTTTGCTGAAATGAGCAAAAGACAGTTCATATAAGGAAAATATTTAGAAGTTACAGAACAAATAACTGAAAATCATTTATCAGTAGAATTAAAGCATTCATTCACCCCCAAAAAAATAAATAAATCTGTCACTATTTACTTGTTTACCTTTGTTGTTCCAAACCCACATGACTTATTCATGGATGTCAAGAATAATAAAAAACTTGATTTGGCCGTATGTCTCATACTGCAGATTGTATGGCTGTTCTGTTCTGTTCTGTAGGGCTGTTCTTCATTACCAGTTGAGTGTGCACTATCTGCAGTTAAAAACTAAGCTTAGGATCAGAAAACACAAAATTTAACAGTTTGCAACAAGCACAACAAAACTTACCGATGTAAGGCAACTTGTGACACTGTCGCGGTTCAGGCTCTTTTGTGTTTTAGTGTAAATCGCTGTAGAAACATTGACAACTTAATTACTAATGGGTTTAAAACTTATAAAAAGTAAATTACTTTAAAAAAAAATATTTATCTGACTTACCACAACAATATTTCCGTCAGAACATCAATTTAAATCAGCAGACGGATCGAGGAATCAGCTTCATCCTTTACCGTGACAACGTTGAAAGCTCAGCCAAAATGAAGGAACAGCTGATCATAGCCGTATATGGATAGGGATTTTTAACTAATTTAGTAGCTAGTTCTAATTACGTTTTCCATGCGTTTTTAGGTGCGATATGTGAACTCGGTGTATTCAAATGTGTTTATGAATGCATGTGAATGATCACAAAATTCAAGATATAGGGGTTAGAAAATGTATATATTTATATAATTTTATGTAGTTAATCAATATCGCACGAAGAGTGCCATTTCAGGTTTTCTCCAAAAATCAGCATGATTAAAATGTGATATTAAGTTACTACAAACAATAATTTAATTATAAATACAAAATGTTGCAGAATAATGTAATATATGAATGAATAATAGCCTAAAGAACCTTTGTGCCAAAAGGGTTCTTTCTTGTCATTATAGAACCTTTTTAGCATAAAAGGTTCTTTGGAGTTGAGTAAAGAACCCTATGGTTCTATATAAAATAAACATTTTCAATCTCCAAACATGTGGTCATAACGTTCACCTTGGAGATTGAAAATGTTTCTTTTTTGAGACCCCAGGAGCCCAAATTCAGACCCAGAACAATAAAACCTACAGAAGAGGTGGGAGTTCAAATGAGGAATCTTTATATTACCAAACTGCAGGGAGAGGAAGAGTAGATATAAATCATGATCTGCAAGATTAACCACAAGCTGATGTGATCCGACCACCTCAGAGAAAACCAGTGCTGCAAGAGATTTTGAAGCACAGCAGCTGTGGTCAAAGAGTTCTCGTGTGTTCTGATTGGTGCATGATGATGATGAGTGGATAAAGACTAGAGCAATCAAATAGTGAGAGAGTGATCTGCTCACCTATGTTTGTGGATGTTTCGACGTGCAAAGCAGTTCGGAATGGAAATATTGATATTTTATTTGTTAACAACATACTTTTCGTATCTTAAAATCAGTAAATGTTATGAAATTAGAGAACTAAGCCAATAGTAGCGCTGGCGGTGTCATTTGATTTGGATGGGAACTTCGGATTGTGAATCATTTGAGTCAGTTCGGGAGTTCGTAGCAGGTTCGCGAATCATTTGAGTCAGTTTGGGAGTTCAAAGCGGGTTTGCAAATCATTTGAGTCATTTTGTGAGTTTGTATGGAGCGTGAATCATTTGAACCAGTTTGGGAGTTCGGAGCGGGTCCACGGATCATTTGAGTCAGTTCGGGAGTTCGGAGCGGGTTCGCGAATCATTTGAGTCAGTTTCTGGATCGCGAATCATTTGAATCAGTTCGGGAGTTCGTAGCGGGTTCGCAAATCATTTGAGTCAGTTTGGGGATCGCGAATCATTTGAGTCAGTTTGGGAGTTCGGAGCGGGATCGCGAATCATTTGAGTCAGTTCGGGAGTTCGGAGCTCGCGAATCATTTGAACCAATTTTGGAGTTTGTAGCGGGTTCGTGAATCATTTGAGTCAGTCCGGGAGTTCGTAGTGGGTTCACTTGAATCAACTCGGGAGTTCAAAGCGGGTTCGCGAATCATTTGAGTTAGTTTGGGGATCGCGAATCATTTGAATCAGTTCCGGAGTTCATAGCAGGATCGCGAATCATTTGAGTCAGTTTGGGGATCGCGATCCATTTGAGTCAGTTTGGAGTTCAAAGCGGGTTCACGAATCATTTGAGTCAGTTTGGGGATCGTGAATCATTTGAACCAGTTCGGGAGTTCAAAGCGGGTTCCCGAATCATTTGAGTCAGTTCGGGAGTTCGTAGCGGGTTCGCGAATCATTTGAGTCAGTTCGGGCGTTCAAAGCGGGTTCGCGAATCATTTGAGTCAGTTTGGGGATCGCGAATCATTTTAATCATTTCGGGAGTTCGTAGCAGGTTCGCGAATCATTTGAGTCAGTTCGGGAGTTCAATGCGGGTTCGCGAATCATTTGAGTCAGTTTGGGGATCGCAAATCATTTGAATCAGCTCGGGAGTTCGGAGCGGGATCGCGAATCATTTGAATCAGTTCGGGAGTTCGTAGCGGTTTCGCGAATCATTTGAGTCAGTTTGGGGTTCGCGAATCATTTGAATCAGCTCGGGAGTTTGTAGCGGGTTCGCGAATCATTTGAGTCAAATGCGTGTTTAGGTGTGATATGTGAAGTCGTATTTGTTGTTTTAATTATGTGCCTTTTAACATTATCAAGTAAATTAAAAAAACTAAACAAATCGTGCCTAAAAAGTGCACGCATCTAGGCTAATGTAAAGTTACATGATGAAGTCATACTAGTGCACGTAGCGCGTGTGCATTTTGAGTGCGTTCTTTCACTGCATTATTCGGTGTATTCAAATGCATTCATGAATGCATGTGAATGATCACAAAATTCAAGATATGGGGGATACAAAAATGTATATATGTATATAATTTTATGTAATTAATCAATATCACACGAAGAGTGCCATTTCAGTTTTTCTCCAAAAATCTGCATGATTAAAATGTGATATTAAGTTACTACAAACAATAATTTTATTACAAATACAAAATGTTGCAGAATAATGTAATATATGAATGAATAATAGCCTAAAGAACTTTTGTGCCAAAAGGGTTCTTTCTTGTCATTATAGAACCTTTTTAGCATAAAAGGTTCTTTGGAGTTGAGTAAAGAACCCTATGGTTCTATAGCACCCCAATGAACCCTTTTTTCTGAGAGTGTATGGAGGTTCATAAATGGGAAAATCTATTTTCCATTTGTTATCTAAATATATTTACTTTAATACTTCTATTTATTGCAGCTTGCTATTTAAATTAGTAAATAAGCAAGCTGTCATATAGCAGATGTTTTTATATTTAAAGAATTATTATAGTCGCAGATCCTCTGGAGCAGCTTGAGGTTAGTTTCACACAAACGTCTAAATGATCATTCATAATTATTTATTTTTAATTGACAAGGCTATATGTATCGTATGCATACGGGGTAAAAGTTTGTAATGCATTGTGATTGTTAAAATACTATCCTGATTATGTGTTGTAGGCTATTGGTGTAAACACTGCACGCTAGTTGTAACGCAAACGCGCGTGCTCCTTGACTCGCATGACAACGACACCGGACACGCGTTTCTTGAAAAGGGCAATAGACACTTTGGAGGTGGAAGTGGTGTGAAAGAGGAGGGACCTGAGACTTCAGTTTGCGTTTCACTGTGCGAACTGAAGGGCGCTCACGCACAGCTCTCCTGGACTGACCGCTGAGCCACGGAACTAGTTTGCGCTGACATCGCCTTCACACGTTAAACTCCCGCAACTGTGCCCATCGCCGACAGCGGACGTTCAGTAAACTCCGGTGAAGCCTAGAAGTTGTCCCTTTCTTCCTAAAGCGCCACTCTTCCATGCTAGGATGTGAATTTCCACGGGAGGATCCAGAGTCGTGCCATGGTGTTGACCCGCGCGCTCCTCACAGACATGGTGAGTGATCCATTCATCATTCACGCGCTTTATAATTGCCCCGAAATGCTGAAACTATTAATGCATCTGTGTGCTTTCTGTAATAGAGATGAATACACCGAAATGTTTTTGAACTGCTATGAATCACATAGTGCTCAAAAGCGAGAAGTGTCCTTATATGGGAGTTATATATTAAATTATGCGCTCATTTATGCATTATGAAACAAATGATTGGGGAGTATAAGAAATATGCATAATCCGAACTACTTTAGCCTATTCATATTCTAAAAAGAAACAATTATCACAGTTCTTAATCAAAACACACACACAATACGCATATTTATGTTCATTTGTTACCAGAAATCGTTTTTCAGCAAGTGTCTTGGATATAACACGGTATTTGTTAGTGCTTTCCAGATCATTAATTATTCATAAATACAAATGTCATGTAACAGACATAGCTTCATATTTGACATAAGTTATGCATCTACATGGACTGACAGAGTGGACGTGTGTACCTTGCCCAAGATAGTGTGATCTTCAAGTTCATAGAATGTGGATTAATTACAGCTTCCATTAAATATTGATTCTTTATGATATTTAAAAATTAAGAGGCTGTAATGATACATCAGGCACTTGAACAGAGTCTCATAGTGTCATTCTGTTATTATTGTTTTTAGTCGAGGTTGCATAGCAATATCTGTTTTATTTTTTTCAAACATGTCTTAATTTTCACTTCTCTGTTCAGCATTTTAATGTGGATTTAGTGGCTTACAATCAACATTTAAATAATCAGCTGTGCTGACTGGATGCTGACAGTTCGGTAAATTTAATGGCAAGGTAATTTCATGATTGTCACATTTGGAAAACGCTCTTTCACCATCACCAGGCGGTAATCCTTCTCCATGATTTGTAATTATGAAGTTCTCCAGTGACGCAGAAAGAGAGAGAAGAAAGTAATGAACACTTTAGAGTTGTTCCTCTGTGTTTTTGATATAGAAATGATTGTAAACCTCACAGAGTGGTGGTACTGTAGAAGGATTTGAGTCCTTCTGAATGAACTCTTATATAATCTTATATGAATGTAACTTAACAACCTGTAGAATAATCAGCTCTGTAAATAAGGTAATTTCTGTTAGATGTTCCAATCAATGAGATGACTATCAGGTGCAAGTTTCAGTGCCGTTCCCCATAAAACAAACACAGACTTTGGCTGTTGCTACCTGAGAATATGCTTGGTCAATGCCATGTCGGTCATGCCATGATTAAATGAGACTTCCAGAAAAACGATTTGTCGATATTAATAAGACTCGGATGACTTACAAGTCTATTCTTAAGAATAAAGACTCTGACCTCCATGAACTCACGGTCATCCAGATAGCATTCAAATGAGGAAATCCAACAGCAATGTTTCTCTTCCTATTAGTGTTCAGCAAACATGCAATACTAAATGCACAGGACTTCAGGAGCTCTCAAAGAACTGAGGGTTTCTTAGAAGTTGTAGCTATTTTATTTATTTATTATGCATTTTTTGTCTGTTTTCTTGCAATTGCTAAGTATGAAAGTAAAAAAGGTAGTTGCGACTTTTTATCTTTTTTCTTGCTATTAATAATAATAAGATATTTATTAATTCTGAGATATAAAATTGCTATTGCATGTTATGATGTCAGTTTTAGAAAAGAAAATGTAGAATGTAGAAATGTAGAAAATGTAAACTCGCAATTACGAGAAAACGTCGCAATTACCTCACAATTATCTTCCATTCAGTGGTGGAAATGGGCTTTCATAGATAAGCAATCCTGAAATGCATAAAGATTCACAAAAGAAACGCACTTTTGATGCAGTTGGACAAATGGATTTGCAAAAAAGTCTGAAATTGTTTGTGATTTATTTTCAGTCATTTGGACAGTTCACTCATTTGTACACGGTACGACTTAAAGCAAAAAGAGCCTGGATGAGGTGGACGGTTTCCCTACAGTCCAATAGTAAACAAAACTTGCAAATGTCACGTTTGTCAATGACGAAGCAGCACTTTTTATTGCACCTCCGTGCTGCAGGTAAAAAAAAAGAATAGCCTATTAAAAAAAGCATCAATATCGTGAACTGGGGGCTTTTTCAGTACCCGGAAGGATACACGCAGCTTGTCTGTGTCATATGTTCGGTTAAAACTCTCATTTTATGTTCAATTATCATCTTGTGGGATGTTTCGGGTAGTGTGTCTTAAATCTAGTTGTGCTGATATTCCGACCGTTAGCACTAGCAGTGGGAGGAGTTCATCACTTATCCAGAGAGCTCATAGGTTAATTCGCTTTCATGCAATAGTGAGTGCAGTAGTCAATATTGGCGTCCAAAGCATGGAATGGATGTGTTTTGATAGATGGCTTAGAAGGGGGCCTGGCCAGAAGATCGATACGCTCTTTTTAGCCCAAAGTAGAGCATTAAAACAAAGGTGAAGCTCAGCTCATGTGATCATGTGGCTCGCTTTACATTTCCCAAAGCTTCCGAATCAATTATCTCTTTTGTTTTATCTATTTCTGGGCACAAGGTGTAAATCCATTAAATAAAGTTGTCCATTTTCAATGGGAGCCATGTTAAACATGCCTCAATTTGGAATAATAAGCTGTAGGATTAATGAGTTTGGTTACTGAAGTGATTGGAGTGATTTCATTCTCTGTGCCTCGTGTCAAGAAGCTTGTAGTCGAAAGATCATTGGTTGGTCTAGACTAGAGAAAAAACTTGAAGGTCCAGTTTACTGCTGTCAATCACAGTGTGTTAGAGCAGTGATAATGGTCTCAGTGTTTAAATTACTGCAGACTTAACACAATTTTCTCAGTGTAAACAAAGGGTTGTGTTTTTTCTCACTTCACTTTCTGTTTGTCCGAATATATTTTTTTACTTTATTTATTTGGATAGTTCACCCACAAAAATTTTTGTCTCCTGCTTATCACAAAAGAAGATATTTTTTGATAAAATATAAGGAAAGTCAATGGCTACCATGCATCAAAATATCTTCTTTTGTGTTCATCGAGAGAAAAAATTATACAGGTTTGGAGTAAATTATCTCATCTTTTAGGGAAACCGCCTCTTTAACCCATAAAAAATAGTTTTGTTGTTGGTATAAATTAATATATTTCTGTTGACTTTTATTTGAGTAAAACTTATAATTATTATTATTAATAATAATAATAAAAAATTTTTTTCCAGAATTTAGATAGAAATAAAATAATGTATTACTTTATTACGAATTATTCCAATTTATAATTTTTTAATTAATAAATTAGAGTAATAATTGATGTTTATGTTACAACAAATCATGCAAGGTCTTGGACTTTTCAGTGCTTTTATTAGGACACCCCGAAAAACAGTAAAATAATGTTTCAAAAAGTAATCATAAATTTAGCAGCCTATTGTTCTTGATTTCACAGAAAACATCATAAAAAATTAGGTTTCTAATAACAGCATTATGGATCATTTCATGCTGCAAAATTATGAGGAAATGAAAAATTATTACTAGTTCGTTCTATTTACATCTTTCACTTTTAAAATACATATATTCATACATGTAAATGTTCATGTAATGTTGACTTTCCTTCAGCTTAACAGCCTGTTTGTCCTTTGGGTTATCGGTGTTCCTGAACAAGAATTCCTATTACAGTTTCACAGTCACTTACAGTAGTGCAGCTTTGAAAAAATCCATGGGCTCTGGCACCTAGTGTGAGATCTCAGAGGACTGATGGCCACAGTATTAGAGAGGGACTCACAGGAGGCATGAACCCACAGAGACACCTTGAGTTCTCTTCATTAGCCTTATGATGTCCAGCAGCATTACAGTGCATATCAGAGAAGATCACAGCAGACCCTCTCCAGCAGCGCTGGAGCCACAAAAGCACCGTTATTAGGAGGGGGTCTAAAAGGATCTAGTTAGTTATTTCTGAGAAAGTACATTTTTACAGTGGCTCAGAGACATCAGCACTGGACTAGTACAAACTAAGCACAGTTGTTTTATGGACACAATTATGCCACTACTTTAACAATTTCAAATAGTTCTTGTTCTGAGTGTAGTTAGTCGTCATATGTTTTGAATTTTGGCTCAAAAACATCCACTTAGATCTCTCTGTGAACTGAAACGATGGGACATATTTGGTAGCAAATACCGGGCCATTTTCCAAGATAAAGCCTTGAGTTTGTTTTGAACATGTGCTTAATGGAAATCAATAGTAAGAGAGATGCAAAACTAGACAATTAAGTATTTGACATTGATTTCCAGTGTGCATAGTAGTTCAGGAAAGGTTTGTTTGTAAAACACTCTAGGAGTTGCAAAATGATTTTTAAACTGTTTATCAAAAAATAGGCTTTAACTAAAGTCTCACTCGATCCGTGCTTGCTGTTCTGCCATGCACCAACACTACTTAGGAGACTTGGAAAAACACAAGCTTGCTGCTGTCAGCTCTCGCCTGCCGGTGGACAGAAAACAAACCCAGGAACGAAGCACTTACGCTTCTGCATGCTCTCCTGGTTTGCGTAAACGTGGCCGACCCTGACGCTGATTTATCTCTGTCAGTCGTCTCTGGACTCAGCTGAAGAAATCTACAGTTTATAAGTGCGTTCAGGAATGTTAAAACGTTCCGTATGCTTTAGATCTTATTGTAAATCTTACTTTAATTTGCATGGTTAGGAGACAGAAGTATGCGAGATGACTTATGGGGGCAGCAGTCAATAAGTGTTTGACATGAGTGGGGTATTGACATAGTAAGGATAATATTTGTTTTGCACAATACCAGTAGACCTTAGTAATTACACTTTTTGTTTTTATTGCAAGTACTTTCTCTTGCCATTTGTGCGCTACATAATCGATTGCTCTTTCTTGAAGGTGACCTCTTCTTGAAGGTGATTTTATTTTTCTTGCATTGTGCATCTGCATTTTAATTAATGCAGAGCAAAGCGCCGACATGATCTCAACTGATTCCAAGAAAAGTCATTATTTCAGGGTGATATGTAAATCCATGCCACGGGGTGTTGTAGTTAGAGTTAGGCAGCTGCTTGCTACCTGATAAATCTGGCACCTCCAACTGCTTGTACCTGATCCCTGTGTGTTGTTTTACAGTGCCGTGCAGTTCTGTTGCACATCGCTTTGCGTCTGCAACCACTCTTAGATCAGATGAAGCAGCCTGGCTTTAACCCTAACAAAAACAGCGCTCCACAATCCATCCAAGTCCTCTTGCCGTGTCTGCTCTTCACACGAGTTTGCACAGAGTCTGAATTCCAGGTCTGCAGCAATCCAAAAGCTCCACATCTGACACTTAGACTAGGAGTGCATGAAACCCAGACAGCAAACTGTGAAGTATTTACCTCTGAAGAAAGGCAAGAGAAAAATCATCGTAGTTTACCCTGGCAGAAGTGCGCCAGCTTTATAACCCCTATAAGAGATGCCACCACGTCCTCCGCACCCGCTGACTCCAGAAAATAAACACTTAGAGCTACAGCCCACTTTACGACGTGAAAATGGATTCCCCTAAGCTGTTTCCCCCCTCTGGGCTTCATCCATTAAATCCATTTGGATGTGCAGCACAAATAGGGTTTGCAGACTGGCCTATTTTGTCAGGCTTTTCACTTTGTGCAAATTCTTTTAAACAAACTTGATTTAATGAATGGATCCTACTGAAATGTTTAATGTGAGGATGATTTGTTTTAAAGCAAAGGATGCTTTTGCTTTTCCACACATCCCTACTAAATCATTGAGATTCTTAAAAATATATTGAAATCTTTCTCTGTAAACTCCAAATTTCAAAGCATTACTATGGAAGCCTGCATCATTTCACTTTATGCTTTTTAGATTTGATCCAATTTAAATGGAAAAAAATAATGCATAGAAATTATTTTGGTGTTTCCTTTTGGTTATTCTAAAGAGGAAAGGTAACAAAAGAGTTTTCTGTGATTTGTTATATAACATTTCTGGTCTAACACGTTGAAATACTAAAGTATTAAAATAGATCTGCAGTGCTTCTTTGATTGCTGTACCCTTCTTCATTGAGAAGAAACATGTATAACTAAGACTATGATTATGACTGCCACAATAATGAATTAGCTACATCAGTACCAACTGTTTCTGAACAAAAAAAGAAGAATCATCTGCGCTGATAACTCTTTCCTGCTTACATTCATGCATTTTGTCAAACAGATCGTCATGTTCAGTCACTTTGCACATTTACGTAAGTAAAGGGCCACAACACAACCACTGGTTGCTGTGAGGAATCATTTTCAGAATGTACTTTCAAAGATACCAATTCTCAGTCAAAAAGTATTGAGGTTTGCAGGTAGACTCGAGCAGACAATAGAGTGCCTACAGTATCGCCCACTTTTCCAGCTGTCTTTGTTCTGGAAGTATTTTTCTCATTCATGTTCTCCATTTCAGTAAGTTCTTCAGTAAAGCGTTACAAGCCATGAACCAAACCAAGCAGCTCTGAGATGAATCACAACATCACTAACTTTGTTTTGAAGAAAGTCGTGAAAAGAAGTCAGGAGAACGACGTCATCTGCAGTGCATCATGGTAACAGCGAGTTCTTTGGTCACGCTCAGTTGAGGATTATGGGTTTAGAAGCATATATATATCCATGTAGCCTCTGAGCTCCACTACACAAGCTAAACATCTGCAGTAAAGCTACTGAGTAAAATTTCAACAGGATTGATTTTAAACTATATCACAGAATATCACTCTGGTTTCAGTCTGCTGTTTCAATGCATGCAGGTTAGCTAGAGCAATATCTGTCCTGACGTCAGTGGTTCTTCTCGTTCACTGATGTATGAAACTGGCAGGAGCTCACCTTCAATGCCTGCAAATTGAGATCTCAGCTCAGTAGGTAGGAGAGCTGAGGAACATGGTTGCTATTTTTAAACCCTCCATGGATTGAAATAAGAGAGAGAATTACAAAAGTCATTTACAATAACTGCAGTTATTGGTGAAAAAGAATAAAGGATTGCTTAAACGTTATATAGGGACACATAAATAGTCATTTCTCAAATCTGTGCTAATTTGTAGGATCGATGTGAATAAAGACAAGCCTAATTTGGCTAATTTGCAAATTGTCCTGTGTTGATTTTTTACTAAAACAGATATCCATTTTTTAGCTTATCCCCTTTAAATATGTATTATAATAAAATTGTATATTGAAATATTATGTATTTTTTAATATTTCATATGAACATTGCGAAAATAACTGATTCTCTGATCCACAAATTACAATTTTGCCTCAGAAATTGTAATTTTAGGTGTTGGTGAAGACAGTGAAACATTTATTTAAATATCAAAATTTAATTTTTTGTGTGTTCTTCCCACACAAGCTGTTTATTTTGTGAAATTCTGGATTAAAAGTGCTACCTGTGAATTTTATCTCAATGATAAATTATTTACAATTTTCAGCATGTTTCGCCAAATTTCACCATCTCCACCACATGTAAAGATGCAGAATGTAATATTGACAGCTACTAACTAGAGGTTGAAATAGGTTCTGCAGTCCAAATTAAAAATATTAAAGAGCGCTGTTTCTCCCACTCCTTCTCCTCAGACTCGATGTTCACATGGGTTGCCAGGTTGATGATGAGCCTTAGTCTGTAAATTGATGAGGCGATTTATCAACGTTTTAATATTCTTCTGGTCACACAGCTTTTTAGATGGATGCCGGGGCCTTTTTGGTCGGGTATAATCTGAAATCACTCGCCCAGCTCATTTGCCTGCTTTCATGGCTTCAGTATGCTGTTTTCCAACATCTGGCAACCCAGGGTGTTGAAATACTATTGGGTAAAGTAGCAGTGGGCAGAATCACACAGGACAAAACAAAAACAGACATTCTGACAAGGAACACACATTTCAAAGTAGAATAACAATGCTCTGCAAACATATTTAGATATTTTTGTGATTTAGTAGTAAAAACATTCCATACAGCACCTTTCAAGGTAACCACATATCCATACCGACAGTTTTCCATTTCCTGTCCCATTTTTGGTTGTAAAAAGTTGGCAACCCTAGACAGAGCGTTGTGTGCAAATGATGACTGCAAACATTCTGAAATTAATTTCAACCAATTCCATGAATTACATTACTTCAATCTTGGTTTCACACTTTACTGCAAATAATAAGTGGATCAAATAACAGATGAGCTTAACAGTCTCGGTTGATTAACAGAATAGTAAAATGAGTGTGTTCTCAGAGGAAATTTGTTGACTACACTAATTCATTCTCACACTTTGCAAGGTTATAAGCTGGCCAGAGGACATTGAGAGAGCATTACTTTTTTGGTACACCATATCCATTTTATCCATTTAAGATGCAAGACAATCAGCATGCTCATTTCAAATCAGCATTTTATTTTCTCTGCCTGCCCAAGGCAGCAATTGCGGCATTGGAACAATCCCATTTGTCTGTGCTTATAATTTTATTTTATTATAAAGGCTTTTACTTTTGTGTCTGTTTGAGGAATATAATCTGTGAAAGCATTCACTTCAGTTCAGCATATACGTAAGTGGGTGCAGATCAAAATAAACAGCTTGCCTTGAGTTCATGCACAAGAAAGTAAATTTATCACAGCAAGGACTCCCTTGTGTTGACCAAATGAACTATAAAACGACTGCAAGATGCAAAGTAACGTGTTTCTACTTCTGAAAAGCCTTTCACTGGGCTTTTGAGGACAGGATGACAGTCCATCTTGAGTTAAAACCCACTGAGAAGACTTGCTTGACTGACCGATCTGATGAATAATTCGTCACCTAGAGTCTTACGTGGAGTTTTTCTTTGCTCTGGATCTTGTCATGTTCATAGAGTTCAGAGTCCCTGCAGTCAGTGGCTGTTTCAAAGCTCATTCAGCTTCCAGCCAAACAGCATTTGTTGAGCATCATAACATTCTATTTATCCTCCAAAAATTCTGTTTCAGATTTGGTCAGTGACGGAAGCGGCTGAGCTATGATGCCCAAAATATTATGTCTACTTAGGTAGCCCACTAGGCTTGGGTACTTTTAAATACAGTATTTTTTTCCATAATTGTTTTTTTTTTTTTTTTTAAATAATGTTTTTTCCATTTACATTTTTCTAGACTCTGGTGAGAAAAGGTTACATTTAATTGTAGTATTATGCCTAATTCATTAAAATCATGAAACGTGTATATATATATATATATATATATATATATATATATATATATATATATATATATATATATATATATATATTAGCAACAACTTATTAAAGGTTTAACAAAACTTTGTAGGGTCCTATGAAATTAATTAGATTTTTTTTTTTTTTTTAATCTGTATATTTTTTAGTTTTTCTGGATTTATTGATCAGATTTATTATTCAAAACAAATTTATTATAGAAATGGAGGTCAAAATGAAGGCAAAAAAAATACGAAATATAGATATTTTTAAATAAGTACATCTTTTAAAATGGAAACATATGATAATCTTTGGCAGACAAAGTTTTGCACAACAAAACTTTACAGGTTTACAGTTAAAATTAAAACAGAGGAAAATGGTGAAACTGATTATTTCTTAAAAACAGAGTTTTAATAATAATAATAATTATTATTATTATTAATATTATTTTGAGAAGTACATACTACTGTAAAATAGCAATGTATTTCTGTTAAAATGTTACATTTATTTTGACAGGTTTCTGTGAGCAGTATTTAAAATGACGATATTTTTTCTCAAATTAAATGATGAAATGCCCATGAAGTGACTCTCAGATCAGCTCTAGATATGAAGTTTATGGACTGTCTTCATACAGTATATGGTGAGACGGCAGATGCTGAAAACACCACAAGTGTCACACGTGACTGAGTGTGTGAAGAAGACAAAACTGCGGCATTCATTCACACAGACACACAATATGCCGACTTCATATTTCAGTAGCGTTTGTGTTGTTGTATTATTCCACAGATACTAATCCAAATCACAATTAGATTCAATGCACAGTGCTACTTTAGATTTATTCATCCAAAATTTGCCAAATTCGGTGATAATTTACATTATAAACTACAATGAATTATACTTTTATGTCTGGATTCTACGATTCCACCCTGCTTGCTTCAAAAGTGCTGTCAGAACATTTCAAATATATCTTTAATGCCCTCATATGTTCTCTAGGTAGGTAGTATTTTGAAACACAGACAGAGGTTGTGTTTCTGATAATCTTGTGGCCTACACTAGAGTGTGTGGTCAGTGACGGTGGTTTGTGCAAAGGAAACGCTACACTATATGGGAGTCCTTGGACTCTGCTCTCATCCTCTGACACATCAAGGAACCCGGACGGCTGGTAATTGGTCATAAAATACCAGGGGGTGTTAAGATTGTAAAACCATGACATCCGCTATTGAATTAGAGACAGTGACGATATTGTTCTTAGAGAAATGACTTGATTTTGGTGCAAGGCAGGGCTATTTACAAGCCTTTCTAGAAAGAAGCAGAATCTGTGAAATCACTTGAGTGTTACTGGCTAATTTAGCAAGATTACATGCTGAAAGTCTTATAAAAATCTTTTTAAGGCAGAGATGTGTGCCCTATCTGGACTTTACTTGGAAGATAAGTTGAAGTTGTATTTAATCTCAGACTGGAAAACCTAGCTGTGCTACTGTTTGCTTTTGACAGGCCATTTTTATACCTAATATATAGTTGGCGAGTAGCACTGCACTGTATTTATTTCCCATAAACATAATGTCCATGTTTTAGCATATGCTGTCAGAGGATGTTTCAAATCTTTTATTCTATTTATAATCAATCTTATTCTGTTGGTTTATCATAATCTGTTGTCATATATTAATGCTTAATATTTCAAAGTTGTGTTTAAACTGGAAAAATGCATTTTTATTTCCCATCAACTTGAATGGCTCTCAGTGACTTACATCTTTGGCCCAGAATTGTAGAGGATTTAACACACTTGCAGTTATTTACATACATTTCTAAAATCCAGATGAAGTGTTCCAATTCATCTAGGTCAGATTTTCTGGGGATGAGTCATCTTATACTTTCAGTCATAGCTAATGGAAGTCCTCACAGAATATTTATTGCGCTTTTATGTATAATCATATACAATGTAAGGGATAATGTACATCCAGATGGTTTTTATCGCATGAATAATAGCTTTTCACTGCATAAACAAAGAAGAGGACAGCGTTTTAAAGAAAGCATTTAAAAATTTACCTCTTTATCTTACATACATTACAGTGTACAAAACAATTTCTAGCACCAAGACGGACAGTGAATTTTACATTTTACTGAAGAACAAGATGATGTTTAAATGAAACAAGGAAAAGCACGGCCGCCGTTCATAGTTCATTAACTGTTTTTAACAGAAGTAACAGAAGAACTGTTTTTTCCTCCCATGTGGCACAGGTAAGCAGGAAAAACATGGATTTTGACATTCTCCGATCGGTTTCAGACCTTATTTATATGTGGAAATAAATCTGATATTAATCAGATACTGTACATGCATTAGCGTCTGTCATGTAAGTGCACAGATTTATTCCCTCGGGTGGAAGTTTTCCCAGATTAGTACGTCTTCCTTGGGTTGTTTCGCCAAGTATAGTGTAAATGCTGATATTGAATATGGCTAAGAAGATGCTTTTGCTCTCAATTTGATCTCACTAGCATCAAGAAGACATAATTGAGATATTAAAGTGGTCTCATGTCTGATTTTTTTTCTCCTACCATTCAAAGAACTGGTGGTCACTGCTCAGTAATAGCTGCGTGGAGTAGTTTAACATGTTGACAGCACGCTGAGTGTTTTTCGAGTGCAGTTTAAGTTGTACCTGCTATTGTGAGAAATGTATCTCCCATCATTTATTTCCCGTTACAGCAATCAACACTATTGACCGGCTTCGAAAAGATATTACATAACAGTTCCCGAGCAGACACACGTCTATGTGTTTTAACAAAACATTGATTCTTATTCAGCAAGTGATATAAAAAATAAACAAGCCATTTAATCGAACTTTTCTGAGAAACGTTTGGAAATGTTTCTAGAAATGTCCAATTTATGGCATTAAACTGTAAACAATTAGTAAAACAAAAGTGAAGGTGAAAAATGAAAATATAGAACAACTCGCCTTAATCTGAGCAAACCAACAACAAATGAATGGCACTAAAAATACATGCCAGAGAATCGGCAGATGCAGGGGTTTAAAAGAGTAGATGCCCCAGATGATCATTAAACCCAAAATTTGCATTTAAATGAAATGTGAAATTCCTCGGAGCGTTACACAGCCTCGAGCATAATGATGAGTCTCATTTGGAAAGGAGAGCGTTTCTCTGCGCTCATTTCTCTCTCCATTACTCACAGAGCGCTGTAGTGGGAGAACCGCAGGTGCTGGAGACCCTCCTCACATCTGGGAGACGGTCTCCAGTGTTAATTCAAGCTGCCCACTGGAGAGGGCTGACTCAGCGAGGCCTGGTTTATTGAGATGGAGGAAAGTTTGAAAGGCCCTCTCAGTTTTCAATGGGTGCCTCGGAAAATACCTTCAAAAGATCCTTCAATTTTGAGCCAGGAGATTGAGTTTACCTGAGAGGAGTCATGTATCTGTGATCCACGTAAAAGAATCCATGTTGCTCTGATTAGTGTCTTGTACTTTTTGAAAAATTGGTGCTGATATAAAAAAAATATAATACAAATTTGGGATCTTTTTTTTGAAAGTATCTTCTGCTCACCAGGGCTGCAGTTATTTGATCAAAAATATAGGAAAAACTTTAATAATGTTATATTTTAAAATAAAATGTATTCCTGTTTTTATCATCATCATCATCACTCCAGTCTTCAGTGGTTCCTTCAGAAATCATTCTAATATGCGGATTTGCTGCTCAAAGAAAACATTTATGTGGAAATGCGGTTTAATATTTTTGTAGAAATTATATGTTTGTTATTTTTTATACATGTATATACTACCTTCAGGTCCATTTAAAGATAAACATTGGTGCACACTGTTACAAATTTTAAAATCATCATTTATTAAAATGTTATGTTTTTCTCTGCCTCCAAAATATCATTCCTTTTAAACTGACATCGTGAAAAAACTTGCTTTTCCCTCTTACTAACACCTACATTTCATGACCCTGTCAAGTTCTGATAGATACAATTGAGTTGTTTTTTTTCTTTGTTGACTATCCTGTTTCACTTGGAAAAAAAGGAGTGAAAGGTCCTGTTTCATATTGACTTTATATCATGCAGCCATGTCTTGTGTTGCGTAAAATATGAATTCTGCAGTTTATACTGGCAAAGCACCGCCCACATAGAGCAGAAGGGGCCATCTAACAGTATTCAAACCTGATGCATACAACACAAGAACCAATGATGTTTGATCTCATTATGACAAGCCAGTTTGCAAAAAGGACAAAAACAACTTGAATTTTGGTCTATCAGTTGAAATTTTCAGGCTAAGCATGTTCAGGGGCAGTTTTCCTTTAAAAATATATAAATCAACATGTGATCAGCCATTTAGAATAAAGCTAGTATTTTTCACCAGCTTGCAATATCAAAATGTGCCAGAGTCTGTTGCATGCCGCCTGAAACTGGCACTACTTCCACCCATGTAACTAGAGACAGATAAAGACATACAGAAGAAAACTTTCACCACAATGATCCTGCATATCTATACAGATAAGACATTGATCACTGCAGAAAATGAAATATTATTCTTTGTCCGGTATCACTTAACAGCAGCAATGACACCTCCACATTTAACATCCTCTGCACCCTTCTACTTGGAGGTTAAAAGATGTAATATTTAAATTTATCTGTGCTGTGTGATATGTCCTGCTTTTCTGAATCGACTATGTCAAGATTTGCTTCTAAAAGATCTGAATTGAGTATACTCTGGAGTGTTCTCCATTTTTACGTGCCACTCTATTAGATTAGTAGATTAGAAAGCCCTTGTGGGCCAAACACATTTTGTAGCTTTCAGATTTCATAAGCATCCGGTTTATTTAATTCACTCCCATTTTAAATGGCTTTTGAAGTCACTTGCAAGCAAATAAAAATTGAAAGGGACTGAGTTACAAGAAGCCATGTCTGTTTTATGACTTTGGCGTATGTTTGACATGTGTTGTGCTGAAACTAATGACATTTGGCAAGCTGGATCAGGTGCTGTTAGCTTTAGTCATTTATTCACTTCTGTCTATGTTTATTAGATTATGTCAGAACTCATATCCTCTTTATGTATGTATTAATTTAGGAATTAAGCAAGCGACTGTTTTAATGAATGAATCATCGAATCATTGATTCAAATGATTTGTTCAGGAAGGAAACACTGCAGTGTTTTGGGTGTCAGTGGGTATATGAGTCAGCAGAGCCCCTCATGTGCCTGTTTGTACATCAGGAGAATGTAAAACACAGACTAACTGGCCACTAACCGGGAGACTTGTGTCCTGTCTGGAGGTGTAACATCCATGTTGGTGGGCTTATGCTGGAATTCTTCTCTCAGGCAGAGCTGATGATGATGAGAATCCCACCAGTCCAGCCACGTTTGCTGTAAACCTTTACCAGACCCTCTCACTTGCTCTGTCTGTGTATGTGTGTGTGTGTTTCACGTGGGCATGCTTCCCAACTGCAGAGCTCCTGTTATTGTGCCAGCATGGATTTATATGTCTGTGCATGTGCCGAACCCAGACACTTATTGCAGTTACAAATCTCCTTGCTTCAGATGTGAAAGAAAACAGGAGACGATTCATTTGACATGCAGCTCTCTCCAGCTGAATAAATCAAACCACTCATAAGTGCCCTTGGAAGTCTAAAGAGCTAATTTTGTTATGATCCACAAATGGTATTTCTAACCTCATAAATTTTCAAGTTGGGTTAAAGGAAAACTAGCTAAGTTTCTATTATTATTCCTAGCTTGTTATTTATGACATTCCAAACCTATACGTCTTTCTTCTGTGAAGCACAGAGATGTTCTTAATATTATAGGGAGATGGCTAACCTACACAGCTCTTCCAGTTACTTTGATCACACATGCTTTGATACCCAGTCACATTATGGATCTAATATTACTGAATTTCTGTCAGAGTTATATGACAGTCAATCACTGTTTGTGGATGCCTTAGTAATTAATAAGAAGGCCTGTAAACGGGATTCTACTCGTTTCAAAATTGTTTGTAACTTTTCCCATAAAACTCCAAAACTCCATAGTTCATTGCAAAACATTTTTTTAACAGCACACATTAAATTTACAACCTTTTGCAATCATGGAAAAAGGCTATATTCATTTTCAAGGGATTATGTGTCATCATAAAGTATGATGCAATAGAGTAAGTGACCTAATTTACCTTGACCATGCAGAGTAAAACTTGGTTTTAAATATGGCCATAAAGGTTTTTATGTAAGCCTTGAACTTATCGTTTGGGGGACTGGAGGTTGAGTTCATAACAGACTTGAAGAAACTCTTAACTCTGTGTTCTCCACACCCATGCAATCAGCAGTGTTTGTTGAGCATCTAAGTTAAACCGATAACAACTGAGATTCTATCAGCAGGGTTCCCATGCAAAAACAAAACCTTTATGTTTAATTTCCAAGTCCATAGAGATTTCTGTAGTGAATATACATTATACGCTATTTTTGAGTGCATTCTTTGTAAAGTTATTTTTTAAATCCTTATGTACTAGAACTAAAAATTTCATTAATAATGCATTTAAATTAATTGGTCAAAAGGTCCAGAAACTATGCATTCATTTTCTTCTCTTTTAAGCCCATGAAAGGGACTTACTTTTCTAGCACGTTCCTTGTTTTCGCATAAACAGGCTGCCGAGCTCATTTTACCCTCCTCTACAACACATTCAATTGAAATTCAACAACAGTTGTAATATTTTTTCCTGCCACATTACAGCCGGTCTCTCACATTGATCCCGGGGTTAATAGATAACACACAGCATCCGCCGATGTATTTTCCTTCCTTTTAAATTTAGGCTGACCCGATTTCATTGAGCAGCTATTTTTGTCATCTGTATAGAGAAAACTACAACAGCAAATCATGACAACAGCCAGCGTGAAATAAACGGATAATTTATGAGTTAAAACAGATGCTGTGTCCTGACCGCTCCATCACTGTAACCTCTGTTTCTCCTCGTTTCGCAGGGCCGCTCTGCGTCTACGGGTACATGAATCTGAGTTCCACCGGCCAGATGCCTGAGATGGAAGAAGTAGATACCAATGAGAGGTTAGAGCACCAATAACATCATCTGTCTTTTCCTTTAGCATGTTTTAGCCAACCTCGAGGCCCAGGATGGTTTATAAATAGTCATGCTTCATGCATAAATCAGTAAAAAGTGTTGTAACCCTGCCTGAGGCTTTTATATGAATTCACTTGCTTGGCGCAACATTGACATACGACCATATGTTCACCTCAGCGATCTCCTTTTTTGAAATGTCACTGCTATAAATGCACTGGTTGCTTCAGAAATTACAGGAATGCAGTCTCTCTGGGATTTCTGGGGAATCTACTTCAGCATCAGGGGATTTGAAAGTCTCCAGAGGATTCGGGCCTGTTTGCTCAGCAGGACAGAGGAAATGTGGTTTTCCTCTGTTGGCATCAGTTTTCTCTCTACCGGTATCTGCCTACAAACCCTCAGTCTCCTGTAACATCACTGGAGTCTCACAGCGCTAAACAACACAGTAATGATGCTTATAAATAGCACTGAGTGTGTGTTCCTCATCGCTCAGTGTCCAGTGGTCTTCATGTTGTTGTCAGTGAAGTGTTACCGGGCTGTTATATTTATGTTGACACTCAAGAGTGCTGAGTAAAGGTATAATGGTTTTAATAATAACTGATCATTTATGAATTTGAGAGGAATTTTATACAAAACAGTTACTTTTGGTTCTGATAGCTGAGAGGTCTTTTCAGCTGTGTAATATTTTGTTTCACCATTTGTATCTCTCTACTTGAGGCATTTCTCACAGTGACTGTCATAGCGGACAATCAAACCCAATATAATTTTACAAATAATACTGTTTTTGTGTCACTGGATGTTTTAGGTGAGAATGTAGTTTTTTTAAACTTCGCATATACTGTATGTTTATACAGATAACTATTTGGGAATTAGCTTTGAAGTTTTTTGACACGTTCAGCACTTATGAACCCGCTGAGAGCAGTCAATTCTCCTGGAATTTGTTGCTGGCTCTGATGTATCTCTGATAGAGTGGTTAAAATACTATATTAACTTTGGATAAATCTAATCTTTGGTCTCAAGAATCGATTATTTGTTCCAGAGCAAATCGTTTTGGTTGAGGACAAATTCTCATAGCTTTATATTTAATCTAAATTCAGTGTTGTATCAGAGTGCTGCCTATTTATTTTTAATTGCTTAGCAAAATTTAAAATGGCTTTTGGTGTTTATTAAATGTATTTTTCAATTAATAATATTTTATACAAATAATAGTAGTATTTCATAATAGTATTTGGTATTGAGAAGCAGTCCGTGTTTAATTGCATTGTTTCGTCATTATATGGCAATAAGAGACTGCCCTTATTAGTCATTAGCAAAGACTTTTATTTTGAAAGAGACTGAAACAGGGTTGTAAACAAGGAAGTAGGGCTGAAACGATTCCTCGAGTAACTCGATTACAAAAAATGATCGAGGCAAATTCCTCTGCCTCGAAGCCTCTTTTAATTTATTTTAAATCTCACGTCAGGTTCTTTTGCAATGATTTTTTTAAATGTGACACAATGCGTTTACGTCACCCACAAAGCAGAAGGAGACACAAGGAGTCAGCCGTGTTTTAATTTGAGGGCGCGGGCAAACGTAAAGAGAACATCGTGGTGTGTGTCCATTGCAAGATAGAGCTGGCATACCACAACTAGGGCCCTATGATTTCCGCGATGCAGAAAACGTGGAGGGAATCCGGAATCCAGTCATAAAAATGGAATTTACAGTTTAACGCGGAATGGCACGGAATTTGCCAAATTTTGAATGAATTAATCAAAAATAGGTCATTGCACTTACATCAAATGACAATATGGACTAATATCTGTAAATATTAAGCCGGAACAGTCTATTTAAATATGAATCCTGCATGTTCTGCGTGTCTCTGTTAATGAATGGAGCAGAAGCGCGTCTTCCTTTATCACACACACCTAAGCCCGCGTGATGCTCGCGGTAATTTCAGCGTCTGCTGTCTCACTAAATAAGGACATGAACACATGAACAACATCTCCAGAACTGCACTGACAGTCACTTCATGAGCATTTGACCGTTTGATTTGAGTCACATCACATACACAGAACTGTAAAGGTACGTCAACCCGTCAAAATAAAAGTCCGGTTAAAGACTTGTTCAGCAGAATGTACATAGCCTACTACCAAAAAAAAAAAAAAACATTATTTTTTTTAAGGTTTAATCACACAACATTTCTTCCATGTTTTATTTTTAATAGTAAATCCCCTTTGTTTACCAAAAAGTTAAGTTGATTTTCAATAATTAAAATATTTAATTAAATTAAATTAGTTTTATGTGTTTAATGTGCACCTCAGAAAATGCTTTATTTAAAACCCCAACTGAATGGCATTTAAATGCACTTAATTCATCTGTCAACTTTATAGTCATTGTTCACAGTACAAGTACAGACAGAGAAAAAATGGGTAATAATTGATGTATGCATTGCATTCTATGCATTTACAAAATATCATTTTTTTTTTCTAAAAAAGGAAACTTAGTTGTTAATTTTAAGAGACTCAGGAGTGTTATTTTCTCTTGCATAATTAATATTGCACTTTAATTAAGGAAAAACATTTTATCCGATTACTCGATTAATCGATGGAATTTTTGGTAGAATATTCGATGACTAAAATATTCGATAGCTACAGCCCTACAAGGGAGTAATTTTTACTTTCAACAACACCTTGTAAGACACAGATAGCAAATCACTTAACAGATGAAAGGATAGTACGACAAAGATATACCTTGGCATACATTCAAACTAATGTTTTATTGTGAATATGAGATTTAGATGAAAAATTAACGCTGTATCAGATGTATCTCTCTTATTATACTCTACATAATATGGTAAGCTTTTAATACAGTAATACAATAAGCTTTCAATGAGGCAGCTCAACGTTCCTTCATTACTAGTATTTGAATTATTAACAGAGGCTTGGGCTCAGCTGTTAAACTGTGAATTTAATATTTGAACCGGTGGCTGGCAGAAGTAGTTTTAAATTCAACTACTGAAATTTGAAATGTGAGAAAAAGACAGGGATTTTTTTCAGGAACCTTACGAACCAAATGAAAGTATAGGTAAAGCAAGACAAGCTCTGGCGGCAATCCAGCTCTCGTAAGTGGGAGTTCTAGCATGTCTAACAAAACTGTCAAATCCCCGTTGTGGAAACACAACACCGCAGTATGAGTGTGTGATCATCACTGCACCCGCAGCATAACACTTCATCGTGGAGGACGCATTGTCTCTCCAAACCTTTTTATTCATACCGGCAAGCATCGCTGATATCACCATGTGCTCGATATCACAACAAACCACATGGCAGTATCCTCCTCCTCTGAGTAGCTTATCTGCAGAATGTCCCTCTCTCTGGGGAAGGCCATACTCCTTATCCCTCTGTCACTGTGTATGGCACTTTGGATCAGCACTCCTCTTGAAGAATCTCTCCAGAGTGTCTTGAGAGTGACTGCAGTTTATGCTAAAGTAGACGGCAGAGGTTATTCTGGGTCTTTGGCATGCTTAGACGAGGAATTCTTTGATGTTGTGTTTTGAGACTATCAACATGAGGTAACTTTAATCAGAGCAGGCATAAATTTAGAAATAATGATGGGACCACTGCAGAATTAAATTTAAAAATCCTTTTATCATTAGAGCCTGTCGTCTGCATCATCGTGAGAGGTAACTCCCAGTTTGCATGAAGATGGAGTTAAATCGATGTCAATGGGTGTTTCAGTATATTTGAGGCACTGTTATTTCCCAGGGGTTGATTTTTATTAAAACAAACATTTTATTTTATTTTATTTTATTTTATTTTATTTGCAGATCACACTGGACAATTTTGGAGAGTTTTTGCAATGATATTTATTTATTTATCTATTTATTTATTTATTTATTTGCAATGATATTTTATTTGTTTACTTACAATGACATTTCTTTATTTATGTATTTATTTAGTTAGTTATTTGTGCAATTATCTACAGTAGTTACAACTTTATTTATTTATTTACTTGCTACCTATGTAGTTTACTTTTTTACCCTTCTCCCAGACCTTTTTCTAAATAATGGTTTTGCGCAAGTTAACTGTTTGTGGCATCCATGATGACTAACCGTTTCCCTTCATGAAAGTTTGATCAACAATTCATTGTTTTTTTAATAAGTTAGTATACTTGGTTACTAAGGAAACAACAGTATTAGTAAAGAGCTTAAGGTGAAATATGAGATGTATTTATTATTATTATTATTATTATTATTATTGCTAAATGCAAGAAATTAAATAGTTTTTAGCCACACAAAGGAGTCAGGTTTTTTCATTCCAGAAGTTATTAAAATGTCATTTTCATCACTGTCATTTACACCATTTCCACACAGGATGCTATTTGATATGTGGAGAAAACAGTGTCTCAGAAATATGACAGAATTATTTTGCAATGCAGGTATTGTCCACTCTTGTTTTTTAATAGACAAATAACATCCTGGCAGTGTGAAAGGTGTTTCAGTAGAAGTTAAGTTTCTAAAAGAGCACACAGCCCAAAGTGGAAGAGATGCCTTGAAGCGTATAATAAATTGAGAATGAATGACTCAGACAAGAGGATGCTCTTCTTTCCTTTCTCTGCTTGAACATGTTCAGACATGCTATTTTAGAGATGCCACAGCCTTTGATCCCTGCAACTACACCTGCAAATTACCCCGCTGCTGTGAACTTTACTATTGAAGCGACCTGTGAACTGCTGCTATGAGTGGGGCGATGAGTCTTTGATATAGACGACCTGACTTGCTCTTAATGAGATGCAGTGGAGAGAAGTCGTTCACAATGCCCCCGTCTGCAACACTCCATACAATACAGTTTCATTTTGTGTTACATAGGACTAGCACTGCTTATATGATCTCTATAACTAAAGGTGCAATGTCTCTGGTGTATTACGTACATTTCTGTGTTAGCTGGCTCTTCTTCTCAGGGGACGGGGAAACCCAGCGCTGCTCAAACAGGAAACTGCAGCGACAAACCCAGCCAGGCATGTAGTCCACCTCGCCCTAGTGATTTCCAGCTGAATTAATGATAACATGGCCAGAAACAAACAGCAGCGAGTCTTTGATGCTGATTTTGGAGGAACTATTTAGTTTAGCTTATCAAAAGATAAGTTGTTCCAACACTTTATAGTCTTAAGCAACATGTTGATTAATGTAGGCTTCTCTGTTAAAGGTCCCGTTTTTCGCGCTTTTTTGAAGCTTTGATTGTGTTTACAGTGTGCAATATATCATGTGTTCATTTTTCGCATGTAAAAAAACACAGTATTTTTCACACAATTCACCTATCTGTATATTGCTGTTTTCACTGTCATAAAAACGTGCTGATGACTTCTTTGCTCTATGAAGTCCCTCCTTCAGAAATACGTAACGAGCTCTGATTGGGCCAGTGGTTCCTGTGTTGTGATTCGACAGCAGCTTAGAGCATGCTGACCTCCTGGTAACGCGATTGGACTCGTTTTGGAGTAGTTTTGAGAAGCAAGTGGGCAGAAGCATGTGCTGGAGATGTACTTATAATCAAAGGAGCGTTTTTACTGACGAGATGCGCATGAAAATCGCATTCGTTTTTCCGCACAGCCCGAACATCTAATTAACAAAGCTAAACAGCGTTGCCCTTTGTGTAGTAAGTTACAGAAACTGTTAAACGCAACAACTTAAATAATAAAATACACTTACTGGTCGGGGTCCATTAACAACGCCTTCTCCAGACAAAGAGGGAACTGCTCCATCTTTCAAGAATAATCTTTTTGCGAATCCGGCATTAAACTGATTGAGATTGAGGAAGTTGTCCTCAGCAAGCTGTCCTCAGCAAAATGTGCTGCACATAGTTTTACATTTGGATTACAATTTTCAGGAACCGAGTTAAATATAAATTGTAACCATTAATCTTCAAGTACAGCGTCCCTGGGAAGCCCAAACAAAGATGATTGGACTCCGAGATGAAAATAACAGTGTTTCAACAACATGGCAAACACAAACGCAGATCTTGTCACAGTGTCTGGGTTGTGTTCCCTGGGTTTCTAGGGGTCCTCCTTTCTCACGGTGTCTGTCACCTTATCACTTCCTGTTCCCTTATTTGGTCACCTTCCTCCTGTTGAGTATTGATTGTTCCCCACCTGTCTCCTGTTCCCTCATTATCCTTCTGTGTATTTATACCCGGTCTGTCTGAGTCTGTGTTACGGAGTCCTTGTTTAATGTTGCTGTTTATTCATGTCCGTCGCCTTGCCTTGCCTTGCCTTGCCTTCGTGTCTTGTTTGTGTTGGATTTGGATATTCTGGTTTTGACCCTGCCTGGACTGTTTACCCCTTTGGATTACCCTTTAAATAAATATCAAACCCGCACTTGGTTCTCTCTCCTGTGTTCCCTGTAACACCGATCGTGACAGATCTTCCTTCTTCTCCATCGGAGCGCAACAAGACCACGCCCCCCTTTTTGTGAATTCATGTTGGCGGAGGTTAGTCAAAAAACTGTTTTAGTGATGTCATTACTGCAGGAACTAGAGGGCTGTAGTCCAAACGGGTCGTTTTTTGTAGGCGAATTCTGTTAAATAAAATATCTCGCTTGGTATTGAACTTTGAGCTTTAGTTAGTGTGTAATGTTGTTGTTAGAGTATAAATAATATCTGTAAAATTCTAAAGTTTAAAACATGGGATCACGAAGAAGGGTACCTTTAAAACTATAGTTTTTACTTTTTCTGATGTTCGCCTACGTTATGAGGCTGTTTTGGGTGCCTTCCAGGGCTTTGCTAAATGATTTAAAGTATAGGGTGTTTTTGGTAGTCACTACTAGTTTGCTGCTTACTGGTTCAAGTCAAAAGATGATATTCTGATTATGTAGTTTGGCTCTTTCTTATATGTAGTGTAAAATCTCTAGCGGTTTGTTCAGAAGTTCAGAACATTATTTTAAACCCACTTAATCCCAAATTGTTGAGCACATTTATTTTTCTTCCTCAGATCGGCCAGTGAAACAAATTGCATGCCTTTTCTAAAAAGTTTTTTTTAAGAAGTAAGAGCAAGTATGTGGTTTATTTTTTGGTCACAGTGGTATCTGGTGGGAAACTAAATACTGAGTCAACAGAATAACAAACAATAAAGTAATATCCCTTATATATATATATATATATATATATATATATATATACAATGCCCTCCATAAGTATTGGAACAGTAAAGACAAAATTGTTCTGTTTGCTGTGCAGTCAAAAAATCTGTAAATATGATTTCAGATAGGAAAACTTTGGCAAGTTACTTGAGTTCATTGAACACAATTTATCTTTGGCGGTATGGTTCCTTATGGGGGTTCTTGCTCCCAAATTAATTGAACATACCCCCCCCACCCCTGGAATCATCAGCTTGGAAATACATGACAATTAAGACACTTAATAAATATCTTTAAAAGCAAACAGTGGTAATCGTGTAGTGGCAGTGGGACATCTATACTGTAGCTTGGTTATGAGGATGCGTGCCTCTCAGCAGTGAGGTCCATGCCGACAGGGACTTGAAAGCCTTAGTGATCTGAAACAAAGAGACAACAACCAGAAGGTGCACGGTAATATGCTTATGCTTATAATGGGGAGGGAGGGAGGGTTGCAAGCCATTTGAGCATACTTACCATGCAGTGGTGCCACGTATACTGTATATGTCCCGTGTCTAATAGGAGAGTGGTAGTGATTGGAGCTATTTGACAGCTGACCGCATCAGCTGGTTGCAGCCTATGCCTCCGTGGCCTGACTGGACTAACACTGCGTTCGATTAAAAGATGAATATGAGACAAAACTACAGAATGTCACATTTTATTATTGGGTGATTTAACACAAAGATGTTTTACCAGCTAAGAAGATCAGCACTTTTAGAGTTTCATCTCCCTATCTGATGGGAGCAGAAGTATTGGAACAGTTGCCTAACAGGTCTTTCAACGTGTTCAACAGTGTCATGTCATGTTGCATTAATTCTTCAGATATTAATCTATACGAATATATGAATAGATTGCATTCGATGATGACACACACAAACAGGATGAAGAAGAGGAAGCCGACTCTGAAAGAAAAGCAAGCAATTTGGATACTAAAAGAAAAGAGGAAGTCAATTAGAACTATAGGAAAAATATAGGGCATGGAGAAATTAAGAGTTTGGAAAGTACCGGTGGCATTAGCTACCAACGACGACCTGATCAGCTGAGAAAAAAAACAGTAGTTGATGACAGACAAATCATAAAAGCTGTGAAAATGAACCCTAAAATACATGTCTGTAAAATCACCAACAACCTCCAGAAAGCTGCGGTGATGCTTTGTCAATCTACAGTCTGCAGAAGAAATTTGACACAGAATTACAAAAGCTACACAGCAAGATAGAAACATCTGATCAGCACCAAAAATAGAAAGGCAAGATTCTTCACAAATGTGAGCCAGTAGAGTTTTGGAACTGAGTTGATGTACCAATGAGACAAAGATTAACCTTTATAGTGACTGGAAAGCAAAAGTGTGGAGAAAAAAGGGAACTGCAAATGATCCTAAGCATACAAGCTCATCTGTAAAGCTTGGTGGAGGTGGTGTCAAGGCTTGGGCATGCATAGCTTCTAGAAATGGACCTATTAATGTTAATGATGACTTAATGTATGATGGCAGTAGCAGAATGAATTTGGAAGGGTACACAATCATCTTGGCTACCAATATTCAAGAAAATGCCACCAAACTCATTAGAAAGCACTTCATATTGGATCAGGACAATGACCCAAAACACCCTGGCAGTTCAGTCAAGGACTTTATCAGGGCAAAGAAATGTAAAGTCTTAGATTGCCCAAATCAATCTCCAGATTTAAATCAGATTAAACATTAATTTCACCAGCTGAGGAGGAGACTAAAGACAGAAACTCCCCAAAACAATCCAATACTGATGCTCACATCAAATAGTGAGATGGACTCTAAAAGTGCTGTCCTTTTTATTTGGTAAAACATGTATGTGTTGAAAGACCTAATAATAAATTGTGACATTCTGTAGTTTTGGTTCATATTCATCTTTTAATCATATTTGCAAATGTCTTGACTCCACAACAGAGAAAGCGATTTTGTCTTTACTGTTCCAATACTTATGGAAGGCACTGTATATAATACATATAAATAAGAATATTTCTCACTGTAGCAATACTTTACAATAAATTTGATAATTGAATAACCCATAATTAGGTACCTATTCAAAAATGAAGCTCTCTTATTTCCCACGGCTTACAGTTGTCACCACTTACACAGTAATATGTCCTGTAAACAAGATTTATATGTGGCAGAGATGTTATTAATAAATTAATAATAGACTGTTTAAACAGTACTTTTATATGTTTTATAATATGTTTGCCATACTTTTTTGGTGCATTATATAATCCAAAAACATCTACTGCAGTATATAAATATATGGGCTACTGCACACACACACCAATTTACTGAAGTCTAACAGATGTCAAAAGTGGAAGTTGTGTATGCTTTATGAAAGGGTTGGTATACTTCTTTTTGTGGAGCTTTGGTCATGTGGTCAGAGCCCCTCTGAGCAGTATTAACACTGTCATGTAAAAGTTGATCAATACATCAACTACTTGTTTTAGACCCTTCACTACTAATTTGTCACAAATATGGGTTTAAATGTGTTAAATTTGAATCGGTTTCAGGTGAAATTCTAACTATACACTTTCCATAATGAAACTGTGCTTTAACTCTGCTTTAACCATGTGTGGTGATCCAGAGAACACAGATTTATAAACATGACTTACTTTCAGTTTATCTCTAAATGGATGTTGTATGTAACACAGATAACACTGAGGATTTGGAGCACGCTTTTACTCCGCATGGCAAGAAGAATGGCCCAGTATGTCTACAGCAGTACATAAATCTTTACTCTGCCACACACATACATTTACTTGTTCACACACACACATACATTTACTTGTTCAAAATGAATCTAACATGTGTCAAAATAGGGAGAAAATCTGAGCTTTGACGTGTTTTCAAACACCTCATCAAGGGTAAAGGTTTCTGACAGCCCTCTAAATACGTTCAGCGTTGACGACATGACATCTGCAAATGCCTGTAAATTACTCAGAAATATGACGCTCACAAGCCCTAAATGCTCTGCATTTGACTTCATGCCAGTCATCCTTTGGAGATGCGCACTCGTTCACATTCACTCCCAAAGACGCTTTTGTCCTCACGGATGGAAGAGTCACATGTGCCCTTAGAAAAAGCACGACTGACACGTAGCCCGACCCATTCCCAGGTGCTAGTTATTAATAGATATCCCATCTAATTACTGTCAACCCACAGAACGAGATGAAAAAATAAATAAATAACTGATGATTTATAATAATCAGGAAACATGTTTCCCAAAGCAAGCCTATTGGATGAGATTGAAGCAATTCTATTCCATTGAAATGATGTATTCATTCAGGGATGCGGAGAGTTCATCTGCAAATACATTTTGGGAAATTATATTACACCTTATATGTATGGAAAGCGAGCCTTCGTATTTGCGCTCCTAAAGTCTGCTCTTGGTCTCGTGTGTATTTTCTCATTTACCTGAAATACTTCGCCTGAGGAATTTAGCAAATAGCGCGGTGCTCCAGTGAAACCAGCCTGGTGTAGATCATGTGATCGACAACCTTGAAGAGACTGAATTTATATCCTTTAAAACACTTTGTTTTATTATATTATAACATGCGTTATATAGGATCGGCACTGATTTACTGTAGCATACTGTAGCAGAGTATTTGCCCTCACTCCCAGTGTTAAAGGTCATGTCGTGTGTGTGTGGCCTTTCATATGATTCTATTTGCAATGGCCAAATGAGGTCTGAAACACAATGACCTGTGCAATATATCTAATGCATAGTCACTATGGATGCTACAAAAGCCACGGATGATTTGTTCAGCATGGTCACTGCTGATTTCTCTCGGATTCTGCAGGGTGTCTTTTCACTTACTGGTCTTGGAGAGAACTGAGGCAATTGTCAAATATGAAATAAGAATAAGCAAGGGCCATGGCTAGCAGCGTATGATTGATTGGGACGGCATGTCAGAAAAAAATTGCAAGATGTTTTCCAAAGTTTGCTTTGGGCAAAGTTTGCAAGGTGAATGAAAATTTCCCTGGCTTTCTGAGTTGGGGTCATGACAATGAAAGAATCATAGTGGAAGAAAGCCAAGTGTTGTGTGCCGTAATTTAAATAACTTTGTCAATATTAACTGTACAGTTTAGCTTATTGTGTACTGTATGGAAAGCTAAAAAATATTATTAATTTATATGCTTTATGAGGTGTCAGGCTTATGTGACAAAACTACTGTACATATACCATCATTCAATTATTTTCTCAATACGTAAAGTGACCATACATCATCTTTTTCTTGGACAAAATGTCTAAAATGTCAGACTATTGGCTTTGTTTAACCATTCATTTTCCCTCTACAGTCCTCATAAATATTACATTTATGTATATTTGCTTTGTTTTGACTGTTTTCTTTAGATCACGCCTTTGTATGCTATGATTGGTCAATATATACAATGAGCCTGAATGCTATTGGTCAAACTACATTTCAGTCATTAACTTCAGCAAGATTAAAAACAATAGGGAAACAAAGCCAAGATCCAGACATTTTTAGGCAATGTAGAAATCCCAGTAAAGATATTTTGCAGAAAACAAAGGCATACAATCACTTTAAAAACTGCATTCATTTTCTCCATAGGGAAATAGATTTTTAACAATAACTGATAAACCTTTAAAAACAGACCTGTTGTTGTATATGCTTTTGTTGAACTTGTGTTTGCATTAATTTAACATATTTGTAAAATAATCATGTTTAATAGAGGAATTCATGGTGAAAAACTACATTACCCATAATTCTGTACAGAAAATTCTACCAATCAGAGTCGCAGTGAGCAAAGCATGCCAAAAGAGTTCTTTAGCTCTGCCTACTCCCTTAAACTCCCATATATATGTATATATGCTTAGTTCTTAACCCCTTTATTAACACGTTCATTATACCTTTGTCATTTTGTCAGATTTTTATTTACCTGTTTGCTCCTTGTTGACTCCTTGTAGCTGGTTGGATATATAGTTATAATAACATCTTTCAACAGTTTAATATTTTTATTAAATAGGTTTGATTTGATGCAGTTGTTTCCCTTCTTAAAGATATAAAGTACATAGTCTTAAATATAGTATATAACTCGTAGAACTCTTAACCCTCTAAAAAAAAAAAAAAAAAAAAAAAACATTAGATTAGAATTAATCTAATCATTAGGAAACCATAAGAAAAAAAAGTACTTCAAGGCCGTTAAAAATGTTGACAGGCACTGTTGCACTAAATACATTAAAATTAAGCATTTTATGATTCTAGAGCCATGTGATATAAGTCATTCAATATTCTCACAAAACCTTGCAAGAGTTTGTGAATATCTGAAAGTTGGTTTGTTTTATAAAAAAAAAAAAATTACAGATTCTGACCATATTATGGTTTATTGGAAGAATTCGCTTCGCCGTTGCATATTTAGAATTGCAAATGGCTGCTTCTGCGAGGGTCAATTGTTCATTGATCTCTGTAAATTCACACCGTGCACTTTGTGCTTTTAATCAGCATATTTGTTCTACACGAGTGTTGCTGTGAAATCAGAACAGGCTGATGCCTGTTTGTACAGAGAATTAATGAAAATAAAGGGCCTTAGTTCAAGTTTAGATTGTCAGCGCTTTCCTGGCGACTGAGGACAAATTTCCTTCGAACCTTCATGTCACTAGCGACAGAATAACAACAGGTAGGGCTGAATACGTGACGTGCCAGACAATATAATCGCTCGAAATGGCCACGCTGCAGTGCTGAGCTTCAGAGACCTGTGTTTTTTCACCAGCATTCCTATCCTTTTTTGGTATTTTTTTTTATAGAAATAATACACAGGGCTGAAGAACTTCACTTTCTGATGTTAAATGTCTCTGTATGTAATAAATAAAACCGAGATTGTAGGTAGAAAAAATGATTTCCACTTTTTTGGCTGCCTCAAAATTTTAGACATGCTTTTTTTTCCGGAGAAAGTAATAGTCATTTAAAATAGTGGTGTTTATGAATCTTACAATTATATAATAAATAGTTGATTATATAATAAGTAGATTGAGGATGACTTCAGTTTAAGTTGATCTGCTGCCATTGTTCTGAGGAAAAAAAGCATGTTTTCACTTCAGTCTCAAGTCTGGACTTTTTGACTTGACTCACACTGAAAAGGAAATGTAAGGCTCAAATATAATTTGGCCGAATTACATGACTTCATGTTATAGATAGACCATTCATGTCAAAGTCCCTCCAATGACTCACAGCAGATGTCAGTCTGTCTTTCTGCTTTCAGAAACTCAGGAGCCAGTGTCAAAAGTATTCAGTAAGACCTTTAACCTTTAGACCTTATAATATATTATGCACTATGTCTAGCGCATAGTGCTGAAACCCTATTTTAATTGTTAGGATGCTCATGGATGAGCGATTTCCACGTAAAACTGATCGTGCAGACCAAACCGTAAGTCATAGAGGTTTGAAATTTGGAGGGATGGTAGTACTCCCACTACCTACAAAGTGACTGAGGCTCGCCCCAATCTGCCTGACGGGGGCGCTACAGCGACCAAAAGTATGAAATCGCTCATAAGTCCTAAACAGTCGTTCTCAGGCTCAAGTGTCGTTGGAATCCTTGGTTCATTCCGGAAAAAAACACACACCCCAGATTAGATCATGAGCCTGGCAAAGTTTTTTGGGTATTCACATTTTTTTGCAAAACCTACTTTTGCGAACTAGTCCTAGGTTTTTCGCCTGATTGGAACCAAACCAGTGCAGAAAGATTCTCTGGTGAGTGAATATCAATAATTATCAAAGCAAATTTTTAACTCTCAACTCATTGTGGCAAAGGGACACCAAAACATTCAAAGGGGGCAGGGACACTTTTAGTAAAATACCTATATCTCCTGAACAGAATGAGATATCTTTGCCAAATTTGAAAAAGTTTTCTCGTGGAAAAAGGAACAATATAATTCATTTATATTTATTGACATTATTAAAGGCATTGAATTTAGTTTGTCATACCTTGGTTACATGTATAATTTTATATCAAGGCCCTTTGAGGATATAATATGCACTTGTGACACAAAAGCTTGCACAAATGCATTCCATCATGCTGTCTAGAAATGTGGTGTTTTGCAGTGAAAGCCAACCAAAGGGACATCTTGTACTGAATGACCTAAGGTCGGCTCACTGAGTGCTTTGATTGAGCCGGCATGTTCTGATTGCAGCCTCAGTTCAATTACATACTCGGGGTCAAAGGTTTCACCAGTCATTACACACACACACACACGCACACACCATGCATAATACCGGGTGAGCGAGCGCCAATTGATTCTAGTGTCTCTGAGGTTTCCGCTCTTTTGCTGATTTCAATCAATATGGATTAAACATTCCACAGGGCTGGGAGAACAGACATTGCATTGTCATTGCATTGCATTCATTAAAGAACCATATGCAAATTATTTTTGAGGTCTTAAGAAAACAAGATATATACTTTTCAAAATTAAATAAAGTATTGTGGTCATTCCTGCTTGCCAGATTGTGACTGGATCATGTTCATAGTTAAATTGATGAACTACAACTGAACTGCAATTTATTTTGCCAGCACATCTGTGTGAACTTAAAGGGGTAGTTCACCCAAAATGAAAGTTTGCTGTTCATTTACTCACCCTCAGGCCATCCAAGATGTAGGTGTCTTTTTTCTTCAGTAGAAGAGTAAATAAGATTTTTAGCTGAAAGCATGGTCCTTGGTGATTCATAAAATGCTGTAACTCAAGACAAAATTATTACCTGTGGCTCCTGACGATATATTAAGGAAACTACATGTTGTTTAAAACATTATTCCCTGTAATCCAGAGCCTCGGTCTGGAGTGATATCTGGGTTGATTTCACTTGGTTTGATATATTAGATAGGTTTTTTTTTTTTTTTTTTTTTTTTTTTTTTGTAAAATGTTTACATTTAGTTCCATGACAAGAGTAAGGACTGTAGTAGCTTTTTCCAGTAACAAGCTGTTTCTTCCAGTGTGCAGCTCAGCAGCTTGGAAAAAAAGTTTGTTTTTTTTGTCAGATTTTGTCATATATATTGTCTCATGTATATTGGTCATGCAGCATTAAGGGCCATTCACAGAGAATGCATTTTTAATTATTTTTTTCAAAAAGGCAGGATGCAGGGTAGTGGAATGGAAAAAAAAATAACACAGGATCTTAGGGCATATTGGGTAGCACTTTATTTTACAGTTCTGTTCCTCATGTACATATTATGTACTTATTATAATAATTACAATAACTAGGTACTAAACCTGAACCAACCCCTAAACCTAACCCTACCCCATGTAGTTACCTTGTATTACCAGAACTTTCTTAGATAAATACACTATAAATAAATGTGAGTACACGTAGTGTAAAATAAAGTGCAACCGCATATTGTTTAAAAGTTTAACTTTTTTTTAACTTGAGCAATGCGTGTCATATGCACACTGTCAAACATTTCAGGCCATGTATTTTTTACATCTAATTTGTCCTAATTTAATTTCACTAACATGAATTGTATCAGTTGTGGCAACAATCGTTAAACATTTGCACATTTTTAAATTATATTTTAAAACAAAAAAAGTTTGTTGTTCTGTTGTTGAATGTATTTAAAACTGAAACAGGCTTAAAAAATACATAACATGTTGAGACACGTTAACATAATTTTATTAGTAAATCATCTTTAACGAAGGAAATTTGGGTAAAATATATTTTTAAAATAAAGCATAAGATATCCTGATGTGGTGAAGAAAACATGCAAAAGTAGCACACTATCGGTTTATTAATGACAATGAGAGATTTTGCGTTACAGTTTATATGGCAGTATTGTAAATGTATCCATTCAGGTTTCAGTGAGCAAATCTACTTAAAGTTATTGACATGAGTGATGAACATTTGAATGTTCAATAAATGAGAAAATAACAAGCTTAACATGCCTTATACTGCAAGGGTTATTAAAAGATAAAAAGCTTTGAAAAGAGGCAGTGTGTAAAAACTATGTCACTGTGTGAAAATATGAACTCAAATGCAATGCATAATTTATACCAGGTCCTAAAACAAAACCATCGGAGGGTCATTTCTGTGCTCATTACTCATAATGCCTTGAGTGGGGAATATCTGTCTCCTCTGGGGAATAATGTTTGCTTTATGTCTTGGCTCTGCTGATTCTCCTGCACATCCGCATTTGAATTAATCACGTTTTTCTCAGATGCATACATATACAGTTTTTTGGATGAAGGACTTTTCAGCAAAAAACTGTTTGTCTTTCTTGACATTGAGTGAGGGCAATTAAATATGTTTGTGTATATATTAGTAATTCTAATGAAGACCTATGATATAATTACCACAATACATCCTTTTGTTTGGGGTTAATTAATTGGAAGTCATATATTCAGCCAGTATTTTCCCAATATAATTTCGAAAAAGATCAAACACATTTATCAAGCACGTACACATAAAAAAAAAAAAATAAATAAATCAACAATGTAACATTGCAATGTAAGCAATGTAATTTAATGCAAATGTATTCTGTGAATGCCAGTAAAATGTCCTTTCTTTTGTATGCAACATTGGAAGATAGATTCATTTCAGTAAATTGGTTTGAGTACGTGTAATTCGTAACTAACAGAGACCCATTTTGTTTGTTAGATTGCAAAGAAAGAAAGAGGCTTGATTGCAGAATGGATTTTTTGTGGACTCTAGGCTTATGTTCGATGATATTGAAATAAAACTTCATTTTATTCTAGACGAGTGTGTTTATTTAATCCTGCCAGTCATATTTCAAAGACATATAAGGCTTCACGCCTCATTTCAGAGACAATTCTTCTTCCATGCCTCCTTTTCCTCCAAATTAGACATTAATTGAATCACATTCATATTCAGTGTTTTTTAAAATGTTTGCAAATATATTAAGCACACACACATGCTGGGTTTCCATGCTTTTAAATGTTTATATTTAACGTTTAGCATAATTTATTTTAACAAACCCATAATATTAATGTTAATTAGTAAATGCAAACCAATAATAGTTCATTTAATGCATTTTCTGATTTACCATGACCTTATCTAAGTGAGAACTATTAATAAGCGTTGTCTAACTTTTAAATGAAAAATAACACTTAATTACTTTGTCAATGAATTAAAAAGACACTACATATGAATATATACATACATATAAATATAAACTTTATTTACTTTAAACAAACATTTAGCAAATGATTAGTAAATACGTTCTTACTACATACTTATTATAAAGCTTTACCCACATAACTTTGAATTTCTGTTATGTTTTAGACAGGTAGAGCTTTATAGCTCATGAACGACAGAAGTGTCAACTCTTTATCGGTTTATCGGCTCTTTATCTCCAATTCCCTGCCGTTCATTAGTCTGTAATGTGCAGCGGAGGGTTACCTCTTCCTCACGCCTGCAGTCACAATAACAGCCTTCAGCCTACAATTACATAGTCAGTGTCAATCTTGAGGGAAAACACTGCGTCGGAAGAGAATTGCATTAGAGTTTATAGGTACAAGAGGCATTTTGAGGATTTTTCTGCTTCTACTGTATACTAGAATATGATTTTTACAATGCAATCTAACATCTAAATTGAATGCAAATAAAAAACTAGAAACAAATGCATGTGGCAGAAAGAATTTGAACATCAATGCCGATCGGTATTGATCCACCAGTGATTAGGAACAGCATCTGTGAGATCTACGTCATTGGAAACCTAAAGAAAAGAGGACGAATTATCTTTTTCAGGTCACACTGTGTGGGCAATGTGCTTTCTATTCCTGACCAGTGCTTTTACGCTGCAGTTTCCATGGGAATTGAGCTGGCGAAAGCTTTCTTAAATGTCAACATTTAATAATTAGCCGTAAACTTACTTTAAATGCATTCAATGTGCAATTAAATGCATTTCTTTACTCACAATGATGCACCTGGAATGTCTTCTGGAACTGAAATGTCTTATCATCTATTGTAAGTCCTGTTGAATCGCCTTCAAGGCTGTGTCAAAGCAGTGTCATCATCGTTGCATGCGATCAAATGATTTTCACTAAGTCTGTGTCTTCTCTCTGTTCCCACAGCAACTGGTTGGCGAAGAGGATTGCTCTCATCAGTTTCCTGTCACTGGTCATGCTCATGAGCGTCCTGGGAAACCTGCTGGTTATGGTGGCCGTCTGCAAAGACCGGCAGCTCAGGTCAGAAACAGCCCGTCTCCGACCACCGCTCTCCATTTATCTGTCAGCCCTGGGGAAAACAGCCCTTTTTAGCATTTCACTTGTGCAGCTATCGTGAACTGACATGACTTCAAGGAAGTTCTTACTAGATGGATATTTTCTGCTTTTCCAGGGTTTAAACGTTAGCTGAGTGGCACAGGCCGTTCTTGTTTTGCGGTATCAACTCAAAAACCGAATTCAAGTGCTTCTATTATAAGCTATAGCAAAGATCACGTTTAGACATTTAAACTTTATTTAAAATGAACAGGATTAAAGATAAAGAGCTAAAATTTCTCAGTGCTCCGTGCAGAGGGGTTACCAGGATGTCATGTTTGGGGGGTAACATAAATACTTGAAAAAATTGGTGCAAAATTAATCTATACTACACACAATCTGTTTTAGTGCATATCTTTTTCTAAGCCAGGAACCCAGAGATAGGCACAGGGCCCCTATTAGACTATAGGGCTATCACATACTGTAAAAGTTAGTTAAACCAGGTCAACATTAATGATATGATGATGACATTATTATTATTATTATTGACAGATTCATATATATAACAGCTCATGGTGATTTCCTGATGATGAGTGACAGGTGTTTGCTTGTGAGAAGACGTGCTACACGAGAAGGACAAGAGAGTTTTTATTAAATGAATCTGAAGTCACGTTTGTATATAGACAAGAGGTAAATTAATTTGTTTCTTCTAAGCTGTTATAGACGTAGGTGCTACTTTTAGGGCTAAAATGCTTTGTGAATTACTCTTAGTAAAACATAGGAGTCTAATGTTATGAGTGACACGGCCATTATTTTTAGGAGTTTCTCTTAAATTTGCCAGTCAGGAGCTACTTGTAGCCTCTTATAAGTTTCTTTGGTAATGCGGCCCCAGGTAAAAAAAAAAAATATATATATATGCTCATTTGAACAGTATGAGAACAGTATTTGAATGGTATTCTATGGTTGCAAGTGGATTTGGATAAAAGTGTCTGCTAAATGAATAAATGTAAATGAAAACATGCAGGCCTAGATAAAAGGAAACATATTAGGCTACAGGGGGACAGCAGATTTAGAGAGTTGAAATAAAAGCTATTTTTGTGAAACTATAAAAATTTAATTTATTGAAATGATTAGCAGAGGCAACATCACTTTTTTTAAATATAGTTTTATTTTTTAATTTATTTTTAATTTACTTTATTTTATTTATTTTTAGTGGTGCTTGCCATAGGCAAATATTATTAATATTTCACGGGGTTTGGAGTCTGTATGGGTTTGATAAAAATTTAACAAATCTTTTTTTTTCTTTTTTTTTTTTTTATAAATCATGATTCTTTGTCATGTTAGTTTTTCTATTTTGCAAGCTGTTTGAGCATCACAGCCAAACTAATTTCCCTATTATAAAGCCTTTTAAAGTAACAAAATGTGAAAAAGTGTGGCAGATATTCAGGCCAAAGTGCATGAGTGAAGATACAAATCTTTGCCATTATTTTATCTTTGTTATTAAGCACTGAGAACAAAGATACACATAACAAATACATATATTATACAAATAAAGTGTTTTATTTTCAGGTACAAGAGGTGTATTTAGCAGGAGCGTTAAAAACATTTAAAATCAAGGACAGGGGGCAGACCGGACCGCGAGGGCACTTTAGCGTCGCAGGGGCTCGAGACCCCCTGTGCACGCCACTGATCAGAATCATGGGTTTGATCAAAAAAGGAAGCCTGTATGTTAAATGCAGTGCAGTTTTCTCTAGATAAAAGTAGCCTTAACTTAATAGCCCTTGAGCAGATCTGATAAGACCAAATTAATGAATGTAGGAATTAATAATAATTATGATGATGATGATAATAGCAATAGCAAAAAAAAATAAAGTAGGCTAAGTGTAGCCTACTACATTAAACGATTCAAAGGTTATCAGAATTAAAAGTTAAATCTATCATTGCAGCTTTTTGAAGTGCAAATTGTGGTTGGAAGGATGAAATAATAGTAGGCTACATTTTCATCTGTTATTTTATCGGTTATTAAATCAGATACAGAGAAGCGCAGTAAAATTACATTTATTTGATTGCATTTGTGACAGCGCGATTACAGTAATTTAGTCCTGCCTGTCTGTGCAGCGTCTCTCTACTTATGCACTGTGGATTTTGATTACTTCAAAACAATATAAAATACATTTTCGCTATAACTTTTCAACAAAATAACAAATCAGGGCAGCGTGTGTGAGTGATCCGTTATGTGTCTGTACGTGTGTGCGTGCAGTACACTCCTTGTAAGCAGAACAGTAATGGAGCACTCTGAGAGCGAGCGGAAACCAGAATTCTAAAAAAAACCTGTTTCAGTCAAAATCAGGCTGTTCCGCTCTCAATGCACTTCAATACCATACGCTGCTTTGGGGTGGCAAAGCTCATTTGTAGGTGCCACCCTTGTGGACACGCCACTTTTTTAAAGCTCTGCCAGGTAAACATTTCATTGGCGTTCTGCTCTCACATGATGCACTTTTTCTGAGCCTGTACGCCTGAAGCATGCGCGCACAGTCCAACAGCGCCAAACTGGATTTTTGTTGGGTCAGACCCACCTGCTAGTGATGGAAAAATATGCACAAAACAATCTTGTAAATTTTAATTTATCATCAGATGGACAGATGATTTCTCAGGGGAGGCAGGGCTTATCCTAGGGGAGGCACTGCCTCCCCCAGCCTCCCCCTAGACACGCCCCTGGCTCCGTGAGGGATTGGGTTCACTTACCTATGTGAACTGATTTTCTTATCATTTTTTCAAACAGATGGAATGTTTTGTTTTAATTGGGAAGTTTATAAACCAGCGAATGCTTCAAACATGACATAATTAATTAGATCCATACTGTTTTCCGACTAAAAGTGATGTCACTTCCTGGAAGAGGATGTCTTTTGCCGCGTTTCCACCGCAGGAACTTTACCCAGGAACTAGGGACTTTGGGCTGGTACTCGGTGTGTTTCCACCGCAGGAACCAGGAACTAAATAAAGTTCCGGGTAAAAAATGCCCCTCAGAAAGTCCCTGCTGGAGAGGTGGTAGTTTTTCGAAGTTCCGGAAGTTTTGGGGGCAGGACTTGGGCGCTAAACATTCTGATTGGTTGAGTTCACGCAGCATTGGTTGAGTTCAACCACCATTTATTCGGATCATTTTCAAAATATTACTGTTATTGTGTCATGAAATGTAATTTGAAAAGTATTTCAGGCGGGAATGTAGTTCAAATATGAGGTTTATTTATAAAGACAGCATTTCAGCGATTTCAGAGACGGTCAGCTCCACGCGATCAGCAGTAAATTAGTGATCATGTATCCGCCGAGAGCAGCCTCTACTCGGCTTGTCCTTCTGAAATGTGCTGCTGGCTCTGATGTCTCTCTAGTGGCAAAACTTAAAATATAATTAGTTTTGGGTGAATCTAACAGGTAATCTTTTGTCTGTATTCAATTTATCTATATGTTAAAATGAAAATAAAAAGAGGCAATTGACATAATATGTATATATATATACACATTTCCCTGAACTAAGTACATTTCTGCAGCTGTTATTATGTTTAAATGAAAACCAAAGGAGGCAATGGTATTTGATATCCTTTTTCGTTTTATTGTAAATATACAGAGAGGAAAATTGCAGTAGCCAAGTCGAGCTGACTGAAGTTATCAAGTACACTGCTGTTTGCAGAATTCATGGATTTGCATCACACTCCCAAGTTGAATGCGCAAAGTCTGAACTACCGAGGATGCAAGTCCAAAATCCTCATGCTTTGTACTGACAAACGTGCAGAGACCTACATCACCAGACTATTTGCCTACTCTTCATGGTACTATAGACCGCGGTGGAAACACAGAAAGCAACGGGTCTGTGGGGAAAAAAGTTCCTGGTACAATTGTTCCGGGTAATTTCGGTGGAAATGCGGCATTTGTTGGTTAAAGGATTTTACGAAACAATAATAGGATGGAAAGTGACCTTTGGAATAAAATATACAGTACAAAATATCGATATCTTAATATTAATGGATTCTAATTTTTACAGAACAACATTGATTCTTAAATTTACCTCAGAAAAACAGATCCGGTGACCATAAACTCATTAGTCAGATAGAAAAATAAACTGTAGAGAGGGGGATTTTGCTAAATATATGCACCTAATAATATATTCATTATAAATTTAGCTGTTCTTCAATGTTTAATTTATGTTTGAAAAAAGTTTTTATGTCAGCCACCATTTTTTTTTACATAAAAAAATGAATTGAAGTAGAAATTCTATTATGTAATAGTAACTTATTATTAAGAAAAACTACATTGTGCAATTTTAACATCAGTCAATTTTAATCTTCAATATTATAATAATGTAGTACCAACTGACTCTCATATATAACTTACATCATTAGTTAAGAGATTTTTTTTTTCCTTGAGAAAATCTGGCATGTACTGTACCTGATATATATAAAAAATAAACTATACTGAATCAATTGAAATCGATTAGGTAATCGCAATGAAATTGCTTTTGGATGCGCGCTCGCTTTTTACTTACACCCTATAATGGCTCCATAGAATGATTTGTGAATCATTGCGATTCGCTAGGAGACTGAATCGCGATTCCTTGTGAATAGATTTTTCCTCCACCGCTTCTGTATGTTTTTTTTTTCATCTCTCAAGACTGGAGGAACCAGTATGTTTTCTCTAAAGTCATGAGAAAATTGATCTACATTCTTTAGGGTTACCTAGAAACTCTTTTTACTGTTAAGAAAAGGAGGCTTGCTCTGAACATTATGTCATGATGGGGTGGTGTTGGCGCAGTGGATAAGACACGCCTTTGGTGTGAGAGACCCGGGTTCGAATCCGCTGTGAGACACCAATGTGTCCCTGAGCAAGACACTTAACCCCTAGTTGCTCCAGAGGCATGCGACCTCTGAAATATATATAGCAATTGTAAGTCGCTTTGGATAAAAGTGTCCGCTAAATGAATGAAATGATGGTAGTGATAAATGTCTTAAAACAGGCGTCTGATCACTTCTCCAGCATGTCATCTTGTCTTTGACACACAATACACAGGTTAATGGTTAATTGTTTAGATCGAGTGTACAAGCTCGTCTCTGGCAACAGCGTGTTTTTTTTGTTTTTTTTTATTAGTTTACCAGTTCAGCAGCTCATGAACACATATTTGGGTTTCAATTCAGTGGTTAATTAGCAGCTTGTTAATTACTCCTTTGGAGTCCTGCTTGGTTCTTGGGAAACTATGCAGTTGTTTTTGCATCAATGAAAGATGAATGGAGCTCTGAGTCCTTTATTAACAGAAATAGTCCATGTCTGACAGGAAAGAACAATGCTTGTTTGCTCAAGTTCCAGATTTCCACCCACACTGTATCATATCTCACCGTATCACCATCATCTCAGACTGTCTATAAAGTGTCAACAACATCACAAATGTGCATTTCTAAGGAAGCCACTAGTATGGTTAGAGACGGATATACTGTATGAGGCAGCCAGAAAGAGTTTTGTCATTATTTACACTAATTTCAGTACAAACCTGTATGGCTTTTCTTCTTCTGTGGAAGATAAAAGAAGGTATTTTGAAGCATGTAAATAACCAGCTTTACAAACAAATGTCTTTTTTCAGTGTGTGTGCCATATTTAATGCTGACACAATAACCAAAAGCATAATTATTGTATTTTTTTACTTGCTGTTACAAAGTTACAAAGACTTAAATAATAACAAAAGTGATGCATGCCAAAGCAACTTTTATATTTTAATAGATACTTCAAGGATTTTAAAGTTCTAATTAGCTGCACAGATGCAGGTTTCTCAGACTGCTGGGATTCCCAGCATGCACTATGGAAGAATAAATAATATGGTTGCATTATTTCAACGTTTACCCATTTAATTAACTCCGTTGTTGTTGATTTCATTATCATTCTTGTAATGAGTTTGTCAGACTCAAAATGATCTGTTGTTTTTCTTGTTCTCGTCTATGTGTAGTGAAACTGTTTTTTTTTGGGGGGGGGGGGGGGGGGTAATAAACAATTAACAATTTGAATTGACAATTTAAATAAAAAGGCTTATATACAATGTTAGGGGTCAGTAAGATTTATTATTGTTATTAATAATGATAATTTATTTAATTTTTTAAAATAAATATTATTTTGTTAAGCTTCATTGATCAAAAGTGAAAGTAAAAACATATAGGATGTTAGAAAAGACTTCCATTTAAAAAATAAATTTCTATTTCTAAATTCATCTATTTATCAAACTGTCCTGAAACACCTTCCATAAAAATATTTCCTAAGCAGCAATATTAGAATGATTTCTGAAGGATCATGTGACACTGACGACTGGAACATTGATGCTGAAAATACAGCTTTGCATCACAGAAATAAATTTTATTTTAAACACTATTAAAAAATAAAATAAAACAAAAATCCTAATAATATCTCACTGTTTTTACTGTATTTTTAATCTTGATGAGAATAAGAGGCTTCTTTCAAAATAATTAAAAAATATTGCCATCCCCGCACTTTTGAACAGGAATGTTCCTTTCATATGTTTGTTTGTATATTTGTTTTATGTTTCATAGGTTGCATAATGGCAGATTTTTTTTAAGTTCATTCACATTGTTGTGTATCCTATGAACTCTATTTCACTGTGAAGAAGAGAAGAAAGCATTTAGGGAGCTCTGTAAATCTCTTGGTTTCTGATGTCTCTAAAGCCTGGAGGCAGCGCTAGGCTTCTTATCTCCTCAAACGTCATGCCACACATCATTTCATACATTCCTTCCTCTTTTTCACATACTATACACCCCTCTGGTTTATAAATTTCTTATCCTGTCTCATACCGCCCAGATTCTTTCACTCAAAGGGCATGTTTCCACTCCACCAATGTAATGCTTTTCTGATAATAGAAGTAATGGGAAAAATAATCTACATTTTTCAATGTTGCTAAGAAGACCCAAAGATCGAGTCACACGGCAAATGTTATGTCATAACGGTAATGAAAAACACCTTTAAAATAGGCTGCCCTCCATAGGGTCAAATGGAACATCTGGTGGCATATTGCTTTAATGATGCATCAAAAAGGGATTTGTAAAAACTGACAAACTATCTGATGGCGTAATTATCAAATACCCGTTGCTTTTCATTCTTCAAAATTGGCGTCAAATGTGCATGAAAACCAATCAGTTCCCATTCTTTCAGACATGCATATTGTTGACAGGCAGCTGGTGGTATGCGGATTTTATGCCATGTTATGGTTACATGAATGATTTCAGCCTATTAATGCTTCTCAGTGAGCTATATATAGATCTGTGTTCAGAAGCTCAAGCGGGAGTTTTATTACTCATTAATAGAGTGCCCAGAGCTCTGGAGAGTCTCAAGGGGAGCAAACATTATGACAACCTATCAACAACGTACTGTACCACACACATAGCACATACACCTTCAACAGATATCTTATTACTGTTTTCTCCAAGCAACTGCTTTGATAGTGATTACGAATTTCTGCTCATCAATAACACATCTTGTGAATTGTTTTTTTATTTGTTTTTGAATTGCAGTTTTTGCGATGTCTGCTTTTTAATTGAGTCTTGAGTTTAAAATAAGATATTTAAATTAAATATCAATATTTTAATTTAAATTCAAAATCTAATTTAATAACAAATTTTAATTAAATGTATAATTTATCTATATTACAGTTAATATATCTAAATACCTTTGAGTTTAAATTACATTTTCTTCCAAATAAGAAACCATTTTGTTTTAGTCACTGTGTTTTGTTTAAATATGGAAAAAATATCCCTGTTAGGGTTTTTGTTTTTATATTTATTATACATGATATGTTTTAGTAATATCACACAAGCAAATGTGCAGTTTTCCCAAATATCAGCATATGAGCGCAATCTCAAATGTGATATTGATTTTTTATTAGTGAGAGTGAGTTACATTTTTAAGATACTTTAAGATTTTTTCTGTTTTGCCAATGAAAATATTTATTTAAAATATGCATCTCAGTGCAACACTGTGGTGTTTCCTTTTTTAAATGAATCATTCATGAGTCAGTGATTCAGTAACACGTTTCTATATGAATCAGCCATTTTGAACAAATTGTTTGAATGAATGATTCAATAGTTTTATTGATAGATGATAGTTTTATGAACTGAAACCAACAGTGACTTCCCATCATACTGTATTGTTTTTACACTTTTTATGATGTGATGTGTAGTTATACAATTGCTTTTTTTCAGCTGAATTCATAAAAAGAAAAATTAACATAAGGTTTTTGTTTCTCCTGCAGGAAAATCAAAACCAACTACTTCATCGTCTCGCTGGCGTTTGCTGACCTGTTGGTGTCAGTGCTGGTAATGCCGTTTGGTGCCATAGAACTGATCCATCAGAACTGGATCTACGGAGAGACCTTCTGCCTGGTCCGCACCTCTCTGGACGTGCTGCTGACCACCGCCTCCATCCTACACCTGTGCTGCATCTCTCTCGACAGGTAAAAACATACCTGCTTTCATTTCAGGACTCTCCTGAGATATCTTGGTTGCAGATGAATCAAGTGCTATTAATTGAAATTCCGTGAACGTATAGTCTTGACACACGACTGCGGATGCTGTTGTCATGGCAGCCGTAAATTGTTTCGCCACAGAGGACTAGCACTTTAGAGTTTAGTTCTGCGGACTGTGTAGGGATGCTGTTTCCATGGTGATCTGTGTGCGGCCACACAAAGTCCCTTGCCAAGTAAATCATCCATCAACACTGTGATAACGAACCTCATAAACTCTTAAAGTCCAGCAACAGACAAACAGTTCAAAATAAGTGAAATGTGAAAGACTGAGAAGCATCTAGTTGCTGAACATTTTAGAATTTGTAAATAGAAGTTTTCAGACTAGATGAGCACTAAGAGATGATGGTCCAGAGAACATATGAGAGAGAGAAAAAACAAGTCTTTTTTTAGGCACTGAGTGTTTAAGAAAGATTTTTTGTTATAATCAGTGTTGACAGTGCTGCATATTCTTGTGGAAATTGTCTAGTTGCTGATAAAGTCATTAATGAACAAATAAGTCTGGAGCTGTCAGAAACCCCTCGTGCACAGCTATGACACAGCGCTGCCCACAGGCTATTGCTCCTATAACAGCTCAGTTTTATCAGTTCTTTTGCCTTTGGGTTGTTATATTTCTCTCTCACAGATTTCTGCTCGTTCTTAATCAGATATAGATAAAGTAGAGCAGTAAAGATTACATTTATATGAATGCATTAGTTAGAGGGATTGCATGTGTGAATTATTTCTACATGGAAGCATCTCTCTAGTTGTTAAGAAATATATGCTTGAACTTTTCAGTTTCGAAGCTATTTTATTGAGAAACACAGTACATTGACAGTATATTTCCGTGCTGAATGATTTTGTGTGCACGAGATCTGCATGTGACGTATGATCTACTGTCTGTTCAATTTCCAGCATCCAGTAATATAACCACACATGTCTTGTAGAGCTTTCAGGGTATACATTTATTTGTGGAAGTCCTTCAGATATTTCTTATCCTGTTGCGCCCTATATAGGACCAGCGACTAGTCGACGTCAAGCTTAGTGCGTCATGGCAGAGCATTTAAGTCGACTAGTTCGATTAGTCTGTGCAACCCCTAGTATACAGTATACTTTATAGTAGTATACAGACAAAAAATGCCAGTCTAGTTGAAAGTGAATATTAAAATAAATAAATAAATGTTATAATAAATTACACATTTTATTAGTTTTGACATAAGTACAGTTATATCATTTGTATATGATAACGCTTTTAATAATTGTATTAAACGAATTAATCATTTTAATTTAAATAATACACAATGAAAATATAAGGTTTTAGGTTATAGAAACATGTCTAAACATTTGTTTAAAATATATATTGAAATTTTTTTTATATATGAAAATATATACCTTTATTTTGAAAAGGTATCCCCTACAAGGGATCAGTGTATTTGATAGCCCAGAAAAGATAAAAATGCATTGTTTTTATGCAAAGCAACTTCCCTGAACATCCCCTGGAGCAGCCGGAGGTTAAGTGCTTTACTCAAGGGCACAGTGGTGACAATATAGATAAACAATTCTTGTTGTTTTGGATGTTTATGACTGACCATGCACAAAAGTCTGTAGGTTTTATAAATGATTGTTGCTCCTTGTGAAACTTAAAAGTTGCTTGTAATTCCATCAGCTTGGCTATTGCTTGTTTCTTTTAAAGAGTTACTGTATAATATCTGCAAGAACGAACAACAAAGAAATACAGAAACCCCAAGAGGAGCAGTTTTCATCAAACCTGCCATGTTTTTCTCAGTCTGAGCTTGTCTTTTTTCTGTGTATAACTTCAATTGATAATTCATCTAAACTCTGTGAATGGGCATTCAACTGTTATCCGTTTCATGCTTTGCCATTGTATTTACTTTTTGGCCTCGTTCCTGGCGTTGGAAGCAAACACTCCATCTTGAATAATAAAAGGAGAATATAAAGAGGTGCTCAAATGTGGTTTAGTGTCTCAAGCGTCTTGTGTGACACTGGCACATTGTGAAGCTGCTCCACTTAGCAGTTCTAAGCCTTAGTTAGCACTTCCCTCTGGCGTGAACCACCCTTTCAGCCCTGGGCCTTTACCCCAGAGTGATGCATTAGACCTCAGCTCTGATATTCAGGATGAGCTTTGAGTGCTCAGCTTCTTCCCTGGTTTACGTCACTCAGCCCCTGAAGTCACACGGACCACCTTCCAGTGCCTCGCTTGTTAAAGGAGGCATGAGGGCAAAGCGAGAGGAGGGGACTCATAATATTTGGTTTTCTCCTTCTTCGTTTAACATGTACTTCTCTATCTCTCTCTTTTTTCTGGCCTATGTTTCCAATGTTGCAGTCTGTACATACTAATCTTAGCTTCTATATCTTCTAGTAGCTGTCTTAAGGCATCATGAGCTGCATTTGATGCAATGGTCATTGTGTAAAAACTTATTTAAAGGGACAGTTCACTCAAAAATGAAAATTCAATAATTTACTCACACTCAAGTTGTTAGCCCTTTAATATAAATCAAATAAATCATGGCAATCAAAAAAGAAGAAAATTTTATACTTGACTTTAACATTTAGTTGAACTTAAAAAAATAAATACGTAGAATTTATGTTACATAGATTATTTATGTTTAAAAATAATTTATGGTACACTAAAATATACTTTCATGTCATTTCTACTGAACATTTTGTGTCATGTAATTTTAAATATATTGTTATAGTCTGTAATCATGAAGCTGCAGTTTAGTACTTAAGTGTAATACTGATTAGATATTGAACACCAAGGTTCAAATTATAATCAATTATAACAAAATGATTTAAAATGTACTGTACTTCTTAATTTTACACTATTATAGTGGCATTTTATTAATTGCCATTACATTAAAATTATATTATCTGCAAGTACAGTTTTTAAGATTTGAAGTAAAAGTGCACTTATTTTTCACAAGAGATATTTCAGTATAAAATAATTTTATTTTAGACAGACAACTGGAGCCATCATATAATGCGACATGCAGAAATGTGTGGGATTGTATGTAGTCAACTTCCAAGACAGAGCTCCTGAATGGAACAAAAGGAGAAACTTAGCAGAATGTCCAAGCTGTTCTCTTCCCGATACTGAAAATAGAGGTGACCAGGGTTTGTTAATCTCTAAAAACAGTCAAAAAACACCATAAACACATCAAAGTAACTTGTGCAGTACATACTAAGTCGTATGAAGTTATTTGTGTGATTTATTTAAAAAAAAATTAATAATAATTCTGTTCATTGTCTTTCCTGTTACTATGTATCACCTCTTGCATTCACGCTCCACCTGGCATCTACTGCATGTGATTTAATAATACATACATACATACATCTTCTTCCGCTTATCCGGGGCCGGGTCGCAGGGGCAGCAGTCTAAGCAGAGAACCCCAGACTTCCCTCTCCCTAGACACTTCCTCCAGCTCTTCTGGGGGGACACCGAGGCGTTCCCAGGCCAGCCGGGAGACATAGTCTCTCCAGCGTGTCCTAGGTCTTCCCCGTGGTCTCCTTCCAGTGGGACGCGCCCGGAACACCTTCCTGGGAAGGCGTCCAGGAGGCATCCGGAACAGATGCCCGAGCCACCTCAGCTGACCCCTCTCGATGTGGAGGAGCAGCGGCTCTACTCTGAGCTCCTCCCGGGTGACTGAGCTTCTCACTCTATCTCTAAGGGATCGCCCAGCCACCCTGTGGAGAAAGCTCATTTCGGCCGCCTGTATCCGGGATCTTGTCCTTTCGGTCATGACCCAAAGCTCATGACCATAGGTGAGAGTAGGAACGTAGATTGACCGGTAAATCGAGAGCTTCGCCTTGCGGCTCAGCTCTTTCTTCACCACGACAGACCGGTACATCGACCGCATTACTGCAGAAGCTGCACCGATCCGTCTGTCAATCTCCCGTTCCATCCTTCCCTCACTCGTGAACAAGACCCCAAGATACTTAAACTCCTCCACTTGAGGCAGGAACTCTCCACCAACCTGAAGAGGGCAAGCCACCCTTTTCCGACTGACGACCATGGCCTCGGATTTGGAGGTGCTGATTCTCATCCCAGCTGCTTCACACTCGGCTGCAAACCGTCCCAGTGCATGCTGAAGGTCCTGGCTTGATGAGGCCAACACGACAACATCGACAATGGAGGTGGAGAACATGGTCCACTCGGACTCAATATCTCCAACCTCCCTCTGGATCCGGTCAAAGCTCTGCCGGAGGTGGGAGTTGAAGATCTCTCTGACAGGAGACTCGGCCAAACGTTCCCAGCAGACCCTCACAGTACGTTTGGGTCTGCCGAGTCTGTCCAGCTTCCTCCCCCGCCATCGGATCCAACTCACCACCAGGTGGTGATCAGTTGACAGCTCCGCCCCTCTCTTCACCATGCTGAAGGTCCTGGCTTGATGAGGCCAACACGACAACATCATCCACAAAGAGCAGAGACTAAATCGTGTTGTCACCAAACCTGACCCCCTCCGGCCCCTGGCTGCGCCTAGAAATTCTGTCCATAAAAATCATGAACAGAACCGGCGACAAAGGGCAGCCCTGCCGGAGTCCAACACGCACCAGGAACAAGTCTGACTTACTGCTGGCAATACGAACCAAGCTCCTGCTCCGGTCGTACAGGGACCGGATAGCCCTTAGCAAAGGGCCCCGGACCCCATACTCCCGGAGCACCCTCCACAGGCCGCCGCGAGGGACACAGTCGAATGCCTTATCCAAATCCACAAAGCACATGTGGACTGGTTGGGCAAACTCCCATGAACCCTCCAGCACCCTGTAGAGGGTATAGAGCTGGTCCAGTGTTCCACGGCCTGGACGAAAACCACACTGTTCCTTCTGAATCCGAGGTTCTACTATCGGCCGGATTCTCCTCTCCAGTACCCTGGCATAGACTTTCCCAGGGAGGCTGAGAAGTGTGATCCCCCTGTAGTTGGAACACACCCTCCGGTCCCCCTTCTTAAAAAGAGGGACCACCACCGCGGTCTGCCATCCCAGAGGCACCGTCCCCGACTGCCACGCGATGCTGCAGAGGCGTGTCAGCCAAGACAGCCCCACAACATCCAGAGACTTGAGGTACTCAGGGCGGATCTCATCCACCCCCGGTGCCTTGCCACCGAGGAGTTTCTTGACTACCTCGGTGACTTCAGCTTGGGTGATGGACGAGTCCACATCTGAGCCCTCTGCCTCTGCTTCCTCAATGGAAGACGTGACAGCGGGATTGAGGAGATCCTCGAAGTATTCCTTCCACCGTCCAACGACATCCCCAGTTGAGGTCAACAGCTCCCCACCTCTACTGTAAACAGCGTTGGTAGGGCACTGCTTCCCTCTCCTGAGGCGCCGGACGGTTTGCCAGAATCTCTTCGAGGCCGACAGTCCTTCTCCATGGCCTCACCGAACTCCTCCCAGGCCCGAGTTTTTGCCTCCACAACCACCCGGGCTGCAGTCTGCCTGGCCTGTCGGTACCTGTCAGCTGCCTCAGGAGTCCCACAAGCCAACCAGGCCCGATAGGACTCCTTCTTCAGCTTGACGGCATCCATTACTTCCGGTGTCCACCACCGGGTTCGGGGATTGCCGCCTCGACAGGCACCGGAGACCTTACGGCCACAGCTCCGAGCGGCCGCTTCGACAATGGAGGTGGAGAACATGGTCCACTCGGACTCAATATCTCCAACCTCCCTCGGGATCCGGTCGAAGCTCTGCCGGAGGTGGGAGTGGAAGATCTCTCTGACAGGAGACTCGGCTAAACGTTCCCAGCAGACCCTCACAGTACGTTTGGGTCTGCTGAGTCTGTCCAGCTTCCTCCCCCGCCATCGAATCCAACTCACCACCAGGTGGTGATCAGTTGACAGCTCCGCCCCTCTCTTCACCCGAGTGTCCAAGACATACGGCCGGAGGTCAGATGAAACGACCACAAAGTCGATCATCGACCTACGGCCTAGGGTGTCCTGGTGCCACGTGTACTGATGGACACCCTTATGCTTGAACATGGTGTTCGTTATGGACAAGCTGTAACTAGCACAGAAGTCCAATAACTGAACACCGCTCGGGTTCAGATCAGGGGGGCCGTTCCTCCCAATCACGCCCCTCCAGGTGTCGTTGTCGTTGCCCACGTGGGCGTTGAAGTCCCCCAGTAAAACCACAGAGTCCCCAGTCGGAGCACTTTCCAGCACCCCTCCCAGAGACTCCAAGAAGGCCGGGTACTCTGCACCGCTGTTCGGCCTGTAGGCACAAACGACAGTGAGAGACCTATCCCCGACCCGAAGGCGCAGGGAAGCGACCCTCTCGTTCACCGGGGTAAACTCCAACACATGGCAGCTGAGCTGGGGGGCTATAAGCAAACCCACACCAGCCCGCCGCCTCTCACCATGGTCAACTCCTGAGTGGTGAAGAGTCCATCCTCTCTCGAGGAGTGTGGTTCCAGAGCCCAAGCTGTGCGTAGAGGTGAGCCCGACTATCGCTAGTCGGAACCTCTCAACCTCACGCACAATCTCGGGCTCCTTTCCCGCCAGTGAGGTGACGTTCCACGTCCCTAGAGCTAGTTTCAGTGTCCAGGGATCGGGCTGTCGAGGACCCGCCTTCGACTGCCGCCCGATTTTCTAAGCACCGGCCCCTTACGGTCCCTCCTGTAGGTGGTGAGCCCACGGGAAGGCGGCCCCACGTCGCTCCTTCGGGCTGAGCCCGGCCGGACCCCGTGGGGGGAGGCCCGGCCACCAGGCGCTCGCATACGAGCCCCAACCCCGGGCCTGGCTCCAGGGTGGGGCCCCGGCTGCGCCATACCGGGCGACGTCACGGTCCTATGATATGATCTCTTCATAAGGGTTTTCTGAACCGCTCTTAGTCTGACCCATCGCCTAGGACCTGTTTGCCTTGGGAGACCCTACCAAAGGCATATAGCCCCGGACAACATAGCTCCTAGGGTCATTCGGGTACTCAAACCCCTCCACCACGTTAAGGTGGCAGTTCAAGGAGGGGGATTTAATAATAAGAACATTAATTCTTATTATTTTTTTTAATTAAAAAAAATATATATATTAATGATTTAATAATAAGAACATTAATATTTTCCTGAGTGCGCAGGAATGAAGAGGATCCAGTTGACTCGGGCACTTATTACAGTCATGAATCTCGTGAGAGGGAAATGGCACATATTCCAGCTATTTCTCAAGTCATTTTCCCTTCTGAGTTTTGACAGTGAGGCTGGCTGGGTGTCCTTCAGACGCTCACTTAGCACATACAGCAGTAATAGCCATGTCATCTCAATTTAGATTGTGTGAAATGCACTCCGCCTTGTTCTTAAAAGCTGTTTTCTCCCATTTAATTCTTCTTCAGCCTTCGGGTTAGTAGCGGTCTCTTTTCATTTCTCACTCTAGCCTCACGCGCCGAGCAGCATGTGTTTAGAGTCTGCGATACTGCACGAGTCTCACTGTTGATTTTAATGCTTAATTTAGTGCTCTCCATTATGCATCCACTCATCTGACTCATTCTTATCTGAATACTAATTGTAGGTGCTCGTTTGCTGTGTTATTTGTTCGTCACGAGCCAGCACTTGCACATGTTTTAGAAACTTCCATAGTTCTTCTTGATAATTGCTGTGTATCAGCAGGTGAGAAATTCATTGTTGTCTCCTGGGTGACTTGTGCAATATACACGATAAGCAAGGTCATATACTTTATGGTGTTATAAACAGGTGCAGAGAATACAGCATGCACTAAGCTGTCCCAAAGGTTTAGCACTTACATTGTGCTTGCATCAGAGTAAACCATGCAGAAAATGACACACACTAGAGTCATGGCACAAAACACAGTGTCAGCCTGCCACAGTTACCTTTGCCTTGTGGCATAAAGTTACCTGAGAAGCAAACCTGCAACAGATATTAAAAACTGCAAAACAGCAGCTGATATTAAAGAGATATTTCATGCAAAAAAAAATTAAATATACCTTATTTTATGGATGGATGTGTCTTCTGATGACAGTATTTTCAGTCCTGGTTGAAATTTATCTTTACAGAATGCATATACAATAACATTGTATGTCTTGTTACATTTGTAGGTTTGTTAAATGTTTCATTTGCATGAATAATCCATGGCTATGTGCATAAAATGATTGCACAGTGTCAAGGGTGTAGGTTTGATTTTGGCATTGGTGGGGACATAACAGCAGGCAACAGACATTATTTGTTTGATCAAAATTATTGCTAGGGACAATTAATTGGTCACTGGATATTGACAGGGTCATCTCATAGCTTCCCTACTAAATTCTACACACCCTTGAAAATCATAACAAGTGATATCTGACATTGGAAAATATAGTTATCTCCTTAAATATGAAGAGGTCAAACAACAGATTAATGGACACGTTCCAGCAAATCATAATTAACAATTTAGACCAGTCGTGTGTGTATGTCTATTTAGACATTTGTTGATGAATATTGGTTACTAAATCTTTCTAAAATCTTGTCAGTAGTTAACATTGTAATTAATGTTAACCAACAGCTAAATATTGAAGCTGCACATTTGTTGGAATTTGTCAGATCAGTGTGTTGCTTGGTGGAGATCTGGCTTGTTTGTCTTCGTTATGATGCCATATAAATTTTTGGTGTTTCATTTTTTATTTTTAACGAAAGCTTCAAGTTATTTATTTGCCATGCTATATGTGCAAACATGCAAGGGCGTTGTTGAAGCCATGCTCTTTCATTGCCATCAGTCTATTGACTGCTGCCATGTGTGTATCCTGTCGAGAAATGAAAAGTTGAAAAGTCCTATAAGAAGGTAATAATGTGATTAAGGTGTGTACATATACACTGCATGACTTTACCTGCATTAAGGTCATCAAAATCTCTGTTTACATGGTAGATTCCTAATCAGAGTATTGTCTTAATCATGTTTAAATCTGAATACTGTTGTCCATGTTAACGTACTGAATGTTGAAATGCAACTTCAATGCATTTGTCAAGTTTTGGAATGTCTAAAAAAGTGTGCCATACTATATAGTACTATACTATACTATATACTATACTGTCAGGGATACAGAGGTTACAAAGGTTACAGCAATAAAATATATTTATAGTTTTGACAATGAACTATCACTATTGTGATGCGTCTTGAGGCTGAACTTGACCTTCAGCCCTCCTTATCGTGGTCCGAAAGCCACTTTTAAAGTTTTTACCAGTAATTTGATCCTCCACAATTGACTGCATTGAGGCCACTAGAATCAATACACGAATCAATCAATTCACAACTCACCAAAAAAAAGTGAAATCTTGCTAAAAATGTAGTTTCACTGCTGACTTCAGCAGCATTGAAGAAAGAGACGCAGATGACACTACAGAAATGAAATGTGCCGCACCTGATCATTCTCCACACAGAGAACAAAAGAGCAACAGGGGAGCTGTCAGGAAGTCTTTCAGCAGCGGTTATGAAATGCTGTAGACTGCTGCGCAGTGGGACTGCAGTGTTGTTCCTCATTAAGCTGATGCATTCCTGTAAGATTTCATTCAAGGTCGTTATCATTTAAATACAAATGCACCCTTTAGTATGTGTCATTTTTATTGGCAAAACAGCATGAGTGTGATACTTTCCCCTTGTTTCACAGCTTCCATTTTTAGAACAAAGAACTTTGATCTTTTCTGTCCTAAATTTTATTTGACAACAATAAAGATTGTGGGTTTTCCAGACTTATTTTACTGCCAGCAAGAATGATCTTTTTCAGTCTATATGGACGTCACATGGGCTTTATGTCCAGACTACTAGATCTCTAAAGCTACTTTGACAGTATAGAGTCTTTGTATAAATAGTTTATAAACTTTATAAAACCCACTAAAAATAGCCACACTTCTCTCACTTCTCTGATGCATTCACATTCCTCCATTTATGAATGAAGCTTGAATCTTGAAAGAGCCGCAGAGAGGAAAACAGTCAGCAGAGGCATGAGCCTGTGAGAGCAGTGATATAGGTGGCTCTCGCTCGTGAGCTTCTAGTCATTAGAAGTGTGTGTCTGTCCGTTCAGCCCAGATGTTTGCTTTTCATTTGGCTGGAGGTTAATTTCTCCACATCATATGTTTGTCCGATGCCAGCCAAGCTTGGAATTGGATTTTCACGCACACTTTCCTGATGCTATTTCCCCCAAGGGCCTGGACGCTCAAGGAAACCCGTTTGCACGACTGATCATTCATACATGCTTCGGGAGTTGTGCAGAAACTCACTGCAGATTGTGGATTCTGATCACCGGTCTGATTTCATGTCTCTGATCAAATATAAAACCAGTGGGCACCATATGGACGACAGTGCTTCAGTGCTTCTTGAAATTCAGTGTGTTTTTAGAGGAAAGCCATGCGATGGCCTGATGGGGCAGGTGATCAATAATTCCTTACTTCATTTTTATTTTATTTTTTAATTACCTAAAAATGTTAATTCTATGATTACAGAAAATCACATATATGACCAATGAGACGAAGATTTCGGGTCTTTTTGGCTTTTCATACCTGGCTCTTGAAATTAAAACGTCCGACATGTAGTTTTACGTGTTTATTTTATTGCACTCTATCTATCTGCATCTGTAGATTGCATAATTAAAAGGCTGTTTTCTCAAAATAATTTTTTTTTCACTTGCACTTTACAGTTTTATTCCTACAGTATGTACATTATGAATGCTTTGACAGAGATTTTTTTATAGACTGGTTTTTATCATTCGCCTGATTTTATACAACATTTATAAAACATTCTTAAAAACGTGAAGAATTACCCCTCTTTCACACCGCAAGCGTGAGCGGCGCGCGAGCAGCGCGTATTTTGTTTTACCCATTTAAACTTTTTAATTAATCGTTTTGGTTGAAAGTATGGTGTATTGTTCTAAAAACAAATGTTGAAAGAATTATACCCATAATTTGAAATGGTTATACTGTCTGCCGAACACGCTTTGCAGCCGCTGCTGTGATGCTGTACTTAAACGCTTCCAGTGTGAATACTCGCGAGAGTCTGCTGCTGCAGTGACGATTTAGTTGAGCGGACGCACCGCTCGCGCACCGCTCACGCTTGCGGTGTGAAAGAGGGGTTACTGATAGTTGGGTAATTTTTCATTAGCATTACAATTTTTTATTATTATTTTATTTGACTATATTATTATCAATATTTTTTTTTCATATAGGGAAGGCATATGATTTATCCCAGTAAAAATTATACAAATAGATCCTTTTGTTTTAAGTGGCTCCATATTGTAATTTATAATGTAATTTTTGTGATTACTTATTTGTCTCACACTGTTTTTATGTTATGGTCTGGTTAAATAAAATAAAAAAGAATTAAATCAAAATTTTCTGGCTGATAACAATATTTATGAAGTGAAAAAGAAATTATATCCAAAATCCCCTTTGTAAAAACCTTTGATTCTAATATATCAGCAAATGAAACAAGAATTTTGAACCTGTCTGTATGTTTTGTAAATGTATGCAAATTAATGCACATCTAATTAGATAATGCATCAATTTCACATACAAACAACATTTCAGAAAACTTGTAATATAGCATGTGTTCGCAATTCTTAACATAAGCAATCAGCTGCAGAAGTATGGTGATATCTGTAAAAAAAAAAATTCACCCAGAGTACATTTTATCTTATCTTTGGATCTTACTGTGTAGTTGATCGCTTATTTTAATCAAATAAAGGCTGTCCGTCCCTCGCCTCAGGCACCGTGTGAGTCAGAGCTGACACTGTTCATTGGAACTATAATGTTGTCTCAAGCCTGCCTGCTTTTTTTCCACTGCGATTGCTTTCATCCCTTTAGATGAGAAATCTAAAATCTTTAGGTGGGAAATCAATATGCTGGTTGAGCACATACACAGAAGTGGCTCTGTGACATCCATCTTTGACAGGGCTGTGGTTGGCAAAAGTACCAAAAGACCATGGCTGACAGTCAGCCCAAGAATCGCAAGTCTTCCAGCCAGAATTCTTCTCAGCAGACTGGATGTAGGTGTGAAAGGCCGAGCGGTGGTAATCTGTTTATCACTCGCTAATATCAGCCAGAGATGCACATGAAAATATAAGGACCAAATCCCTGAGGACATCTTGGGCATGTGATTATTTTAATGAGCATCTTACATATTGTTCTTTAGGCCCTAAAGCAATTGCTGTAATTGTGTCACCTCATTTTAATTATGTTTCATTTTATTAACACTGGCTGAAGTTAATGCATCCATCCAGAACAATAAGAAGCCCATTACGCTTATGTGTAGCCTTAGTAATGCTGTCCCAATTCAGCTGTTTTGAGAAATGGGAATACTCTAAGAGAGTGCATGACTTTTATTGTGGGCCAAAATGATCCAATTCAAAACAGGCGCTGTGTAATTAAATGAAAAATGCTGGTGTGTACAACCTTCAAAGTCAGACATGTTGGGTAAAGTTGCAGAACAATGAAAAACAAAGTGAACTATTTAAAGCACTAAAAACTTTTATGATGATACAAAATATTCCTAATTCAATGAAACCCTGTTCTCATAAATATTCTGTTCAAAGCAAATCCTGAATGAAATTATCATGATTTATACAAAAATATTAAGCAGCTGTTTTGAATATGAATAATAATCAGAAATGTTTCTGGAGCAGCAAATCAGCATATTAGAGTGATTTCTGAAGGATCATGTGACGCTGAAGACTGGAGTAATGATGCTGAAAATACAGCTGTGCATCACAGGAATAAATTACATTCATAAATTCTAATAGAAAACAGATATTTCAAATTGTTATAATATTTCACAATTTTATTGTTGTTACTGTAATTTTTATTAAATAAATGCTGCGTTGGTTAACATAAGAGACTTCTTTAAAAAAAATCTTACCCACCCCAATCTTTTGAACAGGAAAACATAGATCCTTAAAACTTATTTAACTGTCCCAACTCTAATAAAATGACCAAATGTGCAATTCGGAGAGGGTCCAGTGCTGGATCGCAGCAGAGAGTCTGACACAAGCTGGGAATGATTTAAGACTGTGGGTAATGCTTGCTCAGTGCTTCTGACCTGCTAAAAAATACTTCCTCTCACTGCTGCAAACCTCCTAAGCCCTAACCTTTCCAAATTCGTTACAGAAGAATGATATGTGAGTCCCATTCAAATGCACCCATATAAAGAGTCAATAAATTGCATCAGGATGTTATTTGGGGACCTACTGTAATGTAAGCATGTTAGTGGGGTTATGTTTGTCAATTAGACAGAACAGATGACTCAGAACACCTGTTGTGTTTCCAGATAGGTGAAATGTGTCATTTTTACACCACCAAATGGAATTATAAAAACTGAATTCCACAATTTGGACATGCATTGATGCCTTCAAGCACAATAAAACCCAAATCTGACCTGAAGGGTCAGAGGTCACATTGACACATTGGGGTAGAGCATGGTGTTGCTCTAAACATGCTGTGGTGAACACATGCTTGGGTTAGACTGTATGGCCGGAGGCATGCATGTAAACAGGAACCTCGACACACACAGACTGAAGCTTTGACACATCTGGGTTAAAGAGAGAGAAAAAGAGAGACCTGTCCCGTTTAGGGATTGTGAGTAAAGTCTGTCCTCTCTGTCTTTGAGATAGCAGACCTCTCTGAACATGCTTCCTTGACAGCCACAAGGCACAAAATGTTCATCCGAAGCTCTGCTCACGATGTGCAAAAGATGGCAAAGTGTGAGGCTTCGAACGTGATTGGAAGTGAAGGGCGAAAGGTTGTGTAAGGGGTCAAGACCTTTCAGCGTATGGTCCTTAAATCTTCAGTTCTTCAACAAGTCATAAACTGTTACTATCAAGCAAAAATATGACCCTGGAATACAGTCTTGAAAAGTCTTAAAGTCGCTGGGGTATATTCTTAGCAATAGCTACATAATTTTTTCTTTCATGCCAAAAATGATTAGGATATTGAGTAATTTATTTCCTACCGTATTATTTAGCAATATACATTGCTAAGAACTTCATTTGGACAACTTTAAAGACAATCTTCTCAGTATTTTGATCTTTTTAGCACCCTCAGATTCCAGATTTTCAAATAGTTGTATCTCAGCCAAATATTATCATATCTTAACAAACCACACATCAGTGAAAGCTTATTTATTCAGCTTTTAGATGATGTATAAATCTCAATTTAAAAAAACAGTGACACTTAAGACTTAAGGTTTTGTGCAGGTCAAGGATTCACTTAAATTTTCACCTTTATTTTTCCTCTCAATCTGAGAGTAGTTTATTTAACAGTCACAAGTTTTCTTTTTTTATTAACCCTATTTAAGGTTTTCTGTAGAGACCAGTCAATCTATGGTATTGCTTGGGAATAAAATGGTAATAGAGAAGTGTGATTTTTTTTTTTTCTTGTCATAGACTATACAGCACACACTATTATTTAGAAGTGTACGTTCAGTACGATTTCCTAAAAAATAAATTAATACTTTTATTCCGCAAAGAATGGATTAAATTGATCAAAAGTGTCAGTTAAGACATTTATAATAAATAAAGATTTAGATTTCAAATAAATTCTGTACAGGTCTGGTTATGGCGTTGTGATTCCAGGACTCTTTGGTAACTCAGAATGTTATAGTAAAAGGCATGCATTTTGCAATTTTTCTGACTATACTACAGCATATATTTATATATATATATATATATATATATATATATATATATGTGTGTGAGCATCGAGTTTGAGGAGGAGAGTCCAGAAAAACAACGCTCTCCAATATTTTGAATTTGGACTGGAAAACATGTCAGCTGCTCGCTGTCATTCTTACACACTGCACCTTTAGTGTCATTTTATCGACAACCTTAAGCTGAATAGAAAAGCAGATCAGAAAGGTTAAAAAGCTCTAGCAGCTTGACAGAATGTGTTTTTTCTTTTGTCTTCCAGATGCTTGATAGGTTGATATTTTGTAAGTCAGGGCCACTGACACGTCATCATCCTTCAGATTTTTCAAGGTTGTTGTCTTTCACATGCATATTGAAGATGCATTTTCCAAGAAAATGTATACCTGTGGTTGCACATTAATATTTTTAGCCACATTTATGTACAATTAGCAGTGTTTATATACAGTTATTTCATCTTAATTATTTTGTATGAACTATATGAATAGTATTCAACATGCAGTTTCTTTACCTCTGCTTCTAGGTACTATGCCATCTGTTGCCAGCCGCTGGTCTACAGGAATAAGATGACACCACTAAGAGTGGCTCTAATGATCGGAGGATGCTGGATAATCCCGAGCGTTATTTCCTTCCTACCCATAATGCAAGGCTGGAACAGTATTGGAATAAATGATTTGGTGAGTCACATCCATCTGATGGTCGACTGTTTGTGCTGATGAGGTTTGCGAAGGCAGTCTGACTTTGATTCTTGTAATAATGATGTTTCTTTGATTCTCTCACTTTGCAATCAGGGCAAGCATAGATTATTAAAATGCCCTATAAAATGTGCATTGAGTGATTATGAGGGAAACCTGTGACGCATACATAGTTTTTTTCAGGCATCTTCTCTGCTTTCTATGCATTTTACAAAAGGCAATTATGCATCCATGCATAGAAGCCAAGCCACTTTGCATGTTTCTAGGAAAGCAATTGCAGAATGTAAAGACCAGCTTTGAGGGGTGGGATGATTGAGGAGAAAATTAAATGCCACAGTCTCAGGTAGGGAACTTAATCCATTACTTACCAGTAAACAAACATAAATGGCCCTGGGTGAAGACTGATGCATCAGAATTAGTCACGCTGGAGAAAGGAAATGTTTTTCTCTTGTGAGTTTCATGTGACACCATTTCTGTTATCAGTCTTTGGTAACTGACCAGATGTATTAATACATCTAATACATAAAATTGAACTGAGCACAAAGTTAAAATAAATAGATGTGGCTACACAATTAATTTAAATAAAACTGAAATCATGATATAGAACCTCAGTGTGGCTTTAAACATTTGAAAATTGAGAATTTAAGACACATTAATAGTGTTGTATTTTGCAGTGTAAAATAAAACAATTATTATGCCCATAAATGCTGAAATGTTAACTCCTACAAATGCATATTCAATATTCAAGGTAAGGTGCAAACATTCACATCTTTTCAGCGCTAATTCTTTACTGCATGTCTTTATTAAATCCTGCCAGTGCTATTTTAACCCCAAAAGACAGTTTGCACTTGCACAATCTGGTCCTTAATCTTTTTTAAAGCAATTTAATACTACTACTGTTAGTAGTTACATGTAACAGCATTACTTAATTTAATTACAAAAAAGTAACAGTAATCAGTTATAGTTACTGAGAAAGAAATGTGTGTACTTGTTAAAATATTAATGAACAAAGGGTGTTACATTTGAATATTTTCATGCGCATACACGCGCACACAATTTTAATTGATTTTTCTCCCAAATTGCATTGACTTCTCTAAAATAAATTGATGCACAAATGTTTAGTCCTTTAGAGTTTAGGACACATGGTTAATTGTTTAATTTCCTTTCTGGATTTATATGCTTGATTTTAGACAGAAGATTAACGGTTTCTTTCCAAGGCGCTGTTAGATACCAGTGTTTCCTGTCGTAGCTATGCAAAGAATTTAACCTATTTTATGTTATGATTTTCAATCTGTATTTGAAAATCGGATTTTGTGGTGGCTGCAGTTTAAAATGAATTGATTATAATGTTAATTCAATTGATGAAGGATTTGGAAAGTCTGACATACTCTGTGTTGAGTAGCACTGTAAAGTTAACCCTGCCTCCTTTTTTAATGTTTGAAAATGATTAACAGTTGAAAACATCTGTTAGAAATTTAGAAAAGTAATCAAATGTAATCAGTTGCACTAATTTAATAAAGTGATTGAAATCATTTCACAAACATTTGAAATGGGGTAATTTCTGTAACCATTTCCAAAGTAACCTACCCAACACTACTACTAATAATAATACGAACTATGATAAATGTGCAGCCCTATATATATATATATATATATATATATATATATATATATATATATATATATATATATACAATTTTAAAATATCAATCAATTAGTGTTTTATTTAAAGTAAATAGTTGGCCAGATGAATTAGTATTCTTTTCAAAGTAAATAGTTGGCATTCTGGAGTCTCTTGTGTTGGTTCACAAGCGTTACATTAATGTCTACCTATAGTTCACATGTTCACAGATGTGAATGAGTCAAGCTTCCCGTTCAACCAAAAGCTCTTCTCAAAGGAACTAATTAGCAGTTTGATATTGAATCACAACAATAGCATGGGCCAAAGTCCAGCTTATTAAAAAAAGTCTTATACTGATGATGAGAGATATGTTTGCAGTTCATGAGTTTTTTATTATTGGTAGTGTCGGTGTTGGGTTTAGAGCTTGGAGGGCTCAGTGTTATGATTTGAGAGTGTTGGGAGGAGCAGACAGGAGAGAGACACAGTTGAATAAATGTGTGATAAATAGCTCTCATCATGGCACTTCCCTCTGTGGATCAAATCAGCACTAGGCTGTTTATAAAAAATTTAAAAAAAAATGTTTGTGTGTATGTGTTTAATTTATGATCCTTACTGCTCTGGATCAGATAAAATAATATCTGTAAATTTCTCTCATCAAGCTCTATTCACTTACAATGACAATTTTTAGTCTTAGCTATTGTTCAAGATAATTGTGGGGTTAACCACTGTTTTTCTAATGTATGTCACTAATTGCACATTAATTAAATACAGTAACATTTCTAACTGGAACATAGTTTAATGGGATAACAGTCTGACATTGTTCTCTGTGTTTTTTTAATGGCTTATCCAGCCAATAAAATATGTGAAGCATGCTTTTTATATAAAGATGTTTGTATTTAAGATGTGCAAGTTTGGGGTGAGTGGAATTAGTTTTTTAATGTCTTTCATGCTCACTAACGCTGCATTTATTTGATGAAAAATACAGTAAAAACTTTACAATATCATTACAATTTAAAATAACTATTTGCTATTGTAATATATTTTAAAATGTAATTTAATCCTGTGATGCAAACCTGAAAGTCTTCAGTGTCACGTGATTCTTCAGAAAACATTCTAATATGCTGATTTGCTGCTAAGCATTATACATGTATGTCTTCCACTTGTGGAATAAATTTAACGCATGCTTGCTTAATAAAAGAATAAAACTTAAAAATCTTAGTCACCCCGAAAGTTTTCTAAATCAAAGCTGCTGCTTTTAAACAGCACTGTCTTTATGCTTTGCACTGTACATGGATTACATGAAGCCTGCAGAGCTGATGAAAGCATGCTAGAGACTGACAGACACTTACCTCTGTTTCTGTGATTTTCCTCAGAAAAGCTGTCAGCGTCCAAGAGAGTGACGTCACTGTCTGTTCACACTGTGTGGATTTAATGAGTTGGATGTGCATGTTACTCGCCAAAATAACCAAAGAACAGTAATAAGTATGAAGAGTCACAACTGCTGTGTAAATGTTGTCATAAAGATTACATTCATATAGAATTATAAGTAAAGGTCAAAGGTCATCACACATGATGGTTTATCATCATGCCCTGAATGACTTCAAAATCTTTCAACACTAGAGGACATCATGCATCTGAATTTAATGTGTAATTAATTTACTTGTTACAAACTTCATGCACTTAACATAGTGCCATACCTCACATGATTTGAATGCCAAGCATGTTTTATTAATATGAAGTGCTGAGGATTAAAATAGTGTATTTTGTGAGCTAGATATTTACAGACTCATGCCCTCTAGCCGAGGTCTCGTTTACACCTAAAGGTGCTTGTGTTTGACCAGATGAAGTATTGTAAGTAGTCATCTCTGCTCTTAATATGTCTCCTCAAATGACTGTTCCCTGAAGCCAAAGACACACGGAGTTGAATATTAATGAACAGACACAGAGGGAGAAGCTGCTGAGCACTGAAGACTAGTGAAAGAACATCCTACACTTTTAAAAATGAAAGTTCTTTATTGGAATCTGTGATAGAATCTTTAATATTCCATTTCACAAAAGGTTCTTTATGGTGAAAACCAGTTCTTTAGATTCTTTCAAGTCACCTTTATTTATATAATGCTTCATACAATTTGGAAACATCTTATTTTCAGTTCACTTTAGACATTCTACTAACTTTAAGTAACTTTGTCAACTAGCAGTCATTAGAAGATTAGTAGACTGTCCGCTTAATGTATGGTAACATTTTATTTTGATGGCATTTTACTGACTATAAGTAACTTTGCAAGTGCATATCAACTTATTCTATTAACAGTCTAATAATAGTCTAATGAGGGTTAGTTGAAATGTAGTTACTTATAGCAAAGTTACTTATTGTAAGAATATCAGAATAAAGTGTAATTTAAAATACAGATTTTTTCTATATTTTAGCTTCACATTAATAAACTGAAAAAAAAAAGAATCAGTGTGAAACAAATTCTGCTGTAAATCAGCTTTAGAAAGAAACACAATTCAGCAATTAAACTCAAAATATGTTTTTTACATGGTTCTTTGAAGAATTGTTCACTGAAAGGTGCTTTGAATAACCATAAATAACAATAACGTTTCTCTGTGGTTCCAAGAAGAACCTTTAACATCAAGGAATTGAAATGGAACTTTCAATTGCACAAAAGGTTCTTTATTGTGGATAAAAGTTCTTAAGATTTTAATAATTCTTTTTGTTCCTCAATTGCTGAGAAAACCCGCTTTTGGAATCTGTTTTTTTGAGTGTACATTCTTTAGTGTGTGTGTGATCTGAATGTGTCAACATCCCCCTCTTGACAGATAGAGAAGCGGAAGTTCTCTGGCAACTCCACGGTGTGTGTGTTTATGGTGAACAAGCCATATGCGCTGACCTGCTCAGTCGTGGCCTTCTACTTACCGCTGATCCTGATGGTGCTGGCGTACCAGCGCATCTATGTCACGGCGCGAGCACACGCTCGACAGATCAACATGCTGCAGCGGGCCGGAGGAGCGGGAAACGCGAACAGTGCGGACCACCAACGAAACCACCGCATGCGCACCGAGACCAAGGCAGCCAAGACTCTGTGCATCATCATGGGCTGCTTCTGCCTGTGCTGGGCCCCTTTCTTCATCACGAACGTGGTGGACCCCTTCATAGACTACAGTGTTCCTGAGCAGCTGTGGGTGGCCTGCCTCTGGCTGGGCTACATCAACTCCATGCTCAACCCCATCCTTTACGCCTTCCTCAACAAGTCCTTTCGCCGTGCCTTCCTCATCATCCTCTGCTGCGGACACAAGCGCTACCGCCGACCTTCCATCCTGGGCCCTGGAGCGACCTGCACAGCCACGCAGATCAACGGCTCGACACACGTCCTGAAGTAAGTGAGAAAAGTGTTATATTTACCAATGTGGTTCTGATGAAACGAGAACAAATTGTGGTCAGAAACAGTAATGGTGCCGTCAATCAGTGTTAATCTCATCAACAAAATCAAGCCAGGCACATTGAAAATATATGACCCTGGACCACAAAACGTGCATTCAGTACATGACCATGTCCATGTTTTTATTACACTGGTACGGGCAAATATTGTAGTGTTTTTATGTTTTGGTACGCATTGCAGCGGTTCATAATTCACATGTCCAGGGAGTGTCCCTAAAAGATTAATGCTCTATCGTGTAGGAAAATAACACACCCTCTACACCAAACCCAACATTAAAGTTACCCGATAGCACTCACAAAAGCAAAAGTTTGAGCTGTTTTGTCAAACTGTAGCTTCACAGTGTTTATACCGGAGTGCTTCTTCTCAAAAGTGCAACAGCGTATCACTTGAGCTACCAGGCAAACCTTAGAAAACATGAAGCTGTATATGATATGCTAATGTTCAAAAGTATCAGTTTTTAAATCTCACAGCATGTTATATTGTTTTGAAGTCATATCAATATATAAGTGCGAACATAGACACATTTATGTAGATCGAGGGTTCATTCCCTTCAAAAACAAACATATTCCACTGCATCTTCAGCTGTCTTCAGCTCAGATGTCGGGAGTAAATGACGTCTGCTATGTTCATTATTACATCCAACAACAGAAAACCTCAATCGCTTAGGAGTCATTCTTGTCTACTTCTGCTCCGGCGGTGAAACAATGGCAGACTGATGACAGTCACTCAGAGAGGAGCTAAGGTAAGACACCAGTCCAGTCTGGGCTGAAACGCTACTGTCAATCAAACTATCGTGGGAGGGCCATCTGAGATCGGCTTGATTTGAGAAAGGGGGAATGATTTAACGAGATTTAAAAAAAAAAAAAATTGTAAATTCATGTCATGGATCTTATTTTGAAAGATTCATCCATGTAGGCCTATATGTTTAATCACAATGTCTTAATTCAAATTTTTTATAATTTAGTCCACGTAAATCTCACCCACAATCCACTGCAAGCTTGCAATCATTTTCTAGTTTAATGCCCACAATTCAAAACTTCAATCAACAAACTCATACATAAAACCAAGTGTTCATCCTAAATTTCTTTTATTTTTCGATAATCAATTGCACTTGTAAATGATGTAAATCACCATAAGGAAGGCTGCTAAAAAAATCCTTGTATCGTAATCAATCTTTAATTTGCGATGCTTTTAAACTAGCCCTTTTGGTGTGTACCTGTGTGTGTTTAGATGATGTGAATGCTGTTTTCTTCTGATGATGCAAATATACTGTGGTTTTGACCTAAAAAAAAAGAAAAAGTAGTCCAGTGGGAACAGGGAGAGCAATCAAACTCAAACCTAGTATGAAAACACACTTAAAGGTGTTCACTTTCAGTAAAGTAGAGGACTTCTAGATTGATTCATTCTCATATACCACCCCTTTTGGTTGTTTGCGTGTTGTATTGACTTATATTTGATGTTTTGTGGTCATCTGTACAAGTTCTTGGAGCAACGGGCAGCAAGTCATAAGTCCATGTCTTATTTTGTACACCTTTTACATTTACTGTCAGGTCTAATTTTCTTCCTTTGCACTACTTCATCTGACCTTTCTAGCTTGCTAGCCTCCTCCTTGACCTAACAGCATTTACTCAGAAAAGAGCACACCATGAACATCTGTATGTTGAAGCTTCTGCTGTTATGTGTCACATGGGAACAGAAAATCGAACGTAGTCTGCTAGAACCCTTAAAACTCTTTTGCTCCCTGTCTGCTTTATTTTTAAACTCTTCGCAGAAATTTCTTGACAGAGAAAGTTTACTGTTTCACTAAGACAGACTAAAACAGAACTTTTCTGTCCTTCAAGACTGTGGTGTAAAGATTGCCCAAAATTGTTGTTTGGCCATGTCACAATATTCAGTATTATTATTATTATTTTACAGGGGTCCATTAGTAATGTCTTTCGAGCCAAAAATAGTATTTTATGTCCATTTTCCTCTCTTTTACTGACTCAGACATAAACAAACCCTCAGGCCATCCAAGATGTGTTTGTTTCTTCATGAGAACAGTTTTGGAGGAGAGTAGCATTGAATCAATGGATCCTCTGTAGTGAATGGGTGCCGCCAGAATGAGAGTCCAAACAGCTGAGAAAAACATCACAATATTCCACAAGTAATCCACTCAACTCCTCTCCACTCCATCAGTTAATATATTGTGAAGTGAAAAGGTGCATGTTTGTAAGAAACAAATCCATTACCAAGGCATTTTAACATTGAACTATTGCTTCCAGCTAAAATATGCATCCATTATTCATAATAACGCTTCCTCCAGTGAAAAAGTCCATCCTCTGTTCTCCTCTCAAGTCAAAATCCACTGACATATTTAATTAGAACTTTTGTTTTGTTCTCTTTTTGCTTATAAACAGTGCGTGATCTGTTTAGATTTCTCACCCGATTCAGTCGAGGTGATTTTTTCATTGGAAAAAGCAATATCATAGATAGACAGATTCATATTTTAGCTAAATTATCCAGAAATTTGGATCGTTTTTACAGTTTCCCACTTGCCCATATAAAAATACCATACCTGACTAGGGATTTAGTTTCAAAATATTACTTTGTTTAAAAATAAAAGTTCAATCTGTCATGATTTGACCCTTCAGAGTTGATGACAGCTCTGATGAAGGAGATCAGAGGATGAGGGTCAGTGGAGGACAGCTCTCTCAGGATCTAACCACAAAACCAAGCATGTGATTTTTGATACAGCAAAGATTAAGGATTTAAGCCAGCTGGTCAAATCTCTCAAGGGAAATCTAGATTGCAGGGATTTGACTGTTGTTATTAATGCAACCAGACATGGAAATAAATATACTATATGCTAAGTGAAGGGCATATATTAAAGATATTAATATGATGTAACACTGTGTTGTTGAGAGCCATACATATAGTGTCAGTGTGGGAGCAGCTGACCATTTTTTCATTTCAAATATTTTTTTCTTGTGATTAAAGATTATTATTATTATTATTTGTTTTTTATGGCTGACCTGGCCATTTGTTTTTCAAGCAATGTGTACAGCATTATAAAAGGCTGTCTTGCTAATTGTGCTCTACAGATCCTAACGCTTCATTACAGTATTTCAGAAACATGCTCATATTCATTCATGTGGTTTTAGTCTTTCACAATCATCTATTATCAGATATGTTTATTTGAATCGGTTATTGTGAATTTTTGTAATGCAGAACTTGAGCCTTAGTAAATTCAAAGCAGTGAAATGAAAGCAAAAGCTGTTATCAATAGATGAATGATTTGTTTTTTTCAATAATTTATGGTTAGAGTTTGTTTTTACGTAAGAGTACTTTTATGCATGGTTTGTTGGTGACATTTAGTGGTCGGCCTGCTGGGAAGAGAAGAAAAACTCTCACAGAGGCCAAGTATGTCAGCAGCTTAACTTTGTTGCACATTACTAGAGTTTCTCTTAGATTTCATTTGCTGGAAACTATAACACGTTGCCAGTTCTGCAAAATAAGAAACAGGGAGATCATTTCAAAAATGTAGATTTGTCAGATTTTTAATCCGAAAAGTTTAATTTGAGCCTGTTTGGTTTTGACCTCGTTCTTACAGTTCTGATGGTTTCTTTAGTGGTGGTAATAATGAGCACTCGCTGAATATTGGTGTGCTGTTTCTTCTAATCATATGTTGCAAGTCTTTTAAATCACTTTTGTCAAAAGAGATCTGTGGATTCTGTTTCCATGGAAGCAGCCATTTAGACAATGTCTTTGTTTTTGGCCATCTCACTCTACACTTTGCATGGCGAGGCAGCCATAATGCGCCAGTTAATCTAGCATTTTGTTTGTGCATTTAAAGAGGACGAGTGAAATGGAAGTTGTTCCCAGAAGTAATGGAAATTAGTTCACAGACTAAATGGAATTTGGTCAGCAGAGCTCGGTTGACTCTGAAAACTGTCAAGAAACATGTTTAATATTTTATTTAACTTAAAGACATTAAGCTATTTTGAGGTTTTTGTTGTATCTTGATATAATTTTCATGACGATTAAGCACATTTACATATGTAATTTGCATACTCTAATACGTCAAAAACTCATTCTCTTTAATTTCCCAAATATGTAATACGTTTAAACTGTAAAGTTTGATTGTAATTATGTTTTGGCGCATGACTGTGAATATGATTTTGATTATACACTTGTATTTTTGGTAATGTAAATGAAATGTACTGACCCCAAACTTTTGAATAATAGTGTTTCATCACAATATTATTTGCTGTACTGAATTTAAAAGCTGGTTTTATTCTGATTATTTATTACTTTCAAATCTTTTCGGCCCCACACAATATGTATGTCCAGAAAAGTCATTTGCTATTTCCCTTGTCTGTGACACCTTAGTTTAACATGGTCATAATAATGTGTTTTTGACAGTTTCCAGTGTCCTTTCAGCTCCAGGTCTCTCCATGAGCCCTCAGACCAGATGATTCATGGGAATGAGACACACTGTGCTGTCAACAGTGGGAGTCTTAGAGGAACAGCAATTACTGAGTGGCATGTCACTGTCATTTACATGTCACAGACATCATGTCGCAATTTACTGCTGTTTATTTATTTTTTTTCATGTCATTTTTTCCATTCTCAGACTGGATAAATGAAGCACTTTTTTCTAAAGGTTTACACTTAAATAAATACATGCACTAGCATTCAAAAGTTTGAGATCATTTTTTTAATTTTTTTTTTCAGGATTCTATGAATCAGTTAAAAAAGAACAGCATTTATTCAAAATATTTTCTAACAAAATGTCTTTACTATCACTTTTTAACACGTCCTTGCTGAATAAAAGTGGTAATTTCTTTAAAAAGAAAGAAAGAAAGAAAGAAAGAAAGAAAGAAAGAAAGAAAAAGAAAGAAAGAAAAAAAAGAAAAACATACTGACCCCAAACTTTTGAAAGGTAGTGTATACTGCTACAAAACAATTATATTTTGAATAAATGCTGTTGTTTTTTACTTTTTATTCATTAAAGATTCCTGAAGAAAACAAATTAAGGTTAAAAGAATCATGTGACACTAAAAACTGGAGAAATAATGCTGAAAATTCAGCTTTGCATCACAGGAGTAAAAGATTAATCGCGATTAATTACATCCAAAATAAAAGTTTTTGTTTACATAGTATAAGTTTGTGTACTGTGTATATTTGTTATGTATATATAAAAGCACACAGATACAGCATATATTTTGAAATTATTTACATGTATTTACATGTATATATTTATATTCATATAATTTATATTATATATAAATACATTTTATATATATATAAAAAAAAATCTTATATACATACATACATAAATATACACATTATACATATTATGTGAACAAAAACTTTTATTTGGGATGTGACTATTCGCAATTAATCGTTTGACAGTACTAATTTCAAAGTATATTAAAATAGAGAACCTTTATTTTTCTTTGTAATAATATTTCACAATATTGCTGTTTTTACTATATTTGTATGACATTTTTTTCTTTAAAAATCGTAAAAAATCTTACTGATCCCAAAATTTCAAATATACTAGTGAGAAATATAATTGAAATGATGCACATATTTATTTATGCTCTCATCACACTAAATATGAATCAGAAAGATGGTTTTGGACATATCTTTGTAATACTTGTTAATCAAATACATCTTCTTTTAAAAGCAGCTGTTTCGGTTGCTTCATTATCTGCAAACAATGCAAACAGGATGTTTGCTTAAACTGGCGGAGACTGCTGTTCCGCTTCGAGACGTGTGAACTTAACAGTTTCTATTGTTCCCCTATTATCATTCTAAACCGAAATCATTGATGCATCTTTAACTAAACAAGCAAGTAGTTCATCTAATGTCAAATCAACTGCATTGACACAGCACATTTTTTCATACTAGAGCTAATACAGATAGCAGGAGCGCTATCATAACACTATCATGTAAAAAAAAACAAGATATCATCGCCTTCCTATATACAGATACACAGGATCAGAGACACTGGCTTGAACAAGGAACCCACAGATGCTTGAACGTCTCCAAAGGCCTCTCCACCACAGAAGTTTTTACATGTCTAAACATGTCCCACCGAAAACGGGTCCAGATCGGGCTGTGCAAATGACCGTAAAGGCTCTCCAGTTTGTCCGGCCGCTCTTTGTTTTTCACAGCCCTTTGGAAACCTGCCCGGGACATAAATCGTGGAACTGTTTCCAAATGGCAGGGCTGTCAACATGTTAATCTGGCTGATAAACATTGGAGTGAAGTCTGCTGGGATCTCAGGGGCAGCTGCTTTGGAGAGCCGGAGACGCTGAAGGCAGGAGCTGTGGGACGGGCAATTGAGTTTAGGGATCCAGACAGATTAACACAGACGACACACACATCTATACACAGGCCTGCTGTCTTCCGTCTTAATTATTCACTAATTAACCCACAGCTCAACATGGAGATGTTCAACTCATCTGGGTATCGAAGGCTCCTCTGGGTTCTGTCTCGGTGTCTTAGTGGTTATAATTAGCATATCAAACATGGATTTAAATATGATTGCTGTTAAAGATCAGCACTATAAGGTAAATGATTCAATGACGTATTGTTCTATTCGGAATCCTTGTTTATTCAAAATAAATTAAAAATGAATGCCGAATGAGACTGGAAATCACCTCTCATATCTCTTTAAATCACCAAAGTTTAAATTTAGCATGTAAAATGAATTTTTTATAAAAAACAAAACATTAGCTGTGGTAACTACGTAAATGTGAAATTAAAAAGGCTGAAATTAGTGTAGTACTTTTATCATTTCTTATTATCAAGAAACAACAACAAGAAGAAGAATTATAATTATTATTATTAAATTTGTACAACTATTATTATTATTATTATTATTTGTATGTGTTTGCCACATTAAACTCTTTGTGTTATAACCATCATGACAGAATCTGATTTTTAAATATCCAATTATTTGACTTTTTTATTGATAAAATTATATAACCTCAAGAAAACTTTGAAATTTAGAAAAAAAAATACATACATATATATATATATATATATATATATATATATATATATATATATATATATATATATATATATTTATCCCTTATGGCAGGATTTGTACATTTAAGAGAGTGTGAAACAAAATATTATTTACTTGACCCTTAAGTGGAAAATGTCATTTTTGGTCTTAAAATAAGTATAAACATGAATACGAAGAGTAAACTTGACAAATGTACTGTAATTTGAACTAGATTGTTTATTTTCATCATCTCAAACACTCTTATTTGCCATTGTCTTAAATATTGGTGCAGTAACAATAATACACCAGGGCACTCCAGCTCCCTAGATCCCGTCTCCTCAGGGTGGGTTGTTGAAAATTGTCCCAATATTTTGTTTCACACTGTCTTAAACTCCAAAATTATGCAAAGATCCACAACAGGCATCTCATATTATTATGGATTACAATCTGAGGGCACTGAATATCCTTCAAGCATACTAGACCAATAAAATCTATATCTGTTATATATACTGTATGTATGCATACATTACGGCTCTAATTTGTTTTGTGGTATGGTTAATAATGGCCGTCAGCTGCATTACTTTAATGAATTATTAGTGGGGATGTAGGTCAGACATTATTGATTACGTGCATGACGAAGCAGTTTCTTATCAGTTTATTGCTTGTCTTAAACAATCATGGATTAATAGCTGGGGTTTAATTTGTAAATCCTCGTTCAACATCGTCAAATGCATAGTCTAGGCATTGTGCATTATAGCGTCTCTATATACGGTATATGAAATATAAAATCATTATTATATGTAATTTTTATTTTATTTAAAGGACCTCAAACACACACTTCAGCTATTCACTTCATATTCACTGTAGTCTAAGCTTCTCAAACCAAAACTTTTTTTCCTGTTGTGTTATTCACCTTAAATTTGATTCTGCTATTTAACTGATGAAGCACATGGAAAGCAGAAATATTTACTGAGTTAGCACTCGCTATAGGAGAAATGTGGAGTCATGAATGCTTCGAAACACTCCAGAGTCCTGATCTAACATCAGCACTGTACTTGATCGAGTGGATTCTTAGTTGTTCTTTGAGTGTGACTCTCTCAGGACAATGGCACATACGTCTAATTCAAAACATACTGCGGTTCTGTGAGGATGATCTTCTGAAGGCCAGGCAGAAAAGTACATGTAATGTCTGCTGCTCTCAGAGAGACTGTTTGTGTTGGACTGAGGTCTCTGGCTCTAACAGCCTGCCATAAATCACATCTATTAAGATTTATTTGTGAAATTATGGTTGGCTTACAGAGGAAGGGTTTCTGATAGTGTGCGTCAAAATCTACTGCTAAAATAAACATGTAGAGCTATTAAATATGAGTCAGTGATGTGACACTTATTTTGTATTTGTCTAGATTGTTCAAAAATGCATTAAAAATTCACACAGGCAGTTGAATACAGTCGTCTTTTATGATGAACATTCAGTTTCTAAATTAGAGGTAATTTTGTTGTTTTTGGGAGCTTAGTGTTGAAATCTGTAAGTGGTGTAACTTTTATGGTTTTATAAAAATAAATAAATTAATTCATTAATAATATAAATCCTAAAAACAAATCTTAATAAATAGGCATAAATATATTGTCACAATATTGTCACTATATATATACAGCATATAAATATATATATATATATATATATATATATATATATATATATATATATATATATATATATATATATATATATATATATAAATATAAATCATAAGAATAAATTAAATAATTGAATATGGTGTACAATAATAATATTTAAGGTGCATGGAAATAATATTTTAGACATTTTTACTAGTTGGTCAATTAATATGTATGAAACCAACATGAAAACAAATATGTAATTCCTAATAACTTAGCACATGCATGCTTTTAAGCAGATTTCTGAAGGATTTCACCTTGCCAATGTCCTGGGCATCTTTATTTGTCATTGATCCATAAACACGTTATGCACTCAGCACATTAGTGGTTTGTGAGAGATGAGGGCATTGAGCTGGTTCTGAAATTAGGTCTGGGGAGGCATGAAACCTACATATTATACATGAGCCTCAGCGCAGTCTGCTGCTGTTCTCTTGAGATATCAATCCTTTAGACGTCTGAGGGCACATCACAATAAAGCAGTCAGCACATTTCAGTTTAAAGCTGTCTTCTTCTGAAAGATTAGTCCTATCCTCACCCTGACACACCATCTAGATGACAAAACTACAGCGGTCTTATATAAGGCAACGATGTTTATACTAAAAGCTTGCGATGCATTGACTTTAACAGAAACATGACTTGTTCACTAAAACCTAGTGCTCTTCCTATCTAGACATCATCATTGGTAGGAAAAGGCTGTTCCAAACAATGGTTCACATAAGTGTAATGTTTTTAGCTTAGCTCATGCTAATGTCAAGCTCAATTGGCAGCAGTTATGAAATTAATCTCCCATGCACTTCAGGTGAGGAGCACTGCAAAGGTAAGACCGCAAGGTAGCTCATTAGATTTGGGTTTGGAAAAGCTTTGACCTGTGCAAACTTCAGCTCACTGTGCATGTGAAGCGAACGTTAACTATATAAGACACGGGTGGCGTTACTAAAACCAACAGCAGTTTCACGCGTTAGCTGCGCTTGAGCTGCAGTAATATATGAGTTTCAGTGAGAGAGATTGCATGCGTGTCTGCAGTGATGGACATGTGTTTCTCAGCACAACACGCAGATATGCCAATGACAGCTGGCTTTTGTGCACGTTATCAGTCATACAGAAGCAAACTCAAAACTCAGTCTAATTGAGCTTTATGCTCAAACTGATGGCAGTTCAAGCTCATGCCTCATATTTTAAAGTTATGATTCTTGTCTACAACTTCTATAAAACAACCCAGCTTGCTTGTAAATTTTTTTACATTAACATTGAGGTACTAGCCGTGCATTTTATGAAGGGAAACTGTTAAGGTGTTTTTGATTGTGGATTAATTAAAGGCTTGTTCACACCAATAATAATAACAATAAAGATAACCATATTAGCGTCCATACCAAAAGAAAATAATGTTCTGGTTTGCATTGCATCACTTGCTCACCAGTGAATCCTCTGCAGTTAATGGGTGTCGTCAGAATTAGGGCTGAACGATTAATTGCATTTGCGATAATCATGATTAATCGTTTGACAGCACTAGAAAAAAAACGTGATTTTTCTACCACAAAGGCTGCGATTACACTCTGTCATGTAACACGCAAGAGTAAAGAGGTTTGTTCGACTTGAAGCAGCGCCTTCCATTACAGATTTGCGCAAAACTTTGGCGATATTGATAAAAAAGTATTGTGAAATGACTCTGTTTCCATTAACCAATGTTATGCAACTAAAATGGAGCCTTTTGCCTTCCGCGATAAGTCATGGCAACAGATTTTGATGAATTTTGGCTATATTTATTCAAAGGAGGCAAATGCGTGTACATAACGTTTCCATTGCAGTTTTGCGAAATTATTTCTTTTTCGCATTGCCTGAAAAACCACCTCATGTGAGCATAAAAACTTTTTTGAGATATATGAGTATTTTTGCAATTTGACGCGTTTCCATTATGGATATTTTCAGTTCACAATTTCAATTTGCACAATTTGAAGGGTTATGGAAGCATGCCTCATGTGGTACAGTATGAGTCACAGAGGGTCACGTCTATGGGCTTATCTTCAAGCCATCGTATTGCTGTTGCACTTGATGAAGTACTTTCCCGTTTTGGCTCTGAATTTTGATAATAAGCATATGTTATGTTACATTAGCGATCTCTCAACACTGTCTCACTCAGGACAGGATGTTTTCTTTAACAAACCTCAGACTGAAACAACACCACGCATATGTCAGCTCTTATGCAGGCCAGCAGCGCGCCTCCAGTGCTTTGCTTTTCGAAAATAAACTTCCTCGAAATGAAACAAGGACTGACAGGCAGATCAAACAAAATGCCCACTGAGAAGGAAACAATATCTGTCATTTTAGTGAGTTTTATTCTGATTGGTGCTGTCAGTGTGCTTGCGCTAGCAAGAATTGAGATTAACTGAATGCACATTTCACCAGACACTCCAATGGCTTTTATAGTGAATGATCAAACCAATGGTTAACACACTAGGTTTTTCAGAATATGGTAAATATTTGTATAGATTCTGATTTATTAATCATCCGAAACGTCTGAGATAGATTCACCCACAGTTCACCCTTCACAGTTCTCATACTCACACTGGCGGTGTGCATCTGCCCACTTTATTATTATGCCTGACTTAAGATTCCTGCAGGGATAGTTGATTTGCACTTGTATTTATTGATGGCAGACTTCTTAAGGACAGGGGTTCTCCGCGTCAGCACTGTTTGCATTAAACACACATATATAAATGGCATCCTTATCACCAGCTAGGAGAGTGAATGTTGATCTGTAACCTTTATGAGAGGCGGCTCAGTGATTCATCTATTGGTTCTCGGGTCCACTGCGAGCATCTGTGTTTGAGTAATTTATGTTATGAGCCTATTATGAAGCCAGCAAACAAGGAACCATAGATACTGTGTATTTTAAGTGTCGCCTACTTAAAACCAGGAAAAGAGCTGTTTACATGGTACATAAAAGCCACGGCAATCTATCAACCTGGAGGCTCGTGAGTTTTCAAGTTCTCGTTCAGTGAGAGGTGTTTACTTTGCATAAAGTGGGATAAACGTCATCTCTTATTGAGAGATACAGTAGCACTCATATTCTTTGTGTACATTGAAAAAAAATGTCCAGTGTTGACCTAACAGAGTATCAAAGTATCAAAGTTGTCCCAGTTTGTTCATTGTCATGCCCAACTGACATGTGCTCTGGTTGGTTGCTTCTTGCCAATTTCTTGGTTTATTACAGTAACCTCAGACTTTCTCAGCTAATTAATTTACAATACAGCATTACATACGACACCCCAAAGAATAACACCCGCATTTTGTTACAGTGAAACTAATTTCCTAATTATAACATAACTCTCTTTCTTTCTCCTCTGTGTTTTCTCTCAATGTCTGTCTATAATTGGGAAAGCTCATACTGTTATTGAACACATTTTGGGTTTGGAGTTTTTTAAAGCGAAGTGGGAACCTTTTTGACAGAAGAGCCAATTTTTTTTATTTTTGGTTAATCCATTTTTCCAAATGAGCCGAAGAAAAAAAAAAAAAAAAAAAAAAATTGGTATATATATATATATATATATAATATATATGTGACCCTGGACCACAACACCTTAAGTCTTAAGTCGCTGGGGTATATTTTTAGCAATAGCTGAAAAAACATTGTATGGGTCAAATTATTGATTTTTCTTATGCCAAAAACATTAGGATATTAAGTAAAGATCATGTTCCAAGAAGATATTTTAAATTAAATTAAATTTTAAAGTAAATTTCACACCGTAAATATCTAAAACCTAACTTTTGATTAGTAATATGCATTGCTAAGAACTACATTTGGACAACTTCAAAGGTGATTATCTCAGTATTTAGATTTTTTTGCACCCTCAGATTCAAAATTTTCAGATACCTTTTTGATAGATTTTCTAATAGTTTTATCTGGGCCAAATATTGTCCAATCCTAACAAACCATACATCAATGAAAGCTTAATTATTCAGCTTTCAGATGATGTATAAATCTACATTTTGAAAAATTGACACTTAAGACTGGTTTTGTTGACCAAGGCACATGTATATATATATGATCTTATCCTCTCTCCTACAGTGTTTGTTGTTGTTTAAAAGTATGCAACGAATCAGTCAGGACTGAAATAACCTGCTTGTCCTCTTCTCTCCTCCTCTTCCTGCTGTTCTTCCTCTCTGTGTGCTTCCCCTGTCGTCCTCTTCTCCAGCGGCTGCTCCTCTGCCTCCAAACTGCTCCTCTGGTTCTGCAATACTAGGCCTGTTCCTGTCTAGTGCTGTGTGGGGAGTTTTCAAGTGAGTCCTTGTCACACTCACACACACTCTTTTCTTTTCTCATCACTTCAAGGTTTCTTTTAGCACTTGACTTCGCCTCATTCGTTCAGCGTGGTATCTACATTTAAAAAGCTTAATGGTTTGCAATGCATGTGTCGTTTAACTGTGTATTTGTATATGCAGATTTATTCTACATTAGGTACATCTTCATGCTTTAATGATCCTGGAAAATAATGGCGGTTTCATTATCAAGCTTTTTTTGTTTACCATTGCTGCTATGAATGGTGGTTCATTCAGTATTCTTATACATGTGGATCACAGTTGCTAATCATGCAGCCCAATCATTATGTTCTTTATGGTACATTCAAAAGGTTGAAATAATATTTCCATTAAAAAAAAAAACACTTTTAATATTATTGACGCTGGGGGTAAGGGATATGAGACCTTGTGGTGTATTTTTATAGCTCAGTAAATGTGCTGTAAGTGCACTGCCTTTCATTATAAGACTGTTTGATGTTATTTAGACATGAGAGTGATGAAGAAACCACATCACATCTGCCTGCATTACTGTAAAATTATGATGTGTGGTTACAATCCGCTTTTGTTTTGTGTACTGTAAACTGAGTTCAAATATAAAGGGCAAAAGAGATTGTAAATATTTTATTGAATACATTGTTCGCAAAATATTGCAATATTAAATAATTTAAATACCCAGGGATTCATTTATTAACATTAATGTATTGATTAATTAATTATTGATTATATTTATATGTAAAATACTGTTCAAATATTTTGGGTCAGTAAGATTTATTTATTTATTTATTTATTAAATTAATTAAGACTTCTATTCAGTATGCATTAAATTGATCAAAAGTGAGAGCCTTTGAACTTGTATTAATCAAAGAATGCTGAATAAAATATGTCACAGTTTCCACAAATATATTAAACAACACAACTGTTATCAACATTGACAATAACCAGAAATGTTATTTGAGCAGTAAATCGGTATATTAGAATGATTTCTGAAGATCATGTGACACTGAAGACTGGAATAATGATGCTGAAAATTAATCTTCAATCACAGGAATAAATTACATCTTACAATATATTCAAATACAAAACAGTTATTTTAAACTGCAAAAATATTTCACAATATTACTATTTTTACTGTATATTCTTATTAATATAAATAAATGTAAAAATATATAATCTAAAATTATAAACTTTTTATATATTTGTCATTTAGTTTACAGTGAACAATAGATATAATGTATATTTATTGTAATAATTTAGAAAAGCAGTCATAAGAAGCACAGGTATATTGTATTGGTCAAAATATGGATTTTTTTTTTTATGCCGAAAATAATTAAGATATTAAGTATAGATCATGTTCCATGAAGATATTTTGTACATTTCCAACCATAAATATATCAAAACTAAACTTCATTTGGACAACTTTAAAGGAAATTTTCTCATTATTTAAATTTTTTTTTGCACCCTTAGATTCCAGATTTTCAAATAGTTGTATCTCGGCCAAATATTGTCATCCTAACAAACCATACATCAATGGAAATCTTATTTATTCAGCTTTGATGATGTATACATTTCATAAAATTGACCCTTATGACTGGTTTTGTGGTTCAGGGTCACATATGTTTATTAATAAATGTAAATCTAGATTAATAAATGCTTTAAATAGTTACATATAATTGGTTTCATTCATTAACTGATGTTAATTGTAAACCAAAGTGTTGTGGATTTAACAAGCAAACACATTTTTCATTAATTTCCTGCAAAATCAACTATATAATTATCAGCTTTTCATGACATACATTACTCATATATGATGATACAAGAATTTGCTCATATCGCCCACCTCTATATGAAAGCATTAAAAACAGATCTGAGCGTTATGATTGAGATGTCGTGTGCTCGTCACATATTTCCATTGAGACAGACTCCCGCTTTCCTCCTAATGAGCACACTCCTCTCGCGCAGGTTTCACTAAATTATCCTTTGGCAATAATTGCAGTTTCTCTCCCGTTTTCATGCCGTGTTGATGCCTCATCACCGCTTTCTTCTCAGATCACAACTATCTAAAGATCAATAGGTGCGATAAATTGAGAAGACGGCTTTTAAACAGGAAGTCAGGGGCAGCAGGGTCTGTGTTAGCATAACACAACATAATAATTCAGCATTGAGAGTGAATGATTTCCTCCCTGAGTCCCTGTGCTGGACGAACTGACTTGGTTGAACGTGACACGCTCAAACGTACCTCAGAGGAGCGTCACGCAGGGCCTCTGGTGAACACACAACACGCATCAATATTCCTCTAATCGTCTGGGTTGATGTATCCAGAGCTATGAAACGCTCAGAGCCTTGAGCCTCTGGTAATTTGACTGTTATTATAGTAAATCAATGGCCAAGCAGGTTACTGAAGAGCCAGAGCCGAGAGACCAGTGCATCTAATAAGATGTTTGGCGTGTGTTATTATTATTTAACATGCTGCCTTCTGCCTCTGTGTTCTGAATAAAATTGCACTTCCATTAAAATATTACACAGCACAACTGTTTTTAATGTTAATAATAATAAGCAGCAGCAAATCAGCATGTTAGAATGATTTCTGAAGGATCATGTGACACAGAAGACTGGAGTAATGATGCTTTGACTATATACTATTATTGTTTTGATGCTTGAATCAAACATCAAAGCAATAATAGTTAGGTACATCTTTAGCAATTTTTTTTACATACATTAGAATGTGTCTTGTTTCATTTTATTTCTTCTGAGAAAAACATAATATAAGACACCCACTAAAATGTCATTCAGTGTATTAATAGTTTTTTTTTTTTTTTTTCATTTAAAAAGTCTTTTCCACTATACTTCAAATCACAAGGTTTTACCCATTCAAAATCTAATTTAGTATGATCATTATTACAACCCGAATTCCGGAAAAGTTGAGACGTTTTTTAAATTTTAATAAAATGAAAACTAAAGGAATTTCAAATCACATAAGCCAATATTTTATTCACAATAGAACATAGATAACGTAGCAAATGTTTAAACTGAGAAATTTGACACTTTTATCCACTTAATTAGCTCATTTAAAATTTAATGCCTGCTACAGGTCTCAAAAAAGTTGGCACAAGGGCAACAAATGGCTAAAAAAGCAAGCAGTTTTGAAAAGATTCAGCTGGGAGAACATCTAGTGATTAATTAAGTTAATTGATATCAGGTCTGTAGCATGATTAGCTATAAAAGCTTTGTCTTAGAGAAGCAGAGTCTCTCAGAAGTAAAGATGGGCAGAGGCTCTCCAATCTGTGAAAGACTGCGTAAAAAAATTGTGGAAAACTTTAAAAACAATGTTCCTCAACGTCAAATTGCAAAGGCTTTGCAAATCTCATCATCTACAGTGCATAACATCATCAAAAGATTCAGAGAAACTGGAGAAATCTCTGTGCGTAAGGGACAAGGCCGGAGACCTTTATTGGATGCCCGTGGTCTTCGGGCTCTCAGACGACACTGCATCACTCATCGGCATGATTGTGTCAATGACATTACTAAATGGGCCCAGGAATACTTTCAGAAACCACTGTCGGTAAACACAATCCGCCGTGCCATCAGCAGATGCCAACTAAAGCTCTATCATGCAAAAAGGAAGCCATATGTGAACATGGTCCAGAAGCGCCGTCGTGTCCTGTGGGCCAAGGCTCATTTAAAATGGACTATTTCAAAGTGGAATAGTGTTTTATGTTCAGACGAGTCCAAATTTGACATTCTTGTTGGAAATCACGGACGCCGTGTCCTCCGGGCTAAAGAGGAGGGAGACCTTCCAGCATGTTATCAGCGTTCAGTTCAAAAGCCAGCATCTCTGATGGTATGGGGGTGCATAAGTGCATACGGTATGGGCAGCTGGCATGTTTTGGAAGGCTCTGTGAATGCTGAAAGGTATATAAAGGTTTTAGAGCAACATATGCTTCCCTCCAAACAACGTCTATTTCAGGGAAGGCCTTGTTTATTTCAGCAGGACAATGCAAAACCACATACTGCAGCTATAAGAACAGCATGGCTTCGTCGTAGAAGAGTCCGGGTGCTAACCTGGCCTGCCTGCAGTCCAGATCTTTCACCTATAGAGAACATTTGGCGCATCATTAAACGAAAAATACGTCAAAGACGACCACGAACTCTTCAGCAGCTGGAAATCTATATAAGGCAAGAATGGGACCAAATTCCAACAGCAAAACTCCAGCAACTCATAGCCTCAATGCCCAGACGTCTTCAAACTGTTTTGAAAAGAAAAGGAGATGCTACACCATGGTAAACATGCCCCGTCCCAACTATTTTGAGACCTGTAGCAGAAATCAAAATTGAAATGAGCTCATTTTGTGCATAAAATTGTAAACTTTCTCAGTTTAAACATTTGCTATGTTATCTATGTTCTATTGTGAATAAAATATTGGCTCATGTGATTTGAAAGTCTTTTAGTTTTCATTTTATTAAAATTTAAAAAACGTCCCAACTTTTCCGGAATTCGGGTTGTATATAATATGTGACCCTGGACCACAAAACCAGTCTTAAGTGTCAATTTTTCGAAATTGAGATTTATAAATCATCTGAAAGCTGAATAAATAAAATTTCCATTGATGTATGTTTTTTTAGTTTATGACAATATTTGGCAGATATATAACTATTTGAAAATCTGGATTCTGAGGATGCAAAAAAAAAAATAATAGTTGGGAAAATCACCTTTAAATTTGTCCAAATGAAGTTCTTATGCACATTAGTAATCAAAAATTCAGTTTTGATATATTTACGTTATGAAATTTACAAAATATCTTAATAGAACATAATCTTTACTTAATATCCTAATGATTTTTGGCATAAAATAAAAAAAAATTATTTTGACCCATACAATGTTTTTTGGCTATTGCTACAAATACACCCCAGAGACTTAAGACTGGAATATATTTAAGAATGAGTGTGTTTCAATTCATCCATATTTTGACATTTTATTTTCAAAAGATATTTGAAACATTAAACTTGCATCGAATGTGTTTTTTATTTAAATAAAATCACTTTTATGTTCATGTTACATATCAAAACACTAGTAAATTTAATTTGACTCATCTTTGACCCATAGCCCTCAAAACGTGAGACTATTTTGATGTCTTGACTGTAGATCATGAAAAACTGAGAGAACATGGATCTGACCCAGTGATCAAAACTCATCTAATTACTGCAATTACACCACTGTTTCACAGCTACTTTTATTTTGCATTAGGAAATGTATTTTGCTTTGTGATATCATCTTTATTACAATCAAGCACATTTTCCTAACAAATATCCCCCTATTTTTACTTTTGTTTATGTACTAATTATTAGGGCTGAAACAATTCCTCGAGTAACTCGATTACAAAAAATGATCGAGGCAAATTCCTCTGCCTCGAAGCAATCAGGTAAATCTGACTTCAGGTTCTTTCGCAATGATTTTTTTAATGTGACACAACGTGTTTACGTCACTCACAAAGCGGAAGGAGACACAAGCGCTGCGTCCGAAATCTCACACTGCAAGGAGTCAGCAGTGTTTTGATTTGAGGGCGCGGGCAAACGTAAAGAGAACGTCGTGGTGTGTGTCCATTGCAAGATAGAGCTGGCATACCACAACTAGGGCCCTATGATTTACGCGATGCAGAAAACGCGGAGGGAATCGCGGAATCCAGTCATAAAAACGGAATTTACAGTTTAACGCGGAATGGCACGGAATTTGCCAAATTTTTAATGAATTAATCAAAAATAGGTCGCAGTCTATTTAAATATGAATCCTGCATGTTCTGCGTGTCTCTGTTAATGAATGGAGCAGAAGCGCGTCTTCCTTTATCACACACACTGAAGCGCACGTGATGCTCGCGGTAATTTCAGCGTCTGCTGTCTCACTAAATAAGGACATGAACACATGAACAACATCTCCAGAACTGCTCTGACAGTCACTTCATGAGCATTTGACCGTTTGATTTGAGTAAAACTACTGTCACATCACATACACAGAACTGTAAAGGTACGTCAACCCGTCAAAATAAAAGTCTGGTTAAAGACTATTGTTCAGCAGAATGTACATAGCCTACTACTACAAAAAAAAAAAATCAAACATTATTTTTTTAAGGTTTAATCTCACAACATTTCTTCCATGTTTTTTTTAATAGTAAATCCAAACTAAGTTTACCAAAAAGTTAAGTTAATTTTCAATAATTAAAAGATAAATTAAATTCATGTTTTATGTGTTTAATGTTTAATGTGCATCTCAGAAAATGCTTTATTTAAAACCCCAACTGAATGGCACTTAAATGCACTTAATTCATCTGTCAACTTTATTGTCATTGTTCACAGTACAAGTACAGACAGAGAAACAATGGGTAATAATTAAATGTTTATTTTTGATGTATGCATTGCATTCTATTCATTTAAAAAATAAAAATATTTTTTTTAAAAAAAGGAAACTTAGCTGTTAATTTTAAGAGACCCAGGAGTCTTATTTTCTCTTGCATAATTAATATTACACTTTAATTAAGCAAAAACAAATTTTATCCGATTACTCGATTAATCGATTGAATATTTGGTAGAATATTCGATTACTAAAATATTCGATAGCTACAGCCCTATTAATTATTAACAAAATGATATATTCATATATTTATTGGTATATACTTATTAGATAGTTAATCTTTAGATACTGTTATTATGAATAACTAATTTATTAGATAGTATAAATATGTTATTATCACATTATTTTATATATTTATTTTAATCTTATTTCTGCTTTGACGTGTTAAATTCGCCTGATTAAACTAATCTTGAAACATGTCGCTCTTGTTTGAACGAGGAAGATGATTTCACTGTCGTGCCACAATGACTTTCAGCAGTGGGTGGTAATCGGTGGTTTAATTGGATTAGCCTAATAAAATATTTATACAGTGGTAAGAGAGCTGAAATGATTTGATTATTCAATGTTTCATTTATTTGATTACAAGCTCACTGAGAGTGGCTTCAGGCAGGAATATTATTCCACTCCAGAAATGATGTCACTCGGCTCGGTGTGTTTTGCGTCCATAAACAGCTGGATTAAAGTGTGGATTTTGGTACTCATAACCCCATCTGCCAGCACACATTTTGATTTCCACCCCCTCAGCTGGAAATAGGCCAGTTTTCAGGAATCAACTCTTAAAAGCCAATGCAGTTTTAGTGCACCGTGTGTGATTTGTGTTTTTATTTCATGGCTGTTGGTGAATTTCTTGCACGGCCGAGACGCAGCAGAGACCCAGAGGAAGAGGGTCAGGAAGATCTTGTGTGGTGCAGATAGCAGCGCCATTTCCAGAGCTATAAGCATCATGTTGTCATAGCTCTTTGAATGGTACTGCCATATGCACTGAACTATCAGCATCTCGCTCCTCAGCGAGCATCTCCACCTTTCTGTCTCGCTTTTATTTCATTTAAACTGTTTGTATCTGTTTCTTAATTTGTTCTTGTTTCTTTTGTTCATTTGAAATGTATCTCAGCACCTTAGCTGTGTTTTGCACTCACATTTGCCACAGAAAATCCAAAAGTTTAGTTTAATGATTTTTTTTTTATCGATGCTCTCTAATTTAAGTTACTATTCTCTAACTCGGTTTTAATCATTTTTAATAACCAGCATTGAATCTGGCCATTAGACGAGGTGTGGGTATTTGTTTCCATGAGACAAGCTCGTGTTTCTCTCCTAATGAGCACGTGCTTGCAGGACACAGTGGGGTAAGATGTGCCGCACCCTTAACTTCACAAAGTGTGTATCATTTTGTCACATGGCCATATACTTTTATCCAAAACAGTGGTTACAGTAAAATATTATTGTAATTTAAAATAACTTTTTTGTTATTGCAATAATATATTGTAAAATGTAATTGATTTTTGTGATTAAAGCAAAATTTTCAGCATTACTCCAGTCTTCAGTGTCACATGATCCTTCAGAAATCAGTATAATTGCTGATTTGCTGCAGTAGAAAGTCCACTGAACAGTATTTGAAACAGAAATCTTTTGTAACATTTTAAATGTTACTATTGATCACTCAGTGCATCCTTGTCAAGGAACTAAAATTTTGTATAATACTTAACCCTGTGTTATAGATGCTTTCTTATAACTGATGTTGATAGCAGACACCTTACAATATAATTATCATTTCTTCTTACAGAGGCAACAGCAGATGTAAAACAGCGGAGTGCTTACCCTGCTTTCCCCTTTATATACCCCCCTATACATACTCAAAGCCCCTTTTAATACTTACACGTGTCAAAAAGGCACCTCCCGTGTCTGTTCTGTTTTGTTCCCTAATGCTAACAAATGAGTATTCAAGGAGCAGATCAATGCGCTGAACATTAGGTCTGTTCACAGTGAACAGCTCAAAGTGCTCTCAAATCTCAGCAGTTAAAAGTAAACGTCTGGAAAGCGTTCAGCGCTGTGCCTGTCCCCTGAGTGCATTAACTCGACAGGACGGGACGAACCCTGATAAAGCTGGTGTGCTTGAGTGCTGTTTCTATATCAGGTCATAAAGTAAAAACAAAGAGGCAACTCTATTATTAGCTCTTATAAGTTATGTAACAGCAATCATTGCATGAGAATAATGGGGCACTTAGAGAAGTCCAGCCATGCCTGGCATTCCTTGTTTTCATCTAGCAGTATTTGGGATTTAGAGCCAAACTTTTAAGCTTGTTGATGGTTTGTTTTCTAATTTCTGCACGATCCTCTGTGCTCTCTCACTCTCATAAACCACTGCTATGCTTCTAATTGAGGTTCTCATGGTCATGCCACCTGCCATTTAACTAAATAATTAAATAATAATACTAAATAATTTAACTGCCATTACGAAATACTTAAATATATATATATATATATATATATATATATATATATATATATATATATATATATATATATATAGATAGATATATATATATATTATTATTATTATTTTTTTTAAATATATATATATTATTTTTTAAATAATGCTCACCAAGGCTGCATTTATTTGATAAAGAAAAAGGCAAAAAAAGACCATCATTTTGTGAAATGTTATTGCAATTTGTAATAGCTGTTTTCTATTTGAATATAATATTAATGTAATTGATTCATGTGATTTTTTTATTTTCATTTTACAAAAAACAACTATAAATAAATCAAATGCTGTTCTTTTGAACTTTATATTTTTCAGAGAATCCTAAAAAAAAAAAGAAATGCAAAAGAAATATAATTACTGTACACCACTAATAACCGACCTGAAAATACAGCTTTGCAAAAAATTTTAAAAAATATATTTTAATATATATTTAAATATAAAACCGTTATTTTAAATTGTAACATTTAAACATTTTGCATACACTGCACATTTATAAGCTCTGTGATTTGATGTAAGCGTCTGCACACAGCTGTAAGATGTAAAGTTTCGAGCACTGATGTGTTTATGGTCTGACTGGCTTCGGTCTGTGAGTGTTGTAATAATGTGGCGGTGCCTCTGTCCTGCTGTGCTATAAAGCCACAGCCAGAATAAACAAGCCATTATAAGATGATCTGTGTTTGATGGCACGCTCACATCTCAAAGCTAGCAGATAATAATCATGCAGCATAATTCAGCAAATGACCAATTTCAATCAAATGTGAAGTAAATATCTTTATTTGTTCTCTTCTGAAAGATGTTTGTTGCTGTATTTAATATTTCATCCTGTGCTCTGGAAATGCACTGAAATGCAGAAATGAAAAACACTTAGCTACAATAGATTCATCAAGCTTCATTTAGCTTATTATTAGATTTCTAATAATTAATTTCACTGAAAATATAATAGACATGATAGTCTAAAATGTCTCCCAAATTCCCAAGCCAATTCTTTTGAAAATAAAGGGCTGACTTATTAATTGATTGAATCATAAACTCGAAGGCCTTTTGAATCTCATAATAGCAATGGATGAATATACTGTACAGAGAGTATTTTTTGCTGCTTTCATGTAATATTTCTAGAAAATGGCAAGCTGTTTTGTCGTCTGCATCACTGGCTTTTGTGTAAGAGGAAGACTGAATATAAATGATCCTTGACTGATGGTTAAAACACAAACACTTCTTAGGAACACACCTGGTCATGGATGTATATAATAAAAAAAATCTGAAAACACTTTATTTTTATGAAAGATTAAACAGGAATAAAAATACTTATGAAATCAGGAACTGAATTTTAAGTAATGTATTATGTATTATTACAAACGTGTATTTGCTACATCTGAGTAATGACTGAGAATATAGTATTTATGTATTTATTTTGTTTTTTTTCTATGAAGGAAAAACCTTATCTCTCCAAAGCTGCTCTGGTTAATATAAGTATCAATTTTGTCTCAGATGTTTCTCCTAAAATTCCTAGAAATCAGGTTAAGCAATATGCAATAACTCAAAAATAAAACCACTTTCCTCACACTCTATGGATGTAATCTTACATTTGTAAAGGTACAGTCCTCTGAGAGTGTTCAAACAAACAGTTCTATAAATGACAGTGTTTAGCTAACAACAACTTTGGCTGACTTTTGAAACTTTTGAACGTTCTTCCAGTGACATAAATAGAACATTCATTGAAAGTTTTCTGGTCTTTAATGTTCTCAAAACCTTAGCACAAGCATTATTTACATATCTTTCATATATCATATAACATTCATCTAACATTGGTTGTTTGTTTGTTTAAATGTTGCCTTTTTTCAGAATGTTCAGACAACATTCAAAAGTAATGCCCTGTTCACACCAAGAACGATAACTTTACAGATAACTATGAAGATAAAGATATTAGCGTTCACACCAGTGAACGATATCGTCTGTTTATTTTCAGCACACACTCGTCTGTCGCTTTAAATTCTCGAGCTCATGATAGTAGGATTGATTCTGATTGGCTTTCAGTGTTTATATCGTTCATCGGCTAGAAAAAAATCCTTCTGAAAGTGATTCCAACGATATAGTTTCTCTGTGACTTAATCATTATAGCTGTGGTGTGGACTCTGCTATACTTTAACAATTTTTAGAACGATATCTTTATCATTATCTTTATATATATCGTTATTGTGCTTGGTGTGAACAGGCCTTAACACTGCCATAATGTTTCCAAAAGGATAAAATGGAATAATCACACAGCGAAGGAAAAACTGGACATTTAGAATGGTTGGAGAAATCACACTGAACAGAATGATTCAGTTACAGTAAATAATGTCTAATGGAATAAATGTGTTAACTGTGTTATTTCTCCCAATGTTAAACACATTAATCACAAGCATTACTTTAGTTACTTTAACAGCCCTAATAAAAACAGAAACAAATGAGTCAGGGTTTAACAAACAGAGGTTTAAATTAATGTAGACAGCATAACTAGATTTTAGAGGATAAACACTTGAATAAAGAACAATGGAAGATGCTTTGTAAATGCTTGTAGAGTGAGGAATTTATTGGTTAAATGACATTACAAATGCAGAACAAACACTGATGCTTTTGAATTCTAAATGCTAAGATTAAGTCGTCATCTAAGACACTACAGACAGGTAAACACCAGCTGTTCTCGTTCTCTCCTGCTTACAGGGCTTTCCTCACTGATAACACACTACTCTAGCTGTTTCCATTATTCATGTGCTATTCATCGGTTCTTACCTGGGGCAGTTGCTGGATAATCCTGTGTATGTAGAGTGGCCTGCTGAGATTGGAAGGGTAGATCAATCCCGTGCATGTTGTAGAAAGGTATTATGAGTTCTGCATTGATGCTGTCCTTCTGGTAACTTTAGCCAGAGGTACGCTTGCAATCTTATTAGTAGATTTTGCTCTGCATGGTTTATATCATGGAAAAATGAATCAGACATTGACCTCGAGATTTTGACTCCCTTCTGGTCTTGGTTCTTTCGGTGAGTTCTGACAGACTTACTTTGAAATATGCACAGACTTCTAGCGTTTTTATACTGATTAAATCTAGATATGTTTTAAAGGTTTCCGATTATACCATGTTTATTAACCCTCTAGTGCTCTCATTTTTTACAAAAAATAATTACATTTTGATTTTTTAGAATTTTTGTATTTCGTCGTAATGGTAAATTTTTCCACTTGCTGTTTGAAATCTTATTTTTGTGATATCACCCTCAAATTTGGAACACAGCTTGTTTAGATTTATGACTAATTTTTTGTGCATTTTTCATGATAATAAACTTCTGTAAACTTTTTTAGTTTCTCTTTTTCTTTGGTCTTCTTTGAAACCAAACTAAATCTGTGTTTCAAAGCATTCAAGATTTGTGAGTTTAGATTTGGGAATTAGATTTTTTTTAGGTTTGTGACAGGTAATAAATTAATTATTAAATTAATTTAGTGTAAAATCACTATAAAATCACCTGAAAATACTAATGATTAAATAAAAAATAAAATACAGTACATTCGTTTCATTTAAATAAAAAAGCTTACTTTTTAAGATATCAACCTCAAATTTGGAACACAACTTGTTTAGATATATGCCCTTGATTTTCATTTAGATTTTCAGACCAAACTTAAGTCTGTGCTTCAGAGCAATCAAGATTTATGCTATAAATCTTGCTTTCAGGTCTGTTCAAAAAGTAGTTAACCGGTAATAAATGGATTATTACTATTTGAGAAATATAATAAATTACCCTACCAAATGATAACTAACATTATTGAACTAAAATATAGTTCATTCATTACGTTGAAATAAAAAATATATATTGTTTTCTTTTTCTTGAGGGGTGCAGATCATTGTTTTCTGCCCTTGTAGGATCATTAAGTGTATATTTTGTAATTTACTATGCACACTGTGGGCAAAATGGGACCTGCACACAGGTTAAGCCTGTATGGTGAATGTTGACACCGATTCTTTAGTAGTTTTTGCTTTCTGTCTCATTCTCAGTCCTGCCGCCAGCTTCCTCCACTGCATATCAGTGTCTGATTTCTCTCAGAAAACAATCAGGTCATGGTCCTTTTCTGGTGCCACTCAGCTGCACAATAATCAGGTCTCTTATCTGTGCGCGTGTGTTTGAGGAGCCTCACACAGTTCTGGGAAGACAAACACACACATGTATACGTGCCGGCAGAGGTAATGGCATGATCCGGCTGGATTGACATTACCATCTGGCTGACAGTGGAGGACTAGGGCCCTATCATACACCCGGCGCAATGCAAAGCAAGGCGCAGCGCAAGTGTGTTTGCTAATTTCAGTACGGCGCGTTCGCATTTTCCCATCCAGCGTCACATCTTTTAATTAGCAAATGCATTTGCGCCCATTTGTGCACCCATGGGCGTGCTGGTCTAAAAAAGAGATTTGTTCAGGCGCATTGCTATTTTAAGGAGCTGAAAATAGACTACGCCATAGACCAACTTAAACCTGGTCTAAAGTCAATCGCGCAATATATTTTTGTTATTTAAAGAGCGCATTGGTAGAAAATGCGCCTCTGGTTGGGACCACAGTGCGTGTTGACTTTGCTTATTACACACATTACAGTGTGAAAGAAAATTATTGTGTAGGCTACATAAATATAAAAATGTAATGATGGATAGTCATTGCGTGCGTACATAAATATAATCTAGAATCATTCAGAATAACAGTTGCCAATTCCTTTACAATATACAATTAAGAAAATAGCTACTTAAAAAACTTAAAGCACTGAATAATATTATATTGTATAAAGTAATCAATTATACAATACATAGTTATACAATACAAATAAATTCAACACAAATATAGCATATTATAATACAATTTATTAGGATAATTAATTACTGATTACTGATAACAGAAGATTCATTTAATTGGAGCCCTAAAGCCTGTTTATCAAGATCTCTTATCTGATAAAAATGACCTTTCTGCGATGCAGTTTGTGACATGATCATTTCACTTGGAGAGAGAAGAGGCAATCCAGGAAAATCTCCCCTCACTGAACTGTTCATGATTAACCAGTATCCATTAAGAATTATATTAACCATTAACCAGTAATATAATTCTTTATATTTAAGGATAGCAAAGTAGCCCTAATCAATATACAAGACTGAACCACATAAATGTGAAATTTAAACACTATCATGATCATTTTGCCAACAATGAACCATGGATTTGTTTAGTTTATAATACGTTTTAATTTTAACTTAAACAAATACAACATATAACATTCAAAACTCATTGGCTTAGACTGCATTTGAAGAAAAATAAACACATCAGTTTTCTGTAGCCTTGTGCAAACTTATTCACTAGAATTAGACTTCCAGTGCAAAAAAAATAATATTTGCAATTTAATTAGAAAACATTTTAAGGAAGTGTAGAGAAAATATCTTTATATAATTATACTGCCATTATAATTAACTTTCTTTCCAGTGCAAAACAATAATACATAAAAAACTATTATTAATTAAATAATATTATTTCCCTCCTCCAGATACCTTATTAAGAAACCCATCAGAAATGATTGCCACATTATTAGGGAGCGGGAGAGAGGAACACAACAAGGGGGACACTGGGGAGATGTATATGGAATGTTAGGCTAAACCTGTACTATCTCTTTTAATATAATCACTTTCTTATCAACTATATTTGAGTTTTAAAAATCCACATGATTACATAGCCAACCATATCAGCCTCTGGAGTCATCTGACAGATAAGGAACCTTGACCTCGCTCCCTCCTGCGCCCGCAGCCTCTCGCTCCTCTTGTGATTATCGCCTGATGCGTGCTGCTTAATATTACACACTCCGCCATGACAAACCGAAACAACGCGACGGCATATGGTACAACTGGCCTTGTATTCATTGTCCCTGACGCATTCCAGCCACGGGTAGTTATTTTCCCATTCAATTCTATATTTTTGTGCTCTTTTCTTTTTCGCCGGTTGCTCGGAGGTAGTCATTTTTACATTTCCCGCCGTTGTCATTTGTCGTCATCGTTGCTAAGATACGTGACTCACAATGACTGAAACAACCTAAAAGGGGATTCTCTGATGATGTTCCAAGATGTTAACAACGCTACGCTGATCATAGACAAACGGGAGAAATTAGTAGGCCTATCTAGCGCACCGTTGTTTTTTTAAAAAAAATTTATAAATGTCTTGTATGAGCCTACAACTGTCTTCGTTAATAGTCTGACATATATATTAAAAGCTATGTGTGTGTCTGTCATGGATTTGCACTGAATTGATTCTGAAAAATACGGAACAAAGTGCGTTCTGTATCAGTTCAATATGGAACAAGACTTTTATGTGTCAAATATGGAACGGTTGGCAACCCAGTAAGCTGCTCTGAGCTCTCTCTTGTATGTCGGCGCGTAATCACTTAGTGTAACGTTAGTCTTTTCCCCCATGATGTATTTTTCACTGCGTGAGTGAGAACATGATGTGTGTAACTCGTGAGAGTGGCCTGGTTTGTCACAAAGTAACTAAACGAGGTGGGTCTCTGCGAACGGTCACTATAATATTAATGATAATGATTCCATGATAATGCATGGAATATACGGCAAAGCGCCACTAAATAACAGGGCTAATTTGTGAGGGACGTGGTAAGGCTTTTGCAAGCAGATGGCTAGTGGTCAATCTGCTCCACAGCCAATCACGGGCCCCCTCCTTGCTCAGGGCCCCGGGGCTTAAGCCCCGCCTAGCCCTATTGTTAATGCGGGGTGCATACACAGTGCCCTCCATAAGTATTTGAACAGTAAAGACAAAATTGCTCAGTTTGCTGTGGAGTTAAGACATTGATTTGACATGATTTTACAGACACATATTTTAGGGTTCTTTGTCACAGCTTTTATGATTTGTCTGTTATCAACTACTGCTGTTTTTCTCTGCCGATCAGGTCGTTGTTGGTTGGTGATGTCCAAAATGGTGGTGATGGTGGTTTCCAAACTCTTGATTTCCTTTGTTTTTAATAGGCTTCCTCTTTTCTTTCCACTACCTGAATGGTAAAAGTAAATGCTGAAGGCATGGTAACATGTTTCCATGTTCAGTTCATGTCAAGATGTCATAAAGTTGCATGTGAGTGGTGTTTCTCTTGGCCTGTTAGTCTGTCGCTGAACGAGAGCTGCGATGCGTCATGCTCTTCTGAGATTGGACTCATTTTGTAGTGCTCTGCCTGACCTGACGTGAACTGGAATATGTCTGAATAGATAAGTTGGTAATAGATTGCCTAGCCACTCTTCCTGTGAAGTGGCCTGGAATTGCAGATGCTATCAGACACGAAAGAAAGTTCTCTTGTCTTGCCTATACTGGTTAATCATGAACAGTTCAGTGAGGGGAAATTTTCCTGGATTGCCTCTTCTCTCTCCAAGTGAAATGATCATGTCACAAACTGCATCGCAGAAAGGTCATTTTATCAGATAAGAGATCTTTATAAACAGGCTTTAGGTCTCCAATTAAATGAATCTTCTGTTATCAGCACCTGCATGAGATATATGTGTTTTAAACAGGAGGATAGTTTGTCTTGCAGCTCTCTGCTTATAATGATGTGCTGTGGAGATACAGGTTATTTATTGGAAGCATTAATTTTAGTCAGTACTCTTTTGATTCTGACGAGTGGATTTTAATTAAGAAGACCTTTTGTATCAGCAGTCAGATAAAACTTTCATGCCTCTTGGTTTTTGTGCCAACATTTGCCTGCACAAACTCATGCACTCAGCTTTGGAAAATGATAGTTTTAGTAAAAAAAAAGGAAATGCCAAATGTATCAGGTATTTGAACATATAACTTAAGATTTAACTAATCAAAACAATCAAAACCCTCCCATCAGTGTGATGCCAGACACAACAGACACTGACTGAAGTAGACAAAAACAGAGACATAAACATTGAATTGTCCCTACAAACAAAATTATTCAGTAAAGAGACATGTCAGTCCTCATTCTGGCAGGCCATCATTAAACCTCATTGAAAGGATAGAAAAGTTCATTATTTATTTGTATATATTTATTTTTTGATCATGATAATTGTGTCCATTACATTCATTAAACCCCAGAATGAGGCAATAATTGGAAAATGAATTACATTAAAATAAAACATTATTATTAAAAAATTATAAATAGCAAGATGCCATTTAGTTTTTGATTATAACAGCCAATCCAGAACTTCTCTGAGCAATTAGCTGGTGCACTTTTTTTTTGTTCTGCTGACACTTTTATTAAATTCTTATAATGGATCAGATTTCTACAGAATTTCACGCATTGCACTTTTGCTTTTCTGCACTCCAGATGACTGTTACTTGCACAGCTAAAGTTCTGACTTAAATGTTGTCAGGAAACAATGGAGTAGAAGTAAGAATTAACTAATCTCTCTCTCTCTCTCTCTCTCTCTCTCTCTCTCTCTCTCTCTGTCTTGTGTAGATTTGGAGTGGGCAGCTGGGACATATATTTCCTCTGGTTTTGTTCTTGCTAAGTAAAATCTATTTCTTGTGGGCATAGGCATTTATTTTCATTTCAGACAGTTACTAAGGCAAGGCAGGTTTATTTTTTTCAGCACATTTCAAACACAATGGTAATTCAAACTGATTTACTTAAAAGGAAATAAAATCAACATACAAATATACAAATAAAAATATGAATGCCAGTAACTGCTTGAACGGCTGCATTTGTTTGATCAAAAATACAGTTAAATTGTGAAATATTATTACAATTTAAAATAAACCTTTTCTATGTGAATGTATATTAAAATGTAATTTATTCCTGTGACCAAAGCTGAATTTTTAACATCATTACTCCAGTCTTCAGTGTCACAAGATTTTTTTTATATATATATATTTCTGTGGAAACTGATTTTTCAGGATTCTTTGATGAACAAAGTTCTGCATTTATTTGAAAACCCGAAACCTTTAGTAACATTAGAAATGTCTTTTTATTGTCACATCAATTTAATATGTTCTTACTGAATGAAAGTATTTACTGCATTCTAAGCCAAACTTTTGAATAGTAGTGTGTATTAATGTAAAGAAAGAAATTATTATAAACCATATCCTCCTAATAAACCATCAATATCAGAATTATTGATATTTCAAGATTGATCTGGCCAATACTATTTTTTTTTTTATTTTTTTTTTATACCTTTATTTAACCAGGAGGTCCCATTGAGATTCAGAATCTCTTTTACAAGAGAGACCTGGCCAAGGTATTTAGAACAAGTTTCTATAAAAGTCATCTAACGCAGAGCCGTTGCTTCCTTCTTTAGGCTATTTATCATTATTCTGTTTATTGTGAACGTCTGTTGTAGGATGCAGCGCAAAATAATCAGCTCTGCATATTTCCATGTATGGCATTTCTGACAGCTTCAGTTCTGTACTGAAAATCAATGCACATCGAAACGGACTCCGGTTGAAATGCCATCCATTTGTTCAGGAAATCTGTAGATTTTGCCACACGTTTCAGAGTCTGCTGTTCATCTAAAACAGTGGTGTGATCGTGCACATATCACTGTCAAACAAACCCTGTATTTGTGATGAACTTGAACATATTTTTTCACTGTTGGTTGGTCATTTCTTTGCTCTGGTTGCTGTGGTTGCTCCAGAGCTAATGGCACGGCTCGGATCTGAATTTGTAGGCATTTAAGGTAAGCTGCTGCCTATTTCATACGTCAGTGAGTGTGGAGAAGCACTGATGCCTGGGAAGTCGTCGCTGCTGCTTGGCCATCTGGACCTGCAAGGCATATTGTTGTTGCACTTATTGGAAACCCTGCTCCAGATGTTTACTGTTGGATGAAGTCTAGGTGCAAACCCCATGGCTCGGGAGCTAAGGAACTTTGTGTCTCCTGGCTGATAACCAAATATTGTGTTAATTAAAAAGTCATATAAATAATGCAGACAGCATGCATACATTAATTAGGAGATTTATTGCTTAATAAATTAGAGCAAGACCATCAAAGCAGGAGTGCAGATGGCACAACAGGGAAACAGGTGGTTTGTTGTGGTGATTTTAAAAGTTGTGAGACAATATTTCATTGTCTGCCTATCATTAAAATGCTAGTATCAAAAATTTGGTTTATGTAAAGTGTAAATATTTAGTTTGTCACATGAAGCAAATACAACCAGAAAATACACTAGCTAATAAACCACAATGCAATATATGGTGGCATTTATGAGAATAAACTTTATATATAGTATTTATATACTTTCATGTATATTTATTTATTGTACTGTTCTACAGTTTCAAAAGAAGAAATGTAAAACAAAAGGGATGGAAACACATTAAAAATAATAATATCTTATATAAATGGTTTGAATTTGAATGTTATAATTATCAAATAATTCTGAAAAAAGTATCTTGGTTTACAAATCTATATATATATATATATATATATATATATATATATATATATATATATATATATATATATATATATATATATATATATATATATATATATATATATATTATTATTATTATTATTATAAGGCAGTACAGCTGTTGCATTTCAACATTGATTATAAAATTAATGCTTGCTGAAATGCTTGCATTGCATAACAGGAATGAATTATATATTAAAATATATTCAAATAGAAAACAGTTCTTTTAAATTGTAATAACATTTCACACTATTTTTGTCTTTTACAGTATTTTTAATCAAATAAATGCAAATTTGGTGAGGATATAAGACTATTTTCAAAAATGTTAACAGAAATCTTACAGATATCAAACTTTTGAACAATAGTGTATAAATAAAGGTAAAAATGTATATGTAAAGTTGCAACAGTTAAAATTTTAGGTAAATGACAGATAGACGTTGCAGTTTATTTTTGACACAACCTAATGAAACGTCAGATCGTGTCACAGGACTGGTGTGAAATGAACATTGTTTCAGCCTTCTACTGGGAATTCGTTTAGAAAAGTAAAGGCAACTGCTGTAGGCCTCAGTTTAAATGTGGATTTCTGTATAATCTCAGTGAAGGCAAATAAACATCACTACTTCCTGAAATACTTTCTAGGGGTTAAACCAAACCCTGCGGCGCTGCTGTCTCTTCCATCGGTCTTCAGGCTCTGTTCGGTGACTAGCGCTGCAGTTCCCTGATGTCTGGTACAAATAATTAAGAATGAAGTTGTAAGAATGAGTGATGTAGATCCTGCCTCTGTGTGTGTGTGTGTGTGTGTGTGTGTCCCAAAGCTCATGTTCATGTAAATTAATGAGCTCTGCCTCTAATCTGGCCAGCTAATGTCTAGACTGGATGTACCAGCATGATCAAGACATTATTACTGGAGTGTATTGGGGACTATAGTATGTTTGCACTAGATCATGTTAATTTGACAGATATCTCATGCTGTGCAGGGCCGACAGTACATTTATAAAGCGGCAATGTGGCAGCAATTTTGGGTTCTGCTTCATTGAAAGCTTGTTGCATGTTTCCTTTCTAAATCCCGGAACATCATTGGTTTTCTTTTTTACGTTTTCCTTTTTTTTTCAGGTAAATTTCATGCCCAATTGCTCCACAGGAATTGCCTTTAGTTTGCTTGTTTATGAATAGAGATTGTAATGATTTTTTTTTTTTTTTGGCCTGGAAGAAAAGGAGGTTCATGGCTGATGTGGATACAAAGGAAAAGAAGCAATCACAGGGCAATGTGTTCTGCTTCAGTACTTTAACAAAGCAAGAGACACACTGTACTGTAGTTCGGTCTAGATACTTAAATGTACAGTGTGTACGGGTTTTTTTTTTTTTTTTTTTTTTTTTGCTGGCTAGTTTCAAACCATGTCATAAGATTTCTTTGAAGATGGTGAAATCCAGAAGAGGTTGAGATTTCCATAGGAAATACAAAAATGAACAAAATTCTGCAAACACTTTTAGAAAAAAGGCACAAAACTGTCATTGAGGTAGTATCCTTTCCAAAGGTACTAATATGTATACTTTAGGGACTAATATATACACTTTAGGTACTAATATGTATACTCTATGTACTAATATATACAATTAAGGGACTAATATATACACTTTAGGGACTAATATATATACTTTAGGTACTAATATGTATACTTTAGGGACTAATATATGCACTTTAGGGACTAATATGTATAATTTAGGGACTAATATATACACTTTAGGGACTAATATGTACAGTATACTTTAGGTACAGTGGGTATGGAAAGCATTCAGACCCCCTAAAATTTTTCACTCTGTTATATTGCAGCCATTTGCTAAAATCATTTAAGTTCATTTATTCATTTCACTTATTTCACTTATTCCTATTTCTTTCCTTTCATTTTTCCTCATTAATGTACACACAGCACCCCATATTGACAGAAAAACACAGAATTGTTGAAATTTTTGCAGATTTATTGAAAAAGAAAAACTGAAATATCACATGGTCGTAAGTTATCAGACACTGTGCTCAGTATTTAGTAGATGCACCCTTTAGATTTAATACAGCAATGAGTCTTTTTGGGAAAGATGCAACAATTTTTCAAACCTGGATTTGGGGATCCTCTGCCATTCCTCCTTGCAGATTCTCTCCAGTTCTGTCAGGTTGTATGGTAAACCTTGGTGGACAGCCATTTTCAGGTCTCTCCAGAGATGCTCAATTGGGTTTAAGTCAGGGCTCTGGCTGGACCATTCAAGAACAGTCACAGAGTTGTTGTGAAGCCACTCCTTCGTTATTCTAGCTGTGTGCTTATGGTCATTGTCTTGTTGGAAGGTGTTAGGGTTATCCCTGTACTTGGCCACATTCATCTTTCCCTCGATTGCAACTAGCCGTCCTGTACCTGCAGTTGAAAAACACCCCCACTTGATGCTGCCACCACCATGCTTCATTGTTGGGACTGTATTAGACAGGTGAGGAGCAGTGCCTGGTTTTCTCCACACATACTGCTTAGAATTAAGGCCAAAAGGTTCTATCTTGGTCTCATCAGACCAGAGTCCTTCAGGTATTTTTTAGCAAACTCCACGGGGGCTTTCATGTGTCTTGCTCTGAGGAGAGGCTTCCGTCGGGCCACTCTGCCATAAAGCCCGACTGGTGGAGGGCTGCAGTGATGGTTGACTTTCTACAACTTTCTCCCACCTCCTGACTGCATCTCTGGAGCTCAGCCGCAGTGATCTTTGGGTTACTTCTCTCACCGAGGCTCTTCTCCCCCGATAGCTCAGTTTGGCCAGACGGCTAGCTCTGGGTTCTGGTCATCCCAAACGTCTTCCATTTAAGGATTATGGAGGCCACTGTGCTCTTAGGAACCTTAAGTGCAGCAGAAATGTTTTTGTAACCTTGGCCAGATCTGTGCCTTGCCACAGTTCTGTCTCTGAGCTCTTCAGGCAGTTCCTTTGACTTCATGATTCTCATTTGCTCTGACATGCACTGTGAGCTGTAAGGTCTTATATAGACAGATGTGTGGCTTTCCTAATCAAGTCCAATCAGTATAATCAAACACAGCTGGACTCAAATGAAGGTGTAGAACCATCTCAAGGATGATCAGAAGAAATGGACAGCACCTGAGTTAAATATATGAGTGTCACAGCAAAGGGTCTGAATACTTGTGATATTTCAGTTTTTCTTTTTTAATAAATCTGCAAAAATGTCAACAATTCTGTGTTTTTCTGTCAATATGGAGTGCTGTGTGTACATTAATAAGGAAAAAAATTAACTTGATTTTAGCAAATGGCTGCAAAATAACAGAGTGAAAATTTTAAGGGGTCTGAATACTTTCCGTACCCACTGTATAAACTTTAGGTACTAGTATACTATAGGTACTAATATGTGTACTTTAGGTACTAATATATACACTTTAGGTACTAATATGTACTTTTAAAGTACAGTTTTTAAGGTACCACGTGTTCTATTTAGGGGTAAATAAGATGTACCTCTTAGCTTTTGTACCTTGGGATACTGCCCCAGTGACGGCTTTGTACCTTTTGTGTTTTACATGAAATGGCTTGACGAGCAGTTTTGTTTCCTGTTAAAGCAGGAAGTTGGGCCTGGATATAAGGTTTATCTCAGTTACTCTACTGTTCATGGATTTTAATGCATATGCCTGGCACTTTTATCTGAAGTGACTTACATTTACGTTATATATTTTATCAGTTCTTACATTCTCTGGGAATCTACCCTTTGACCATCAGAAGTGCTCTTAATATTCTCAGTGTTGGAAGGTTTTAGTCAAGCCAATGTTTCAGCACTGTATGGTTTAAATGATAATTCATTTAGCTTGAACATAAATCTAAAAGCTTGTAAAGATATTATTATGACATTGTGACAGTATGCTTGAAATTGTGTCCTGTTTTATTCCTTCCAGGTATTCAGTTCTTCACAATGGAAAGCATACTGAACAGGAGAAACTGTCAATACAGAACGACACAGAGTCCCAGGAGTCATGTTTCTGACACAGGCCAGCCTCTAATGAGGAACATCACTGGAAGGTGCCATTTCTCACCGCCCTGCCTGCAGCTCAGACCTGACCAGAGCCTTCAACGAATCGAGAACGGGGAGCTGGACTCAACTATATGCTCAAAGAGCTGCTGAACAATGAGGGAAAGAACAATGTTGCCAAAGGTATCTGGTCTGTATTTTAGGATACAAATTTCCATTGCAAAGGAATGTTGGTAAGGGTTTTCCCAATGTGTTTGTTTCCTTTTGGTTCTCCTGGAATACTATTTCCAAACCAAAAACACATCATTCAAGCTTTATCCAGAGAGGCTTTTATTAGCTCTAGAGTCCGAATAACACTTCCTGAAAGCTACGGCACAAGTGCTGAACAGCTAAGATGACACTTAAAAGAAAGATTTATTTTTATTCTATAAAGGAAAAAATACCACAGTATTAAGAGTTGGGTGCATTGCTGAGCGATTTCTCCAATTTCTATTTTTTAACTGTTCCATTAATGAATTTGAATAATGAATCTAGTATAGGATTGTCACATGAATTTAAATGTTAAAAACAACAGGCCTTTTTTCAAAAAAATTTGGAATCCTGTTTCTGACATTTTTTTCTCACTTTTCTGATTTTTTAGAATTACAAGATATAAACTTGCAATTGTAAAAGAAAATAAGAATTACGTGATATAAACTTTTTTTCCTGTAATTGCAACTCTGTATCTCGCAATTCATTTGCAAGTCTTTCCCCCTCAGAGCTGGACTTTATAATTGCAAATTTATATCTCACAATTCTGAGAAAAGAAGTCAAAACTTCTAGATAAAAACTTGCTTTTCTTCTAGCCATGAAATCTGGCTAGAGGAAAGCATAAAATCTCCATTTTCTTACTGTGAACTGAAATCTCATGTATGTAGTATAAGAGAAGTTCTTTGGAGAATGAAATGCACTACTCGCAGACTGGCTGATGTAATTTGGCTTCTTGTAAACCTCTCTAAATAAACAGACGCACAGGTGACCATTCTCAATCAGGTTAGCTCTGTGCTTCACATGCATCACTAAATGCATCCATTTGCACAATGTTTCCTCCTCTACCGTGATTCACTGGCATAAACAGCACAGTGTTTTTCTGAGAGCGCTAAAACTACATGATGCCTGCTGACTGAGAATGTGTCAGGCCACTCCAAACAAAACCTCTGCTGACAGCAACCAGGGCCACTTCTCCCAGATACTGTCTTAAAGTGTTTTAGCCTTACTGCAGATGACCATCGCTTACTACAAGACTGAAATGTCTGAAATTACCTTAAGTTGCCCTTTTAGGTTCTTAAAGGCATAGTTCATCCAGTAATTAAAATGTACTATTTATTCACCCTCGTGTTATTTCAAACCGTGTTAGCTTCTGGGAAACAAAATGCCATTTATATTCAAAATAAAAGCAAAAACCAGTCGTATCGATGTGAAATCCATACAATTGAGAATTACCATGCAGATTTCACATTGGGTTCAAGTTGGTCAAGCGAATTTTCCACATTGATAAACCACCTGCTTGGTTTGAAAATGACTTCTGTGTGAGCTGTGCTTCATACATTTCTACACTTTTAACAATGAAGCTTTTTGCCTAAAAAAATTGCCAAAATATTGTAATGAAAATAGGAGGAAATACACCATGAAATAGTGTGTGTGTGTGTGTGTGTGTGTGTGTGTGTGTGTGTGTGTGTGTGTGTGTGTGTGTGTGTGTGTGTGTGTGTGTGTGTGTGTGTGTGTGTGTGTGTGTGTGTGTGTGTGTGTGTGTGTGTGTGTGTGTGTTGACAACTTATACAAGCTAATCTGTTATTACTCATGCATAAAAATGACATGCTATATAATACTGAGCTAACAACAAATTTAACATAAACAGTTGAATGAGTCTTTTATGACTAGTTCCACAATGTTCTGAAATGTTCCAGAAAGCACTAGAATGTTACAGAATGTTACAGAAACTTCTTGAATGTTCCCTTCCTTGCAAAAGCAAAATATCTAAATATATATATATATATATATATGCAAAATTAGTAAAAATGTATCTGTGCTAAACCAGTGTTCAGTAATAATGATAGATGTTCTGCAATTTACCTGACCAAAATATTGATGCTTCGTGAAAATAAATAGCACAGTAATACTTAGCACTACAGAATTATGGAAGAACTTTTAATTTACCATTTTCCATAAAAGAAATCAAGTCCTTATGTGGGTTTGGAACAACATGAGGGCGAGTAAATAATGACAGAATTTTCATTTCTGGGTGAAGTATTTCTTGAAGAATATGTCATGCAAATGATTCCTAGTTATGAGGAGATGAAATACAGCTGCTGCAGGAGTTTGTCTTGAGAAAACAGATTTAATGATAAAACCATGCAGATGAATTTTTGACATCTCAATGCAATATTATGCCATAATAAAGCTCGCTTCCAGAGCTGAAGACCCCAATAAACACGCTCCTCTGAGAGCCTGGATATAGAAGAACTGTCCCAGAACAATCTCCATCCTTCATTCCATGCCATTCCAACCTTTTAAGAGATGTAAATAGTTTTAAATAACTGCGTCTTATGTGTCAGCCATCAGAAAAACAGGTTTGGTTTTATTTGCTATTTTACAGGGATGTACAAACATCGAACATGTACAGCTCAGCACTGTTTCCTGATTTTAAAAACCAAACCTCTCCTGCAAATAAAGCACTTGTAGCACTTTTATAACACGAAGATTATTGCATCCACAAGTTGTTCAGTATTCTGGTCACGAATATGCTATCACAGACCAAACTAATATTGGAGGAATATGAAAGTTAAATTAGTTATGATAAATGTAATCATTTCGCTGTGGTGATGTGATGGAGGAACAAATAAGACACTAAGATTCGATCAACCAATGGCTTTATTTGTTCCAATACGAACAGAGCTAGCTACATTACCTAGCTCAAGGAATGCCCACTTTAGCTTTCCTTTCTCATCTTCTCATCTTTTTATCAACTGATATTTAATTTCTAAAGGTAGAGCTTAGTTTGATTTTATTGTACATAGGAATATATTTTTTATGCAAATGATTTGATAGTGGTCCGTGTGGTCCTTTAAATGCTTTAGTCGAACTTGTTTCTTCTTCCAGTCTGGTGTATAAGCGAACGCTGGCCATGAATCTAGCGTGTCATTGGAAGCAATGTCCAGATAAGATGTGTATGCCAGACTGCTTGTTTTTTTACAATCAAACATGTACATGCTTGTGCCTTCACAGCATCTTACGGATGTACAGAGCATTGTGAAACTGTGCAAGTTCATGCTGGTAGTTGTTGAAAATGTTTCCTTTTAAGAGGTTGTAATGTACAATCAAAAACAAACCAGCTCTCGTGAGTTACAACATCCAATGTATTGATCTTTGGGTTTCATTTGTACAATTTTAATTCTGTAGCACCTTTTAATTCCGAGGTACTTTGCTGTTATTTATCAGTAAGCGGTTTTGTCGGTCCAACAACTTGCACAATTTCCTTATCTGTGTTCTTTGGATGTCATTTTGATTTTTTTTTTAAATTTAGATTTTGCAATGGTTTTGACACTTAGAAAACAAGAAATACTTGCCGTTTTGAGCGCCGAAGGATGTGGAAGGAAAGATTTGAGGGAATGCTGGTACTTTATAGCCATGACAGGAGCAAAAACACTCCTACATGAGCCCTGAGTTATTGCTTGGAAAAGATTTGCGGCAGAAATAACTCTCCCCGAACCTTCATGGACCTTCAGGGTAGTCATCACCATCAGGATTTCATGTGAAATGATTCCCGGCCCCGCAAACCTCACATATGAAGCGTGATCAAACACCGCCAGGCCCTGAAGGCAGACGTTCTGAGCATGAATGTGTTGTAAATCTCCCAGCAAGTTTAGAACTTTTGTAAACTCAGTATTTATTTTGGTGGATTAAGATTGATATTTTCATGTAAGGCTTCTCTTTCAGGGAGCTATGTGTATTACTTTTTCTGTTGCTATGTGACAGCTCTAAAAAAATAATAATTAAAGACTACGAGATGTTATTAATCCTTATGTGTTTTGTGTTTTATCAAAATGCCATGCCAGATTTGCACACTATCAATCAAAAATAATCCTTGTATATTCTGTTTAAGGATAGAAAGATCTTCATGAAGCAGAAAGATATTTTTGGATACATTCGTGAAACTTGACAGTAATTATGAGGCGAGGAAAACTCTTCTCCACATGGCCCTTTTTTCTTTTGCAGACGTTGATAGATATGATCCACTCATAGAGGAAACATCTTGTTTTCCACATGTGCACAGTAGACTAAATAGAAATGTGTGCACTGGAATTGTTTTATATGGTGCTGATTAGAAACAGCTGCTAAAGCAATACATTTGTTCTTAAATTAAAGACAATAGGCGTGTTCCGAATATAATTCTGGTTTCACTGTGGACTATACTGCCAATGATGTAGAAAAATATTGCATAGTTATTTGATGAAAAATGAAAAAATGTGTGATGGCATATAAAAGTGTTTACTTAAAACAAATATTAAATATTTTTGACTTTTTGGACAATTGGATGTTTTGTTAAAGTCATGGTAACATAAAATTTCACACACACACACACAAACATACAGAAATATGGTATATTACAATATATATTTTCCTTATAATTGTGTATATGTACAGTGAGTATATGCACATTCCTACAGTATAAATGTGAATATATATGTTCAAATATTTTAAACACAAAGTACCATATTTTAATCACATTAACACACACATACATATATATATATATATATATATATATATATATATATATATATATATTATGAAGTGTATTAAGTATAAAATTACATAATTCACAATATATAAGTAGAAATATTGTCACATATTTTTCAAAATATGAAAAGCAGCAATTGCTTATGTATATTTAGTCTATTGTAATACACGTACATACTGTTTATTTACACCTTATTTAAAAAAACTTAAGCAAGGACACATTAGATTGATCAAATTTAACAGTAAACATTCTACAATGCTTCAAAAAAAATTTCAAATAAATTATTTTTCTGCAAAGAATCTTGAAAAGAAAATGTAGCATTGTTTCCACTGTTTTCAACATTGATAATAATAATGTTTCTTGAGCAGCAAATCAGCATATTAGAATGATTTCTGAAGATCACGTGACACTGAAGACTGGACTGAATTCAGCTTTGCATTGCAGGAGTAAATTGGATTTTAAAAAAAATATTAGAATAGAAAACAGAATAGTAAGCATATTTCACTATTTTGCTGTTTTACTGTGTTTTGATGTAATAAAAACAGCCTTGGGGATCTTTTTGACAACGACAAAAACTTTTTATTAATTAAACCTAAATGTGTTCATGCAAAATGTCATGCTAATCTGTGATATTATAATGAATAAAAGAAAATGTTTCAAGTGTCAAAAAGTAGTATGTTATTCCAAGCATTTGAACTCATTCTCGTATTCATGCAACACTCTCACTCTTTTTGTCCATCCATCATCTATGACTTATACAGATGTTTACATTCTCCACTTATGTACCTTTTCTCTTGTTGAGAGAAGGAAGCCCAGCACTTAAATATTCATCAGTGTGAAAAGCAGCAGACTGGCAGTGAGCCCTGCAGTAATGAGCTTCAGCGCTCACCTTGGCCGGTGCCAGAGCTCATTTCCCTTTACCAATTTGATGGACCATAAACTGCTTTAAAAGCTCTCCTAATAACCTCCCGAGTCGCATTCCCTGAACTTTCACCTTGACATTACAGTGTCTATTGATATTTTCGAGCCTGTGCGTCAACGTCTCCAAGTTGGTGTGCTGTCAGAAGGAAAGCTTCTCTGTGAATTGCAGAACGGGCCGTTTTTCTCAGACTTTGTCAGATATAATGACGCAGTCGAGTCGCACAGTCTTAAAAACATCACTCTGGCTATTATCACTAAATCTGAGTGACCCGAGAGCCCCTTTCAGCTTTGCGGTTGATCGCAGGAGGCGTTATCTGAATGGCTGAGGAATGTCTTTTCCCCTGATTGCATTTTGGAGTGACTTGCTGAGTTAAGTGCCTCATCATTCCTGGAGAACAGACTTTGGCGTTTTTTAGGGGAAATTCTCAAAATGCTTCATTTACACAACTCAAATGTCAAGTGTGATAATGGCCTTTGTGCATAGTGAGCTCTCGCTTAATCAAAGTCTGAGAGTCTGAGCAGAGCGGGAAATCGAACATAGCAATTAGCACTTGAACACAGGGGCTAGTGATTCCGTGTTTGCTTTGCAGCCCTTTAATTTTTTATGCAACTTAGCGATGAGGTTATTTTGCTTATTTTCTCCTCTCTTAATGTGCTTGTGGGACCTCTGCTCATTCGCGTTGGCCTTTTTACATATTTGAATCTTTCATGTCCCTCGTGGGATGCTAATAATGAATCTAACCTTTAAATGTAGGGAGAATTTAGGCCTTAAGCCCGAGTCTTAACTCTGACGTCAAGTGCTGACTGAAGAGTTGAGAAAGTCACTGGAGGTAGATGGAGGTGTGTGGAGAAAGCCTGTAATGAGATGATTTACTAGGGCTTGTCAGAGTTTTAGACAAAGCGCATGCCATTTGCCCTTTGTTCTGGACTCATAATGATATACAAGACTTGTTTGAGATATCGTCCTCTGTTCAGTGCTTTCTGTATAAATGAGGTATTTTTCTAGGAAGAGTAACTTCACAGCATGGCACACCGGCAATGGAAACTGAATAGGCGGTTGTTATCCTCTCGAAGGTTTATAACTTTGACCTGAGCTTGAACAGTTTTTCTTCATATCTCGCTTTTGTCTTTTTATGGGGCTGCTGTTTGATGCATCAGATAGTGATATTCTTTTCTGTCGGCCAAGGCCACATCAGTCACTGGAATGACATCCGTTCACACTTTCAGTGTGGAGAAAACTGGTCACAAACAAGTGAGCATCTTAAACGTTTGTGTAAGCATCTGTAGTGAAAATGAATGGGGAGAGAAAAAGTGAAAGAGCTTCTGAATGTGCCCGCAGTTAGCTCAATGCATGTCTGAAATGTTGTATGTAAATGTGGTGTGTAATCCATCCGTTTTTTCCTGGGAAGTGGCTTTTGAAGATTTTCTCACACTGATTTCCAACACAATAAACAGTATTTAGTTATTTGAATTTTTTTAAACTTTGAATGAGAATCAAGTGACTTACTGGAGCAAATCTAAGAATTTAAGAATTGTCATGGAGAAGCCCATACTGATGAGTCATTGTTCAAGCGGGACGGGTTTCTCTATAAAGCAAAAAATATATATGGGAAAATACTGGAAATTATAATGCAATATATTAGACAATATATATATATATATAGATAGATACACTCACATGGCTATGTCCTGGTAAATATTAAAAAAAAATCTATTGCAATGAAGAAAAAACTGCACACTATTAACTAACCATTAACTATGTCTTTTGCCTCAATTAACTCCTGATTTGCTGCTTATTAATAGTTTATAAGGTAATTTAGGGTATTGGGTAAGATTATGGATGTCTTTATAAGCACTAATAAACAGCCAATAATAGGCATGCTGATAAGCAACTAGTTATTAGTGTGAATTAGTGTGAATTAGTGTGAATTGGGGTGAATTTATTTCTTTAGTTTTTGCAGTTTTTGGACAATTTGATGTCTTGTTAAAGTCATGATAAGTCATGGTACCATAAGATTTCACACACAGAAATATGGATGAATATTACAATATTTTCCTCATAATTGTGTACATATATTGCATATACAAGTTCCCATATAAATGTGAATGAATATAATACATATGTTCAAATATATTTAGACACACACAATACCATATTTTATCACATGTACATCATATTATGAAGTGTATTAAGTATAAAATTACATATATAAGTAGAAATGTCACATTTCTTCAAATTATGTAAAACAGCATTTCCTTATGTATTATGTATTATTCAATATACTGTACAATACACAAAATATTATTCTTTATATTTTCAACTAATTTAATACACTGTTAATATATATGTTCTTTGCATAAAGTTTGTCACTTACTTTTGGGGGGAATGTAACATTTTTGCAATGTACTGTATAACTTCATATAATGTTATATAATAATATATTTATCTAATTGTATTAAACAGATATTTACATTATAAATGTAATGTTTTTCTATTTTAAACAAATATTTTAATAATTGGTATATATGGCCTTCATTTTGGTCTTTCTTTTTAGTCGTTTTTTAGTCTTTTGAGTTGAGAGTAAGTCAATATTCACAGTCAGTATAAATAGCTTATAGTTAACAGTGCATTGAAATGGAAATACGAGATGAACTCCTGGGAGACAGATCTTTGCGGCACAATCAGAAATAATGTTTAATGAATGAATGGAGATCATCAGCAACATGGAATCAGATAAACATGCAGAAAAATAATTTATAAAGGAGGCAGAGAGATGATTTATGCCCCAGATTTACAGAAAGAATCAGGATGAAGGATAGGCTCTTTGGCACTCTTCTTTGCTTTTCTCCACAAAGGTGCTGATGAGAAGCACTTTTTGCCAGTCAAATTAACAAGGGAGTAGAAAAGGGACGCTTGGGACATGTACCTATAATATCCAGCAACCACTAAATTGTGTCTAGCAATAATTTTAAATCAAACTATTAAATTTAGCATACGTGTATGTAATGACTGCTGGTCTGAAATGATGGTTCGCGAATCATTTGATTCAGATCGGAACTTCAGAGCGGATTCGCGAATCATTTTGCAAATTGAATAACTGGTGGTCCGCGTTCTTCTAACAGCTGATCTGAAATGATTCGCGAATCATTGAATTAGAACTTCGGGGCGCGTTCGTGAATCTTTTGAATCAGATGGGGACCTCGGATTTTTTTTTTTTCGGATTTCTTTTTCTTATTAAACGCTACAAAACATCCAACCACAATGCAGTTATAAAAACAAAACAATGAAAGAAGACAGCTAAATTATACAAAAATACAAATCTCTTAAGAAAAATATTGTAAAAGTGTAGGCCTAACCATATTTGTTTACAAATAGGTTACCAAGGTTTAACTATGCAGTATGTTTTTTTTGTTTGTTTGTTTGTTTTTTGTTTTAAAACCATAGTTAATTTTCCTAAGGGACGTGTTGCAGGTTAACAAAACAAAAAAGTAATACAGTTCCACCTTAAGAGGACACTAAATATATGGAGAGGCAGTTTGACTGCTTTAGGATTAACAGAGCTTGTCTAGATCAACTTTGAATAAAGAAAAGAGAGGTTTAGAAACAGTTTTTTGTTTGGATGTATGGAGTTTAGTAGGGACACCATGACATACCAATATCTAGTGACTACTAAATTGTCATTAGCAATCATTTTGATCAAACATTTAATTGAATGTCTGTTGCTTGCAGTTATGTCCCCATATATACCCACTATACCCTTCCAAATCAATCTTAGTTTAAATGTAGCCCTGTGCAGTCTGAGGAGCTCCTACACGACCAGTCAAGAGTCTGAACACACCTGACTGAATTAATGTTTTTCTTGATGAGCTTTAAATTCTTATAATTTTCAGTATGATTTTAAGCATCCCAGGATGCACCCTTTGGAGCTGCTTGAGTGAATAAATGAATTGACCAATTAAAAAACATTCTCAATAACTAACCAAACCAGCTGGAGTGACTTTTAAACTGAATATGAAGTGTTATTCTGCCCTCTGCTGGTTCACTTCACATGATGACTTATGTTTACGTTGAAAAAAAGCTAAATGTACATGGTTTACCAGTAAATAAAACAGTGCTGTTGAGGTTTTTGGTATAATTTCAAGGATGCCTTGACTCACACATCAATAATTATCTCATTGACATGCATGTCTCACAGGTTTGTACTTTAGACATTGCACTGTCATTAGGAAAACTTGTCCTTACGGTTTAAGTCAATAATTTAAAGGTCAGAAGAGCAAAAACTACTAAGTTGAGTAAAAGGTCAGGGTAAAAATGAAAGGTTTAACAAATAAATAAAGCGCCTGATGTAGGCAAAGTTAAAGGGTACATTTTCAACAGACAAAAGTGTTATTAAAAATGTCTGTGATAGTGTGTAAAGTTTAATATTCAAAATAAAGTGTTTGAAACATCTAGTTTTATTTAAGTTTTTTGCCTGTTAATGTCTGCTAAATGCTTTGTAAATAAGAAATGTCAGGGCCTGTAAATTGATTGTGGCATTTAGAAACCTTCTGCATGGCCTTTCTATCGTCTATTATTGAATGCTTGTTAATAAGGGTATATTTCATAACCTTTAATGCAAACCAGTTTTGCAGTTACCTCAGGAAAACAGATCTTTGCATTTCAGAACTATATTTAGAGTTATGTCCAAGAGTGGGACATCAGAAAAAGTGGGTCAAACTCATTTTCAGCTGTAGTGCCCTTTAAATATCAAGAGCCAATCATATTGTAACAGTCATGAATAATTACTATATCACACCGTTCTTATTTGCCTGACATCACTTTGGTGGGCGTGGTCAAGCTTAAACATAACCAATCAGAACATGGTAAGTGCGCTGACAAATACTCCTTTTAAATGAAAATAATTACCATTCATTTAAAAAAAAAATTCATTCTAATTGAATGTGCAATTGACCCCCAAAAAAAAATCAAAATTGCGTGTGTTTATTTGTAAGGATATTTAAAGTAATGACCCACTTAGCCTAAATAAACGTGTTAGGTAAAGTAGGACACAACACTATTCAGATTAAGTATGATTTTTCACAAGGTGCGATTTGTGAAAAAAACAGAAGGGAGGATGTTTTGAAACATTTTAATTCATAAAAATAAATCATGAGAACATGAATTGAACATGAACATGAATTGAACATGAACATGCTAATTAGCATATGTATGACGTAAGTGCGTCGTATACATACAGTCGGCATCTAGTCCATGCAGTCTATGATCTAGTCATAGCTGGGGGCGTGGCGAGGGCGGAGTCGGCGTGGGGGGAAACACTGCGAACATCGTGTGTATCTGAATGACAAAAATGCACATATTGAGCGCTCATTCCCAGAGACGCGTAGAACAATTTTTGTCTCTTTTAACTTTAATATTCATATACACAAGTCCATATCGATATTTGATTCATTTTACAGCCCTAATATAGATGTATTCATCAGTGCTTTAAGTTATCCGGTACGCACAGGTACTCAGTAAAAGCCACTTCCAAAATATAGGTCGTGAGCGTACCGCCACCTCTCCGTGCGCCCAGAACTTGGACATCTGTTTTAATAGTGGTTTCAATCTCTTGCCTGCGCTGCCGCTTTTCAGAGCGCCCTTCACTATCAAAGCAGAGACTATATTACCCGTACACCCTTGAGTTTTACAAGTATAAAGCACATGCGTCGCTTTTGCCGCTGTCAGGAACATTCATAACTCAACGTGGCCGGAGAGGGTGTGTGATACGCGCAAGCTCGGCTCGGTATAATATCAATAACGGTGAACAACCATACGAACAACACTTAAAATGCTCCTCTGGTTTCAGACTCTCAGTACTACAACAACACGATCAGAATCAGATGAGTCGTTGGCTGACACCCCACCCAACCAAGCCTGAATGCTATACCAAGCCTGAATGTTATCGTTGCAGGTCAGACGCAAGCTAATGAAGTAATGAAGTAGCTCTTTCAGGAAGGGTGACAGTCCCAAAATCTAAACTGTTGTCCCGAATCCCGAATCTGGCCCTAATTGTCCCGAAAATTATACTAAAGCAAAATCTTGAGTAGTTATAGTCTGATAAACATTAAAAACTGTCTGGTGAGGTTGAGTCGTCCTGCAACCAGCCCCCGCCAGCTGCTCATTGGCTGCAGCATCTTTTTTCTAAGTTCTAAAAAAATACCGTAGATAGAGTCCTGCACGGGTTCGGGTACCCACGGGTGACCCGCAAATTTGGCTGAAACGGGTGAAAAATATCCAACTGTGTCGGTTACAGGTGCGGGTCAGGTCTGACACAGGGGAAACACGGGTCTAAACACAGGTTCAAAACAGTCACGTGCAAACGTAAAAATAGGCCTACTTTCCACTTTAAAAAAATCACAACTGCGCGAACGGCTGCATGAGTCATTAGTTAACAGACGTAAAAGATCAGCCAACTGGTTTGTCCGTTTATATATATATATATATATATATATATATATATATATATAAATATACAGAATCTGAATTAAAAATGTGTTTGATTTAGGCCTACATTTCAAAATTTGTGTCATAAAATTATATCTTGCATAGCCTAAGCTCCATAACGCGATCGTTATAGCTAAAGGTGTTTAAACAACAATACACTTCCACTTGCATATATTTGACAATCGGAATATCAGATATTTCATTCCATAGCTAACACATTTGTGAATATGGGCCTAATCTAGGCTATCCAGGGTTTTTTTTTTTTTTATTGCATCTGAAAATGACTTTGTGCAGCTCATTCACATGTGCGCTCTGGCGCAGATCCGCCTCTCGCGATGCTCAGCTGTGAACCGTTCGACCTGAAGCACAACCTCAGACGGTGGTATGATTCGCTCTTTTCTGTTGTTCTGTTTTCTTTCAGGATTAAAAATACAACAAATGAAAGCGTTTATCTGTATTCCCGACTGATGATAACTATATACATTCATAAATCAGTCAATTTTGTATTTTATTATGAGATATTTTATTCTAATGTGATCAGTGACTCAAGCACTGATGGACCAAAGAGCACGTATTTCGACATTTGCAGTCAAAATGTGAAATATAAATTCTCAGAAAATGCATTTAATACCAATATATTGAAACGTCTGTTTATATACTCCATTAATAAAGGAGCCCAGACATTGGAAAAATATCAGTCCACATGCGTTTTATATTTAATATGAGGGAAATAGACATGCATGCATGCGTGACACAAAAAATCTTTAACTTTTAGGTAGCAAAATATTTTTTAAGGTCATTACATTGTCTGCTATATATTTGCTTCTTATTTATTAAATACGGGCAATTGATTGATAAAACATTGATCAAAATTAAGATAAAATTTATAAAAAACGAATATCTTTTAAAAAGAGTTTTCCATAAAACAAAACTTAATGAAATCATGTTTTACCAAAAACAGCGCCGTTGCTAGAGGGCGCCAGCGCCTCGCGAGTGGATGATAGCCCTGAAGACGCCTAGCAATGATACCTTTAGTGGTAGTACACCTTTAGTTAAGTTATACCTTAAGAGTCTTGGTATCGCGTTAAGAGAAATGTTATCGGGAAACGCCGCCCAGGTATGTTGCGTTTCATGCGTAACGGAGATTCCAAAGCGCTCTTCTTTTGTCAGAACCATGGATAGCGATTGCGGATAGGTCTTTCCTGCACCGAAATTTTTAACAATGCAACAAAATATTTAAATAGCATCAAGCTATCAAAATCTATATTATGTTTACGCACAGATAATATAACAGTAGGCTATATTAGTCAATATTTTTATTAGGTTAAGCAGTGATTGGATTTTTTTTACGTTTTTACGTTTTTAATTTAAGGCCCACCCACAATTGGTCTGGCCCATCCAAAACTGGAATCCTGGCGCCGTGCCTGGGCCACACTGAGCTGTGCGTATGCCCACAGACGTGAAGTGAATCAGACAGATGCTGTCCTGTAGTACTGTCTGAAATTGCTAACTCTGTGGCGAAGCATGTGCAAAACAGATTTAACTAATCATGAAGTCAATCAGGATGCATAACACAGCCTACTATAGGCCTACACCCAAAATTGTCTGATGTAGGCTAGACGAAATTGCGTTACTCAGTTTTGTGGTAACGTTGGCCATGTTCTTTATGTACCGGCTTTTTGACAGCTTCGGCTGAGGTTGTCCTTGTGTTAATGCCAAAGGCCGTGTAATAACTTCTGTATAAGCTGGCAATGAAATTTGAAAAAAGTGTGTCTAATGTGATTGGCTTAACTGATTTGATTTCGGGTGCGGGTCGGGTGTCGGTTCTATTTTAAGCGGGTCGGGTGCGGATTTTAATTAGTGCTGCTGTCGGAAAACGGGTCGGATGCGGTTTTAAGCACTGCGGGTGCGGATTTACAAAATCGGACCCGTGCAGCTCTCTGCCGTGGGCGGCTAGGCACGAATTTAGATATTCATTTATCTAATTAATCTATATGCACAAAGACAATACGACATTTTTGTCCCCTTTTTGTTTTAAAGCTTGATGAAGAGAGCGCAAGTTGCTGCAGCTGCGAGGAGGACAGTGATGCACGTGTACAGGAGTGATTGACAGTTCGCGGCACTGTGTACAACAAAATAAGTTTTAAGCTCATTAGCGTTAGCGTTACAGAAAGGTCTGATTTACGCACTGTTACAACAGTCATTGTTTTTATTATTATTATTATTATAGGCTACGAAGTCTAATATCATAAGCCCCCCATCCCGTCACCCAAGACCGCAGACACCCCCCTTTGTTGTTGACAGACATATGTACAGTGAGACAAAACGATGACCGCATCGACGGCGAATCCTTCAGAGATGATAGTTTATATCTGCGTCCTTTTTGTACAATAGAGTACTACATACATCCTGTAAGTATAATAATTATTACCACCTCTGCTATTACAACTGTACTATGATCAATTCACAATCTGAAGACGATTAGACAAAATAAAAAAACTCTAATTTAGAGTTTGTTTCTACCTTTCTGCCAGGTGTCCAACTAATGCAGAGTATATTCAAGCTGCCAACAAACTGGTTTTAAAGAACCCTCTCCAGAGAAATATAGAAAGAAATGACTGTGTAAGTTAAATTGTTTTTAAACCATTGGTTTATCTCTATCAACATAATCACACACAATATTGTAATAACAAGATGTTGTAATCTTTATTTGCTGGAAAATGACAATCAGTCAAGTTTGTGTTTTAAGCACATCTGACACATGTAAAGCAGAACGTGCTCCACTTGAAGGTTATTGTAGAATATGTAAGCACACTGCCATATGCATAATTTATTTTTGCACTGTTAATCAATTTTACATTTTCACTTAGTGCAGGGTAATATAAGGAAGATAATGTACTACAGATATTTAAATCCGTTTAGTATGTACTCCACTTCTTCACTGCCTGACCATCATCTTAATGTTTTTGAAGTTCAATGTTTTTAAAAATGTGTATATCTAAAACATCTTGTACAGTAAGTATTTAGATGTCTTTCATATCTGTCACGGTCTAAGCATGATCTGTTTCTGTTGATCTGATGAAGGAAGCTTGTGTTGGGGAGGATTCAGTGTCTGTTGAGGCACATGTGAATGTGCTATAAAGTGAGTTTCAGAAAGACATCCAGACACATGGACTGTCAAAGACCACACGGCAGGAACATGCTCCTGGAGACGCTGAGAAAGCAGGGAAGGAATGTCTGTGTAGGATGTACTCAAAAAATACACATACTTCAGGACACCTGCTGGAGTGAGTATATTAAAGAAAAAAACTCATCAACTGTAAAATATCTTGTTTCAAATCTTTTTAGGTAATATTTTATTCTTCTGTACCTTTTTAAGCCCATCTGTTTAAAATTTAAAGCAATAGTTTTAGAAAACAATGTAAGATTAATCAGTCTATACAAGAACATGAAATGCATGGTATATTGTGACTCTTATACATTAGCGTCTGATTGTTTCTGCAGTGTATGTAGCTACACACTGTCTGAGCCAAAGAGAATGGAACAGAATCTGATGAATCTGAAAAGTGTTTTCTTTTTTTTCTCGTTATTATTATTATTGTTATTATTGCTGTTATTATTCTTTTTATTTATTTATTTTATGAAAGGGTGACCCGGCTACATCTTTCCTACCATACACCTGATGGATACTGACTGTAAAATGGCAATCCTAGTTCGAGGGCTCAGTGTGGTGACAGAAGATGGAACAGATGTGTGCCAGTGCACTAGCCTTGATGAAGCCTTCATAACAGCCTTGTGGATGTATTTTGCTTTCAACATTGCATATCCACCACACCTGAGAAAGACATTGACTTCCTTCAGAGGCACATTGTCAACATTGGAAGATGGAGACAAGCACCGTCAGTAACTTTACTCTGAATGATTTGCCTCTTATTAGATCCTCATGCCTTGACTGTACCATTGCCCAAAGTGCACTCGAAGGACATCCACTCTTTTGAAGTTAACCCAACATGTTGGAGTGGTACATGCACATGAACCAAATAGCTTGCTCTATTCTTTTTCTATTCTATCTGTTTTCTTTTTATTTTTTTATTTAAAAGCCCTTATTACGTGTACTGTGTTAAGCTAACTGAGACTTGTTATAGCTCTTATATATCATTGCTCTTTTTGTTGTTTTTGATTGCTTCAACTCTGTCCTCATTTGTAAGTCGATTTGAATAAAAGCGTCTGCTAAATGAATTAATGTAAATATTAGTATAACCTGTGGTATAGATGAGTGCCAGTCAACTTTTTTCTGAATCCATTCTTTTAGAAACCATGCACCGGAGGCATTGGTACTTTTGGTACTCAGTGAAGAGTCAGTAGTACAGTTGTATTATAATATAATGGAGAAGGGTCTGGCTGCAGACTTGCACTCTCAGACACTTGCGCTTCTTTTTTTATTGGATATTTTATTCTACTTATTGGTTACTACTTGTTTGAATCTCTCAATATTTGTTTTTCTCTTGTGTATGGAAGCATATGGGTAGCATTATTCAATTTGGAATGTAATATGCAAAATGACAATGCAATATGTAAAATGACAATGCATTTCTGTATTTACATTTACATTTTCCAATACATTTGTGCAACGTTTGGTGCAAAATGAAAATTAAACTACATAATTTTCATTTTGCCATTTCATACACCAGTTTTAATATGTAAAATGAATACTAATTTTAACGCTTTATAAGTTGCAAAATCAAAATGAAAATGTATTACAGAAATGATTAGATATGTCTAACATGTTGAAGCAAAAACCTGTGGCAAAATTATCATTTAAATGCTATTTTTCTTAAATGCATTAACACTCACAGTCAAGACACTTACGATTGCATTTTCATTCAGTGTCCCGCAATGAATGTAGCAAAATTCAATGTGCACATTGAAAATGCATTCCGAGCCGATCACGTCTCCGCCCGCTCGCGCCATGTCAATCACTGCGTGAACAAGGCGGGGCTTGCAGAAGGTCAGAGACTCAAATCTCAAGAAGTGGATTCAAGTGAGAGAACATGGACAAGACAGTTGGCCCGTGTACGTTTTGATCATCTCGGTTTATGGCTTCAATATTTCATTCGCACTTGTGGGCGGAGCTGAAACGCTGCTTTCATCTGATTGGTCGAATCGCTCCGCCTTCAGCTCGGTCTTTTCATTCTTTCAGACAGAATAAGAGTCAGTGCGAGTGAAGCACTGTAATGTCTGAAACTACACTCACTGTTCATTAGCATAATATTTGAATCAGATGTAGCTGGGCACATAATTCGTGCTGCTGCGACCTGCAAATTATAGGTTGTAGTATTGTATGAATATTGTCCCACTGATAAATACAGTGCAAATAGTTCTGTCTCCTTGGATAACAGTGAAGTGGAAATAAAAATCAATAATAGACTGAACAGTTGTCTGTAACATTTACCACTCTCATCTTTTAAGTCATAAGGCACTAGGTATGTGTGTGTGACATTAATAAATAATTGTAAAAATTAATATAGTTACATTTCTAAATAAAAATAGTAAAATCAGCTCTATGCTGCTCAGTGCTCCTGTAGCCTACCCCAGAGCGCCCTCTCGCGGCTGTAGACGGTAATGTTTTCTCTTGGTCTTCTGCAAGCCCCGCCTTGTTCACGCAGTGATTGACATGGTGGGAGGGGGCGGAGACGTGATCGGCTCGGAATGCATTTTCAATGTGCACATTGAATTTTGCTACATTCATTGCGGGACACTGAATGAAAATGCAATCGTAAGTGTCTTGACTGTGAGTGTTAATGCATTTAAGAAAAATAGCATTTAAATGATATTTTTGCCACAGCTTTTGCTTGAACATGTTATACATATCTTATCATTTCTGTAATACATTTTCATTTTAATTTTGCAACTTATAAAGCATTACAATTAGTATTCATTTTACATATTAAAACTGGTGTATGAAATGGCAAATGAAAATTATGTAATTTCATTTTCATTTTGCACCAAACGTTGCACAAATGTATTGGAAAATGTAAATGTAAATACAGAAATGCATTGCCATTTTACATATTGCATTGTCATTTTGAATATTACATCCCAAATTGTATAATGCTACTCATATGCTTCCATACTTGTGTAGGTATGGTTGACTGAAAGTCTGTCAGTCCAGATGTGAGGAGGACACACAGAGTGGGGTTGGAGCTCAGCAAATGTGTGATGGCTGTAGATAATGTGGTCTTGGAAAGAAGGGCATCTTCACAGCTTTCTATTCAAACAAAGAGTTTGCTGGATTCTGTTCTACTGCTACTACAGAATGAATTAATGAATGAGTGGTTTATCTATCTATCTTTTTACTTGAATTGGTGACTGAAACTGAAAGCTAAATAAATGTTTTAGTGGATAAAGCTGTGTCTGTTTGCTTAATTGGTTAATGTCACTTAAAACAAGGTTACTAAACTCTTCTGACAAATTTTTACTACTTTTTCTCTATCAGGCAAAACCTAGTTTTCTAGTGTAACACTTTACAATAAAGTTTCATTTGTTGACTGATGTATTAACTAACATTAACTATGAGCAATACATTTGATACAGTATTTATTAAGCTTTGTTAGTTAATAAAAATAATGCTGTACGTTGTTTGTTCTTGTTAGTTCACTAATGTTAACAAATACAGCTGACTTTAAATGACTTTAACTTAAGAACAGCAAGTGCGACTAACCGTGTTAAGAGACGTTTGTATTCTCAAAAATAATTGTAATCTATTTTGATTATTGAAAAACTAAGACCTAAACGTGCGGTGGTGATTACGTCAGTAAGCCGTTTTGAGGGTACTTTCCAAAGTAATTTAAAATAATATTATTTACATCATTAACGCTGTTTTTACATTGGATGAATTTCAATTGGTTTAATAGGATTATGTGTTTAATTTATCACTTTCTATTAATCTATAGGCCAATAGCGATTAAGAGTATGGCAGAACAGCCAGTTTTCGCTAAACCTTTTGTCACGCCCCCTACCGTTCTTTCCACCAATGAGAAACCTTTCGGCATGCCCACCTTTTGCCCCGCCCATTGCTCCAGGCTGCAGTTACCCCCACTTGAAAAAAAACTATATATATATATAAAATATATATATATATATATATATATACAGTATATATATAAAACGGGTTTATGTTCGACATTAGGCTAACGTTACATAATTTTGCTTAAGGTAGAATGATAATGCTGATTATATATACATGCCACTTTCTAAAACAACCTTACACATTTTTGATAGCGTTAAAAATGAACACAATGTTAACGTAGCCTGTCTGTGATGAAATGCCGACTGCACACATACACATGCTTAGTCTTGGGATTTCCACAACTTCCCTTGATCATCCTCACAATTTATTGCTTGTAGCCATTTTGTCATTCTTTCCGGTTCTGTATGTTTATTAGGAAGGATGTAGAACTTTATTTCATAATTTGTTAGTTTATTGGAGGTACAGAAAACGACACAACAACTCTTCGGCGTGATTGTCCCGTGTATTTCAATTGGTGCCAACCATAGACTGTATAAAAACGGTGCCAACGCACTGTTTCCCCCCACGGGCTAAATTCACATCAACTGACGGGGCGTTCCCGGGGAAGTTCCCAGACCTACCGTCTGTATCTATTGTATTGCCTCCCTATACATACAGTCGGCATCTTGTCATAGTTGGGGGCGGAGTTGGCGTGGGGGAAAACACTGCGAACATCGTGTGTATTTGAATGACAAAAATGCACATATTGAGTGATCATTCCCAGAGACGCGTAGAACAATTCTAGTCTCTTTTAACTTTAATATTCATATACACGATATTTGATTCATTTTACAGCCCTAATGTAGATGTATTCATTCAAAAATAGCCAAATTCCGTGACGTTCTGCTTTATATAGCCAGTTCCATTTGTGACTGGATTCCGCGATTCAATCGCTTCGTAAACACAGACGGGGTGAATTTATGAATGAAAGTGTTAAAGTTCAGACACAAAACCAAGTTGTTACGTATCCTCACTCTTTTTTAAGTGGGTATACGGCAATCCTTGGTCTTTTCTAGTGGTATCACGTAGACTACACCTCTTAGCAGATGTGTTTTCATGCGAGTTTATGTTCGACATTAGGCTAACGTTACATAGTTTTGCTTCGGGTAGAATAATAAGGCTAGTTATATATGCATGCCACTTTCTGAAACAACCTTACACAGTTTTGATAACGTTATAATGAACACAATGTATAGTCTGCCTGTGATGAAAGGCAGACTGCACACACATACACATGCTTAGTCTTGGGATTCCACAACTTCCCTTGATCATCCTCACAATTTATTGCTTGTAGCCTTTTTTTCCTCCTTTCCGGTTCTGTATGTTTATTAGGAAGGATGTAGAACTTTAATTAATAATTTGTTAGTTTATTGGAGGTACAGAAAACGACACAGCAACTCCTCGCGTGATTGTCCCATGTATTTCAATTGGCGCCAAGGCAATGTTTTCCCCCACGGCCACGGGCTAAATTCACATCACTTCCCAGACCAACCGTCTGTATCTATGCTCACATACTGCAATTTAATTTAGCCATTTAATTAAATTCTCAATAAAACTGTGTTTATTACTATATTTTAATGTTTCTGTTGTCAGACAACGAAATGAATATTATAATGACCGAAACGCGGTCCATTAAGACTACATAACCAGCTCTCAAACATTAATCTGCACTAATGAAATCAAATACACATACGATAAAGTCAGTGGTTGTGCTGTGACTGATGTCGGCTATATTTGCTTCTAAAATAGAGTTAGAAGCAACATAATATTTTTTTAACTGAAATACTGCTCCTCTCTGCACTCGCTGAACACAGCAGATGCAGCGAGAGAGGCTCGCGCTGGGAAAGAGAGACCTCGCGCTCGTGCGGCAGCACCAGAGAGTCTCAGAGACTAAATAATGATTGCCCAAAAAGTCGCTAGATTTGTCGCTAGTCGTTTTAAAACAAAACAAAAAAACAAAGTCGCTAAATGTAGCGACGAAGACTCCAAGTTGGCAACTCCACAGCGGACCCGCTATTACTCGTGAGGTGTAACCAATCAGATAGCGTCGTGGGCGGGACATTGAGCAAGTCTGCAGAGTGGTGCATACAGAGAGACTGCGCGGCAGCCAGCCAAAGTAGCACATTTTAAGATAAAATTGACTTTAATTAAACCACAGAAATCGTGATAAGTTTTGTGATCCGTATCGCCACTAGTGTAGTCGCAGTGATCGCTTGGGGGGGGGGTTAAATTTATAAAATATATATTGGGGATAAAAATAATTAAGCAGAGGCAGGGATACATTGACTAGAAAGGGGGAAATCCCACGCATCCTCCCCACATCAAATCGCACCTTGATTATTCATCATCTTACATGATCTATCATGTCAGGGATCATGTCAGAAGCCTGGGGTTTTCTAATAATCCCATTGAAGCTACTAAACTGGATGTTTATGTAATGTCAAATGTTTCTATTTTGCTGTCTGAAGATTTGCAGATCAAAGTTTGTGTTCAGTAAATTTTCTTTATTTCTTTTATTTTAACTGATTGCTATTTTTATCCAGCAAGGATATGTTTGATAAATTGATAAAACGTGACAGTAAAGACTTATATTGTTTGAAAAGATTTCCATTTTGAATAAATGCTGTTCTTTTTAACTTTTAATTCATCAAAGAGTCCTGAAAAAAGTGCAGGTTCCAAAGAATATTAAGCAGCAAAATTGTAGATTGTGTGGCTGGAGTAAAAGCTGATAAAAGTTCAGCTTTGCATCACAGAATAAATTATATTTTACAGCATTTTAAACTAGCGAACAGTTATTTAAAATGGTAATGAATACTTTACAGTATTACTGTTTTTTCTGTACTTCTTATCAAATAAATACAGCCTTGGTGAGCGTGAGAGACTTCTTTAAAAATCATTAAAAATGATGGCAAGGAAGTGGAAACGTTTCAAAAACGACCCTTCAAAGACGTGTCGTGGGATCTGAGCATGCATCTGGAAGAAAGCCATCCATCTCTGTTGAATCTGAGCAGGAGTTTGTGCTCCTTCTCACCTTGCTTTCAGAGATAGGCTTCGCATTGAGGAAGGCTGATGATCAGTCTCTTGCTTTTGAGCTTGCCAAGATAAATGGCATCTGAGGGTTTTCAGAAGAGAAGCAAGGGGCAGGCTATTACTGGTTCAAGGGCTTTATGAAGCGAACCCCAGGCTGAAAATAAAGAAACCTTAGACCAGCCACAAGGATGAAAAAGAGCTGAAAAAAATTGTATATGATTATCCAAAACACACTCAATGCCTTGGAAATTAAAGATGTCCCTTCACATATTTGAAAGTGAGATGTATCAGGAATATCAGGAATGTATCAATCTCCTCTGAACAATCTGTCATGAAAACGAAAAATATGTTGAAAATTAATAAAAGCTTATAATCTGTTATTATTATTTTTATGACTGGTCTCACTGTGTTCTGGAATGTTCCACTAGAATATTACAGAAACATCTAGAATGTTCACATCCCTGCAAAATTAACTATGGAAGTTCTAACCTAACATTAGTATTTACCATAATATTGATGGTACATGAACGTAAATAGTACAATAATAATTGTACATATCACGGAATAACCAAAAAAAAAAAACAATTCATTGTGTAATGCAATTATTAAATTACATTATAGCACAAATTAATAATTTGTACTGCCGACTTGAATTTTAACAAGCAATGACTTTGGTTAGAGCTTAGAGCTGTTCTATTAGGTCTATCCCATTCATGTACTGGACACAAATGATGTCCATTGGTGTGCCCATAAGCTCCAAAAATGTTAAAGAGTCACATTTTCTGTTTCATGACATTATTCAAGGGTTACAAAACCAAACCCATGAGACTAGTCCTTTCTTCTGTCTTTTTTGTTCCAGTCTCTGAATATTCTGAAATCTGATTACGTCATGGCACTGACATCATATGCCATGTGACATCCAGAGCTTTATGGTTCACGAGTAAAAACAATTAAGGGGATTTTAGTGTTATGATATAATAAATGCTAGCAAATTAGAAGTTAATAAATTAGAAGTGTGGTTTTCGTTTTAACGAAAACTATTTAGGGCTTTTATTTTGCAATTCTTATCGGAAGTGAGGAACTCCGTAGTCATTTCCGCCTTCACGTTGTGCGCAGTTGTTCGCGTTTCACTCCGTTCGCCGTAAAGGACTTCAACCCAGAGGTTGGGAAAAAAAAAAAAAAATGTAAGTAGAAACACGGTGCATTTTAATGACAGATATGATGTTATACGATTTGTGTTTTAAGTACAGACTATAGTAAACTCGAGCTGCAGAGTTACTCGTTTAAAGGTCGCGGTGTAACGTTAGGGCCTTGTGCACGTTTAACGTCAACGTAGACCAGTGGCCTTTTTTGGTTTTCTTTTTGTTTTTGTTAGTTTTTTTAATCAAGATAATTCGTCCATGTGTTATGTTTAAAGGCGAATGTTTGCTTGGATTTTAGTTTAAAGTTACGTGATTCACCTAAAAAACGTTTTTACTCAGTTTCGCGCTTAATGTTGGTTAGCGGTCCTAAAACGAGAAGAATGTTATAATCGTAGCATCGGACTGACGCTCAGCGGACACTTTCCTTATCTAAAGCGGTAAAAGACATTGTTTTGATGTGTTTTCTGATATATTTCTTAAACACTTGTAAGGTTTCTGTCCAAGACATTCTCTGTATTTCTTTCATCTGCACTGAAGCTGTATAGTAGCAAGTAGGGCTATTGTCATATTTACACATTTGTGTTGTATTCATACTCTCTTTTTTTTAAATGCCTCATTCCAGTTCTGACTTCCACTGAGCTGATATATTTTCTTTACTAATGCATATAATTTCAAACTAACTTAATCAGTCTTCAGTAATGCCATAAAACGTTCAAATCCTATCAGCTGTTGCTATTTTAATGCCTAGTTGTACCATATTGTTCTTATCTTTCCACCAATCCTCTCTGGTCTTGTCATCAGTTTGCATTGCATTACAGCTCCGAAAGTCTTAAAACATAAGAATACATGCATACAGACCCTTTCCACTTCTCATGATTAGAATGTGAAAGTAGTTCCTGTCCTCTCTTTCAGCGGCCATTGTTAAGGAATAGTTTTTTCCCTCTTGCCATGAATTAAACAAACGAGGTGAACAACAGCATTACAAACTTTGATTTGAAGCAGAACAGGATTTGACAAACGGGCAAAAAGGTACACGACTTTGTATTTACAGGCTTTAAAGAGGGAATGAAATGTAATCCTATGAATTACCGCAAAACCAGTATGAAAATGAAATAATAATAATATAAAATGAAATATTTAAGTAGGTTTGTTTTTAACAGTTTGTAAGTTATCTTTACAAATTAATTCCCTTTCATTTTTTTCAATGGGATTTTCACTTCTGGAACCCAATTCCTTTCCTCCAACTTTAAAAGATAAAATCTTCTATTTTCTAAGATTTGGCAAAACTAAAAAATTAAATTCTAGATTGCATTAGACTTAAAATCTACCTCATCAACCTGAATGTTGTATTGCTTTTATAAAATGATTACAAAATATTACAAATGATTAAAACACATTAGGCATATTTAATGCAGTTTTATGTGATATTCTTCCATAACAAATTGTTGCCACAAAAACAGCAATTTTCATTGGTTACTACACGGTGGGTGATACATGGCTGAAACTGTACTGACCAATCAGATGTAAGGACTTTAATTTTTGTAATTGGAAGAGTAACAAATATAAGTGCAAGTTAAGACTTGCTCTTCTTTTTTTAAACTTTTTCTATTACCTTTTTCTCACATATAGTGCCTGCTGTTTTTGATTTGTTCATGTCCATGTGAAACTTTTATTTATACGATTCATCAAAACGTATGCTTTCCTGTTTTTCTTTTGTTAATTGGTCTATTTTTGGTTTTTGGCCGCACAGTAACCACTGGTTTTATACTAATACTGATACTGTACATTTCTGCCTGTCTTATACGACACACTTTTCTCATTTCAGCTTTCCAAAAACAGAGATGACAACCTTCTAAATAAAATAATAAAAATATAAATAGCTTGTCAAGTGAGACACCATTATGTGTATATATATATTTCCCATTTTTGACATTTTTATACCATCTTTTCCATTACAAACACTACAGTTTGAAATCAGTTAATGTGTAAATTTTCACTTTTCTTTGGATGGAGATGCATATCTTGTTCAGAAAATCCTGTGCTCTCTTTGCACCCCATGTGTTTCACTTGAGCCCAACTATTGGCTGTTATCAAGACCTCTTGATGCCAAATTATTTAAGTGCTAAAGTTGATTAGCTTTGATTCGGTTAACTTTGTTTCCGTTCATGGATTTCTGATTTGTAGTTTTTGGTCATGCAGTACAACTTAAAGGCATGAACACTATCTCTCCCTGGTTCTCTCCTAACCAAGAGACTTCAATGCTTTCCCTGTCTTTCCCATTCACATTTAAGGATCTAAATTAAAAAAAAAATTCCCCTTCAAAGCTCTGTTGTACTTTCCCAATAAATTACTCTTCATGGTACTTATAAATCTTCATTTTATGGTCTATTTGGTCAGTGTACCAAACTATCCACTGTCATTTGTAAATAATTTTGACTTCTGTTACTTGCATTGTATGGATTTGTGGAGCTCACTGTCTTGCTTTCCTATGCCACTGCTAATCATTTCGCGAGCATGCTAGAAATCATTGCTCCATTGTGTTTCTGCAGACCTGTTTCATTCTGGAGGAGCTCTCTTTTATCGATCCAGGCTTAAATCGACGGATTGTCCTTCTGGGGACTTTTTGATTCGCTTTTGTTCCTCTCTTTTTCTACTCGTCCAGAGTGCCGTCATGTCCCAGAAACTGACCGGTGATGATGCTCAGAAAGGCTTTGCTGTTGGCCGTGGGCTTTTGGCAGCCGCCGAGACTTTGAACTTTAGTATGGGTGAGACGCACTCGGACCCCTACGGCTCGTCTTCCCAGTCTCATGGCATGTCTGGTTCGGGTGGAGGGGATGGAAAAGACCACGACTCTCAGCTCTCCCGCCGAGCGGGCAGCCACATTAGCAATACCATGAAACTGTTCGCCAGCCTAGGCCTGTCGCCCACCGATCTAGACGCGCTGGCGCAGGTTCCAGAGGAGAACATCAGTGTGGAGACCTTGCCCCATCTTATCATGCAACTAAAGAACCGCAAGATGGAAGCCGGCCGCCGCATGTCTGGTGACATGTCTACCCTTTCTTCTGAGTCTTCATATAGAGGCGGCCGAGACGATTGGGGCGGCTCGCAGGGTGGAAGATTGGACCGTTCCGGAGGACAGACTCAAAGCCGCTCGCAAGGCGACTTCGGTTATACCTCCACACAAGACTCGTCCGGTCGTGGATACGACATGTTAGATTACAGCAGCGGTAGCGGCAGAGACCGCCAGTATTCTGGTCTTTCCCATGAGTCCTACCGCAGCCTTGGCATGTCGACGTCATCGCCATCTGACGACATGTTCATGCAGAGAAGAATGGGCACCCCGTCTCAGGGAAAAGTGCAGGATTTCTTGGGAGTCATGCCCCTCATGTTTCCCCATCTGTGCTCCCTTTGCGATTTTGATGTGCACTCTGTCATGGTGAGTAATTCAAGCCGTTTGTCTTCTGCACACACACTTCTTTCTTCTTGAGTCCTGCTTATTGAAGAAGACCCTCTTTAAACATCATTTGTTGCATTTAAATAAACAAAATTGGACATGAACTGTCGTTAGCTGTATTACTGACTTCTTGGTCTTTATGCTTGGCTTCAGTTAGGAAAGATAGTATGTAGATCTCTTTTCTGCTCCATACCAGTACTCCTTTGTTGCTCGTACTTCTAGTCAAAAAAGGGTAACTTGTCAAGCTAGCTCTGAGCCACTTTGTCAAGCCTTGAATTGTTTAGATCTCACAGCATGTGCAAGCAATGTTGTTAAATTACATTAAGATAATTTGTTTCCTCTTTTCCTGTATTTGTGAAGGAATGGACTCAACACACGAATGGGATTCGTCACTCTGAAAACCGCAAACTCCTTCTGCAAATGTAAGTTTGTAACATGTAACAACACCAGAGGGTTAAAAGAAATTATGAAGCAATTCAGTGTGTCACCACGAATCAATCAAAGTAAACCCCTTCAAATTCATAAAGATAGTGACTCTAACATTGTAGATATTTAAATGCATTCATCAGCCTACTCGTAATATAAAAAGCAAATATAAAGAACCTATTACTTTTTTGTTGTTGTTTTGAATGTAGCCTTCGATATCTTAATCGAATTCTAGTGCATTAAGTTGCCATGTAAGACTTCTACACATGGTTGCTTTTGCAGTGTTAACATTTAGAGCTCAGCAATTCAAAAGGACCTGAAAACTGTTTCCTGTTGTTTTAATAGGTACCCAGACTGGGACCCTCAATTGCCCTCCAGTCGCAAGTAAGTAGTACTTTCATAAGTGTGATGCACCCTGCTTTTAATGAATAAAATAGTTGCATTAGAGCATTAAAAATACATTCTTCTCAGGTCAACATCCCTTTCCCTTGAAACAAAAAGTCGATCGGATGGCTTGTTGGGGGCGGCTCCAATTGCTGCCAGTCTACAAAGAACAGGGATGAGCTCCAGCTGGGGTAAATAAATCTGTGAGAGAGGATGCAGTCTGGTCTAAAACAATTACTTTCAACTATCTCTTTCCTGAATCAGCAATCTACTTTTATTCTGTGTCTTTGAGAGCAGTCTGTAATGTAAATGTCTTCTGTGGGTTTCACTGATTAACAAAAACAGTACAGTGAACTTGAAGATGACAAAACATTTTCTTGTGATGCACTGGCTAATTTGGGTCGTTTAAATGAGTCTCAAAAATGTTTCAGGACCTGATTCCAGTATGGGAATGACAAGTAAAATGACGTCGTATTCAACAGTACCACCCAAGGTAATAATGTACTGAAAGTTATTTGTTTTTGTTGTGATGTTAAAGGTGCTGTATAGAATATAATTGTGCTAAAGCATACAAATACCATATGGTATCAGATATTTAGGATACATATTAAGTTCACATACTTGTTTCTCTGAAAAACAATGCTACAGTCAGTTATTCTATTTTTGAAAATGTGTGTTCTGTGTCGGAATGACTGTTTTTGTTTTGGTCTGTGTGACTCCGCCCACTGCCAATTTAATCAGTAGTATTTCAACACACTGTGCTGCCAGTTCGCTAAAAACACAGGGTATTGCACCCATGGAAGCTTTCTAAACAAACTGGGTCAGAGATCACAGATTCTAGCCAACCTAAAAGGTCTCTGCATACATCTAAAAATCTCTATGACCAGTTGAATATTATGTGGTTAAATCAACTCAAGTTACAGTACAAGACTTGTTGCCTTTCGCTGTCAGTTGCGCTAATTTCTTTAGAGCGTCCTCAATCTAGCAACCTGTGTAAGTGTCGTGTCTGAGGAGGAGGGTGCAGGAGAAATGACTCTTTAGTGCTTTGAATTTGGAATGATGTACCCATTTCAACTAGATGTCTATTAAATACTGCCCCTTTAAAACTGTGTAGCATTGAAATGTATCTGCAATTAACATACTGGTGTATATATAAACAGGACATTTTTTTAGGTCTTTTGATTAAGTGAATAGTGTTTGTACACTTATTAATGTTTTTGTTTTAGATAAGAAGTAGGGTGGTTGTCGCAAAATACGAAAGGAAGCCGATGTCTCCAAACAGCCTGTTTGCCCTGGCAAAACCCTTTGGCACCATCTGTGAACATTTGATACTGAAGAACAAGGTAGTAACTGTACATATTTGAATGGTCATTGAAGATCATAAGTCATTTTACCTCATTTTGGAATGTGAATGTCCATAATTAGTATCTGTTCTGAGTGCATAATGTTTATTACATTCATTATTTGTATTTTTCAAAGGCTTTCCTAGAGATGCAGACTCATGAGGAGGCTTTGGCCATGGCCAATTATTACCAGCGTAAACCTGCCATTTTGCATGGGAAAGAGATACACATTTATTTGTCAAAGGAACTGATGGCTATTGAGGTAAGAATGTTTCTTAGTTATACAAGTTATACAAATCAAGCAGTCAGCTAAATCTTATTTGCTTTATCGATAAAGAAAAGTGGAAGGTCGGACAGAGAAACTAGGCCCATGAAGAGAGGCGTCAGCCAGGTGGTGTTTTTCTCCAATTTACCACGAGGTGGTGAGAAGAAAATGGAGCTCCTCACAATAGCTCGTAGATTTGGCACGGTTGAGAAGCATCTCTTTCTGAATGATGAGGTAAGTTACATATGCAGCATGCATCTTTAAAATATGTCCCGTTTCATGGGTTTCTTTTAGGGCCTACCCAAATTTATCCACCAAAAAAAAAAAAAGATATATATATATATTATAAACGGCTATAGCAGTCATTTGTTTTTATAACAAAGGAACCATATTTTTCAAACAAAAGAGTCAGCAAAAACTCCATTCAGATTGTTAAACATTAATATTATGCATTTGGCAGATGCTTTTATCCAAAACGACTTGCATTGCATTAAAAGGAACATCAATAATGAAATCCATGAGTTGCTAGCATTATGCTCTAATGTTTGAGCTACAGAAATCATGTAAAATACAGTAAACGTCAAGTTAAAAAATAATCCAGGCAAGTTCTCCACATTGTTTTGTTCATTGTCATTCATTTTGTGAATGAAGAAAATATTGAAGAATAATTATTTTTGTGCAATTTGCGTTCCAATATACGTTTTAACAGTATATAGTTAGTTATAAATGGTAGTTATGTACATATTCTTACTAAAACATTTTGGGAACACTTGATTTTAAAAACCAATTCTTACCATTAACATTTTAATAGCATAATGGCTATTTATTAGTACTTGAAAGCATATACTAATGCCTTATTCTGCATGACTATATTTTAGACTCCAAATGAAGAGTTTATTGAAGCAGAAGTAGTAGTGAATAGTTAATAAATAGTGACAAATTGGACCTTAAAATAAAGCGTGACCAATATTTTAGTTGCAGCTGTGACACAAGGACTTTTGTGAACTTATTTTGAGTATTAACAAATCAGAATTAACAGATTTTTATTTTTTTTATTGAGCTGATTTAAAGAAATCTAATTTATTTATAGGGTGTTTATTAACATCTCTGACCTAGTAATCTCCTGCTTGCAAGTGACAGGGCATGGAGGGATTGCAAAACTAATCAGATTACACACCGAAAACTCCCATGAAAAGATTTTGGCCTTATATTGCAAAAACACTGGATATTTGACATTCACACTCAGTTCTGAGCTTTTTCTCACTTCGACTTATTTTAAAACAGGCATTTGTGCAACTGAGCAATCCTGAGGATGCAGAGATGTTGGTGAAGTACTACACCATCAATCCTTTGACTATCAGTAAAAGATCCATTCGACTGAACATCTGCACAAAGTATAAGACTCTAACGTAAGTTATCCTTCCTGTCCAGAGAAACCACTTACAGCTTTAAAAAGAAAACCAAACCAAATGTGCTGTAAATGTGCTTGATGTTCCAGGGTCCCACCAGGCAAAGGCGATCAACCAAGGGAAGCACCTCCCCGTAAGAGCAGCACTAGCAGCAGAACAAGTGATAAACCTTCATCGAAGACCCAGAGGTCCTCCTCTACATCCAAATCCAAAGGAAGCTCTGTTGAGAAAGAAGAGCAACCAAAGCCTGAGGAAGCCGAAGCCCTAGGCGGTGGGTCTGGAGATGAAGATGCTGATGTTATGGAAGCACGTGATGGAGATGAAGAGGGTTTTGAAGAAGCAGATGCAGGAGATGTCGAAACCTCCTGTGATCCAGAGCAAGCCACCCAACAGCAAGAAGATATTGATGACACCAATGTAGAGGAGGAGGAGAATGAGAATGAGGTGGGGGAGGACCCTGAAGCGCAGCAAGCCAGAGATGACTCCCATGATGCCGAGACCGCAGAAAACCAAGAGGACTCTGATGAAAAACAAGAAGAGACTGAGGTGGAGGAACCTGCAGCATCTGAAGCAGAGCAGAAGGAGGACACCTCTGATCATCCTAAAGACCTCGAGGAACAGAATGAAGAACAGCCTGAAGATGAGGGTGCTGAAGAGGACAATGCAGAGCAGGCAGGACCTTTGGCACATATTCTGAAATGCCTCTGTCTAATTCTTTGTTGCTTGGATGGTTCTTAAAAAATTCAAATTGTTGTTTACTCTTAAACGTGAAGAAGTATTCATGTAGATATATTCCACACGACAAAAGCGTACAGTTTCCAGTGGTTGTCAGTCTCCAAAAAGGACCAAAAACAGCTTTATTAAAAGTATGCAGTAAAAAACCGTGTTACATTTACGGGAAAAAGCTTGCCCCTGTGGTTGTCAGAAATGACTAAAAATACTGTCACAGTGTTTACGGTTTTACAGAATGGCATTTTGGTAGTTGTATATTTTACAACTTATTACTTTATATTTTAAATGAAATGATAATATACCAATCTTCTTGAATTTGCAAAATCTGCATTTTAACTTCAGGGGACTCCGGGAATGTAATTTTACTGCTTTTCCACCATATCAGGCACCTCCCCCTTGATGAGTGGACACGCCCCTTACTGGTGATTGGCTACAAGTGGCGCTCAGTCTGATCCACTTTCAGCAGCTTATTGCACTTTCAACCATTTCTTATTTGTATTTTTTATAGTCCATACCTCTCATCTGCTGTTTTCCAAGTCTTCTACAGCTGTACAGTTGTATGAACCACTTTTATTCTTTTTGGTCGTCTTTGGAGCTTGACAGTCCTGATCACTATTCATCACAGCATATATATTCTTTTTTAGGTTGAAATACTCCTTTAATATAAATTGCATGTTTTACACTCATTTGACCTGCATTTCTGTTGACTCTGTGTATTTGCTTGTAGGAGGGTCAAAGCGAAACCGATTTTCCTGAGAACATAGATGAGTTTGTGACCCTTGATGAGTTAGCAGAGGACGAGGACGCTGACAAACAAGACTCAAAGTCCAAAGCTAAAAACACATCAGGTACTGCTCTTGAGCAATGACAGTGGCTTTAGTGTTAAATTAGTTATAAGTTGTTAAATGAAAGATTAAACAGTTTTTTTGTGTGTAGTAAGTCCATTTAAATGATGCATCTTATCTTGTATGTTTCAGGAAGCTACAAGGATAATGGAGTAAGCTTGCATATACTTGAAAATTAATTTGCAACTTGTCTGTACATTGATGTACTGATTTTGTTGGATATTAATGTATGTCCTCTAATTGTAGGGATTGAGAGTTGTGAATGTCGTTGGGTTTAAACGTGGCTACGGTTATCTGGATGAAGTCCTTGCTCTTGCAAAGCCATTTGGTAAAGTGGTGCGGCACCTGGTTTTGGATGTGAGGCCTGAGGTAACCGCTCCCAGATGTACTGTTCAGGACACCTCACTGACCGCAGCTTTGCTGTAGCTTTCCCAAAATTTGTGCTATCCAAAAATCAATGCTAGATTATTAAATGTGTATAAGTGTTTATTATGCATTGAAAGGCTGTGTAATATAGTGCAATTTGGCTGGAGAGAATGTTTTTGTCATTCCTCTCGGCTATAAAGCAAAGAACAGTCTGTGTTCAATGAATTATGCTCAAATAGCCTGAAGGTTGTTGTTTTTTGGTGCTCTGTGTTAGGCCTTTCTGGAGCTCTCCAGTGAACAAGAGGCAAAAGCGATGGCTAGTTTCTACAGTGGAAATGTCATGCCATCTGTGTGTGGAAAGCCTGTGAAGGTCTATCATTCACAATCCTATCCAACCATCCAGGTAAGACTTGGGCTTATTAAAGGGATAGTTTACCCAAAATTAAAACTTGCTGTTAATTTACTCACCCTTTAGACCATCCAAGATGTTGGTAAGTGTTTTTTTTTTTTTTTATTCAGTAGAACAGTAAAGATGTTTAGCTATAACTGTGCTCCTTGCTGATTCATAGCGTTCAAGTCAGCTGCTGCCTGTCTTTAAGAATAAGAAAAGCAAATCAAGGGAAACCAAACTAATACCCCTGGCTAATTACGATATATTTAATTCTTATGAATCTGTCTGTGCAAGAAACTGATCACTATTTACATTAATATCTGTAATCCAGAGCCTCAGGTAAATGTTCTGGAGTGATGTCTGGTTGCAAGAGTCATTTTTTTTAACCTCTTAACCTGGACTTGTCAAACCAGTTCATCAAGTCAAATCATCTGAAACCGTTTGCGGTACAAGCAGCACAGATGTACAAGTTAGTTATCCAAAACTCACTTCCAGATGCCTGACAGTCACTCCGACTGGAAATGAGCCAAAATACAGGCATATCTGGCCCTCTGATGTATGAATCATTCAGCGCTCCGGTTCCTCCAAAAGTCACTGAACTGAGAAAATAGTTTGTCTTGGACTGAAGACCAGTGAGCCGCTCATATGCGCATGAATGAACTAAGCACTCAAATGAAAGGGAAAAATTAATTTTTTTTTGAAAAAGGTGAGCTGTTGAAGAACAGTTTATTGACTTCATGTGTTCAAACATCCACATTTCACATCACTGGTGGGTACTTTAATGGTAATTAGGTATACGTGGCTTCATTGCATGATTAGGTGAGCAAGCAAGTCAACTGAAACAAATCAACGAAACCGACTTCAAGAAAGATTAGATTTCTTAGATCAGATTCAACTTTATTATAGTCAATATGCAGAGTACAGCTACAGAGCTAATGAAATGCAGTTAGCATCAAACTAACTGCAGAGTAAGTGAAGCTATGATTTACAGAATGTACAGTGGAGTTGCTATAAACAATATTAAGCAGAATATGAATAGGATTGCAATGAAGGATTGTATATATACATTATGAACAGCAGCAACGTAAGAACTGGAAATAAAGTTGGCTGAGTGTACAATAGCATTGTAAATGTATCCTATACAAAATATCAGTAGTGCAAAAATATTTTTATAGAAATAGTTTACTGTGCATTGTACAGTAACAACGTTAGACCATTTACAGTGTAATAGCGTGAACATTGTACAGTCTCTGCAAAATATGAGTAGTATTTGTGGAAAATAATCAGATTTCCCTGTTTCCTGAGGCTCTGTATTACAGGTAATAGTGTTGTAAATAATGATCAATTTCTTGAACAGACTGATCGTTCCACTTCATAAGATCTCAATATATTGTCATGAGCCTTGACTATTAATTTTGCGTTTCCTGATTTTTGTATTGTTTTTTTTTTTAATACTCAAAAAATGGGCAGCCCCTACCTTGCACATTTCAGCAAAAAAAAAAAATCTTTAATGCTCAATTGAGAAAAAAAAACTACATTTTTGATTTCCTGGGGGTGAGAAAATCAACCGCAAATATACATTTTTGGGTGAACTATCCCTGTAACTCTCGGGGAATACTGAATCTAAAAGGAGCAGAATCTAACACTGTTTATGTGTAATGTCTACAGAGCGGCAGAGTCATCTACGTTCGTAATATTCCATCCTTCAAAGGCTCAGATGCCTTAATTCTGAAAATCGCAGAACCATTTGGAAAAGTTAAGAGATACTTTCTGAACCGAATACGCAATGAGGTAATGTAAAAATTTGACACTTTCTGGCGGATACATAATCAAAATAAATATGGTGTTCAAAATATCTGTGGTATTTTTGCTCAGTGCTTCATTGAGATGGAAAGATGGGAAGATGCTGAGAAAATGGCAGAAACCTACAAGGAAAATCGACCTAAATTTGAAGGCAAACGACTGCTTGTCTACATGAGCAGGAAATACAAGCAACTAAAAAATGGGTCAGTTGTAAATTCAGATTCCTTTTTTTTTTCTCAAAGAATGTTGCATGGCATCTGTTTTGACAATATAATCTTCTCCCAGACACAGACCTCCAAACCCAGAGCCTGAGGAGAAACGGCCGCTCAAGAGGGAGCGCTCCAGAGAGTCTGAGACACAGAGCAACTCCTCTGGCAAAAGTAAGAATAAGAGAGAGGAAGAGCCTTCTGTCAAGAAGATGAAGGTGGAAGAGCCTGTCACTGATAAAGCTGAGAAAGAGGAGAGCCAGGAAGAGAAGGAAAGCCAAAATGTTCCAACAGAAACTGTTCCTGAAGTGATGAGCGAGCCAGAGGAACAACAAATCAAAGAAACCTCAGAGCACCAGAATATGGAGACTGTGAGTGACCTCATTAGTCCTTCCCTTTTGGATGAGGTTAGCATTCTTATTTATGAATGAGCTCTGCCTTTAATAGAATGAAAATTTACTGAAACACACTCTCAGGACATTTAAAAGGTATATGAGTTTGTTTTTTCATGGGAACTGATGTGCAGTAATTTAGCATTACATCACTAGCTCACAATTGGATCCTTTGCAGTGAATGGGTGCCGTCAGAATGAGAGTGCAAACAGCTGATAAAAACATCACTCCACTTCATCAATTAACACCTTGTAAAGCAAAAGCTTCTTGCTTGCAAAAAACAAATCCATCAAAACGTAATTACCACTTTATTATGGTCCATAATCCATAATAACTCTTCCTCCAGTTAAAAAGTTGTCGCATCTGCAACAAGAGAAAAATATGCACATCTCAAAGCAGTGTTTATAAGCCAAAATCGTTATGAACAAATATATGGGTGGATTTTGATATCAGAGAACAACAGGGATTGGCTTTTTATAGATTATGGGGTCATATTTTGATAAAATAGATAACTCTTTTACCTACTTTTTTTCAAAATGCTCCCTACAGGATGTACTTGATTTATCTACTGCTTTCCTTTGCCCAGGAGCCACAAGATGAAGAGACTACTCCCCCTGAATCAGAGAAGACGACTGAAGAAAAACCCATTACAACAACACCATCTGAAATGAAGCTTGACACTTGCCATGCTACTCTTGAGCCATATGATCCTAAGGTCCCAGTGGGTAAGATGGCTTTGGTTTTTGCAAAGAAATAAGTTTGACGTAACAAACCTGTGGATCGAGTCTTGTTCAAGAACGTGAAATGAAAAAATCACACTAATATATGGCAATAAATCAGTTGGGATTTGCTGCTAAATGCTTTAAATGAATCAATGTATGTCTTATGAAAACCCGATGTGCCCTGACTTTTTTTTTTAGTCACTATTTGTGTAATATAGTCCTGATAGATCGCTTGTAAGGAGTCTCATTAATGAATCCCGTTCGACCCGTCTCAGGTGTGGAGTTTGTGAAGATGGGATATTACTGCAGAGTCTGCTTCCTGTTTTACTCGAATGAAGACACTGCAAAGAAGATCCACTGCAGCAGCCAAGCACACTACGATAAGCTAAAGGTGACCATTTCTTTTCATCTCATCATCACATCACTTGTAATGCACTAACTGTAAAAACTTAAGATGTCAGAAAAGGACAGGTCTAGATTATGTATTACTTTTACTTTTTTAGTAGTAAATATCAGAATTATTACATTGACATTTTTGATTCTTTTTTTTTTTTTTATCAACAGAAATATCTGGAAAAGGAGAAGGCCAAAGCACAGAGTAATGGAGCGAAGAAATGAACCGTTCAGCTGGAACATCTCTTAATATGTCCCTCGTACTATTTTTGTGTTTTCTGTGAATTTTTGTTTGTTTTTTTCTAACAAAGATTAGACTGAGGTTTCGCTCTTTTTAAAGTAGTAATGAAAGATGACACATTCATAAATCATATACCTGCCTGTTCTGTTATAGAGATTTAGATGTGTAGTTTTAACACATTTTACACCTTAATCGCTACTACTACAGCTGTATTTTTTCCCTTTTATTAAATTTCAGCATTCCTCAGGCTTTGACTCTTTAATATTTGTTTTTTTCTATTTAGTATTCTGTGAAAGGAGAACCTATTCATGGCTCCATTTATGTAGTCAGAGCATGAAGTGAATCTGCTAATGAGTTAGTCACAAGAAGTTTTAAAACGTAAACCCTTTTGTGAAACTCAATTTCTCTGGTATATAATTTAAAGGGTTAGTTCACCCAAAAATGAAAATTCGTCCATGTTTTACTCGCCCTCGAAGCATCGTAGATGTATGTGACTTTTCTTTCAGTCGAATCCAATCGGAGTTGTATTAAAAATTGTCCTTGCTCTTCCAAGCTTTTCGATTGGGTAAGCTGGTGTCTGTTGTCAGCAGTTAAGAAGACGTGAAATAAAGGTCACGCATCTGAAATGAAATGTACCTCACACAGCTCCAGGGGGTGAATAAAGGCTCACTGTCTCTAAAGTTACATGCGATATTGGTATACACTTTTTTTCTAAGGTGAATAGCATTTCAGGAGAATGACTTAGTCATAAAAACCATAAACTGTTCATCTAGGTGTCAACTATAATGCACACCTTTTACATTTTTTATATGTATTAAACTGTAACTCCTATGTAAATTCTGCTACTTTTTCTAATGTTTTGGAACGTTAAAGCTCAATAGCATTTGAGAAGGAAGGCACATTTTTTTTAAAAATATATCTATTAAAATAAATTGTAAATATTTGCATTTGTTCAAATATTTACTTAATCTTTCATTTTTTGCCACCTTTTTGCTTTGACACAGCCCCTATAATTTGTCAAAAAAATAAATAAAAGAAACACGTGGACATCACAACCCTTACAAAAATGAACCATGGTTTTATCATAGTAAAACTGCTTAATTTTCTTTTGCATGATTTCTGAATGATTGAGATTATAAAATAAATTGGACAACTGTATTAATAAAGTCATAGCCATAGCCATGTTTCCTTAATACGAGACCTAACTCCTGTTACATTTTGTAAATATAAAAATATCGTCATACAAATGAGGAGATACAAACTAATAAATGTATTGTGCATAAATGGTTAGAGTGAAAACATTACTGTAGTATTAACCCTATCACTATATAACTATATCACAGTCATTTTAATATGTGTTGTGTAGTGCACATACCAAGACAGTGTGCACTAAATCTGATTTACAGTCAGTGTTTCAGGAGACTCGGACTGATCCCTCTCAGCCCAGACAGGAACCCTATAGAGCAAAACAAAGATTTATCCACTGCTTTCCTTTGACCACAGTAGGCTGCTGTTGTTGTATCAGAGAAGAGCACCTCAAATAAAGCTAGAATCTAGAAGCGCTGCTCTTGGTGATGTCCCAGTTGGTAAGATTGATTTTATTTAGCTAATAAATAGTTTTACGAAGCCAGTCATTTGACTTGGTTTGTATTAGAAGAAGTGTGCAAAAAACTGCTATCAGAACTGCGTTCTGAAGTCTGAAAATTACAGTTCTACAAAAAAGAAAAGATGATTACACTGTACAACGTAAATCGTATTTAGTATTTACAATTATTTGTTGTAATGAGGATTCACTAAATTGTGAAATGTTATGTTATGTGTATGTGATATGTTTCTGAAACAAATGTTCTATTTTTATTTTATTTTTTCCTCATCTAGAATATTTGGAAGAGGCAGAAGCCAAAGCACAGAGAAATGGGGTGAAGAAATGAACCACTCATGCTGGAACATCTTTTAATATATAGCCTATATTTATTTGTACTATGTTTTAAATTAACAAATATTTTCTCTATTTAATGTAGTAAAAGCCTATGAATTCAGAAGCAAGTCATAGCTGTTCTGTTATAATGATTTAAATGTCGAATTTGCCTCACACTTAACTGCTGCTACGATGTTTTCATTTTATGTTGTTTTATTAATACAAAGGTATTGAATTATATCTTTCACAAAATGCAAAAGAGAGATCATTTTATTTTAATATTGTAATGTTATTAATCAGTCATGCTCAGATCACCTTACAGTAAACACCTCCCCCCCCACTCCCCCCCCCTCTCTCGCTCTCTCTTTGTATTGCTAAAAAGGCTTTGTAATATAGCAAGTATAGCAGGTCACTACTGGCAATAAAAATCTGGAAAAATAGGCATATGTAAACGCCAGTATTAACAAGAGTTTAAGGATTTGGGAACCGAGAGAAGACAATTGTGTTTACATAGTTTTAAATTTTAACCATAATTTTTCTCTGTCACTTTAGCTGGTAAAGTTGTTTCTACTGTAACAATATTGATCAAACATTTGCATTATCAGAGATAAATTTTTAAGGTCCGTTCTAACCAATTAATGCTATAATGTATTTGTTTTGTTTTTTCTGAATAAAATGTAATGTCATTTTTAATTTTCACACATATTCAAACGATACATCCGTCGTGACTTTTATTTTGTAATATCACATTTCCGGTTTAGACACGGAGACAAGAAGAACGCTTTCACCACAACCGCTATTTTGCATCGTTTTGGCGATCAGTTGATTTATTCCAGCGTTTAAGGTAAGTTTTTTTTATAAGTCAGTACAAACTGGTTATTTCCTTCGTAATATAATGTGACTACGCGTCATATAATGTTATTGTATCGGCGAGAATATGGCGGATAGCATCAGGGCCAAAGACAAACGGAACATGGCGCTTAGCAGCATCGGGCCAAAACACAAGAGATCAACCTTTCAGGGAAAACTCAAATTATTCTTCATTTTTAAGCTGAAAACAAACTCCACCTCCATTGAGGTAGTTTAAATTTAATTTCAAGCTGTTACAAGCTATTATTTTTTCTTGTATAATAATTTACGTGTATTATAAATGCATGTTGAAATGAAAGCGATAGTAAAGATGAAGTGTTCCAGTTAAAGTTGCTTTCCTTTAAACATATCCTCTAACAAATGGACATTTTATATCTACTACTTTAATTAGATTATTAGTTGTGATATTACTGGTCTGATACAGCTGAAGTTTTATAAAACAAATCCAGAGACATCCACAAAGTGTGAATGATTTGATTTTTCATCTCAAGGTAAGACTGATACAGGTGACACCAGTCATCCGGATTCACCAGCAGATCTTCCACCTAAAGCTGATCTCTTCACTATTGTAACATTAATACAAGCAGAACAATTTTTCCTAATCAACATTTGACAGGTGAGCAACAGCTGCCCCTGCAAGAGCTGATTGTTTTTAAGGTTCTGCACATATTTGACAACTTTGGGACATGTCTTACAATCAACCATACCGAAACCCAGCTGATGATTACAGCACAAGCAGTGACAAGTACAAAGACTCGCAACGAATTTATCACCGGGAGTCTACCGCTTACAGGTCGCGAATAAGGAGTGGGTCTCCAGAGCGGACGTCTCCATCCTCATCAGAACCTGTCCTCTCGTCTGCTAAGGCTTTGTCTTTTCTGCATAGCTGTGGATTGGATGCTGAAGACCTTCAAACTCTTGCCCAGCTTCCTGAGCATCTCATCGCAGCCGATACCCTTCCTGACCTTCTCGCGCAGATCAAAAGTAAGAAAGCGTCCAACCCTTCTTCATCTAGGTCCAGCGCGCTCCAAGCCAGTTCGTCATCTCGCTCCTGGGACGACAGGAGCCACACACAGCTGGTTGAGTATCCATTGGATTTCCCTGCGCGTCAGTCATATTCCATTCCTCGAGAGCCGTTTCCAACCTGGGACGACCGCTGGGAAAATGCCCAACAAACAAGCGCTCCAACATGCACGTACACCAGTTCTGACTCGAACTATGTGGTTGAGTACAACCATTTGAAAGACAAACAGTCTTACTTTGAAAAAGCATCTCATGCCACAGAACCATCGAGGCAGAAAACATCCATCATCCCGCAGTCTTACTCTAGCCACAGCAGAGACGTTAGTCAATCCTCTCCTCTGTCCACTAGAGATGCAAGTCAATCCTCCCATCGCTCTAGCAGAGATGTCAGTCAATCCTCTTATCTGTCCAATAGAGACGTCAGTCAGTCCTCGCATCGCTCTAGCAGAGACGTCAGTCACTCCTTACATCTGTCTGGGAGAGACATTGGTCAGACCTCACATCTGTCTGGGAGAGACATTGTCCAGTCCTCACATCTGTCCGGGAGAGACATTGGCCAGTCCTCACATCTGTCCGGAAGAGACATTGGCCAGCCCTCATATCTGTCCAGTAGAGACATTGGCCAGTCCTCACATCTGTCTGGAAGAGACAATGGCCAGTCCTCACACCTGTCTGGTAGAGACATTGGCCAGTCCTCACATCTGTTGAGCAGAGACACCGCTCCAACCTCGCTCCTGTCAAACAGAGGCATCGCTCCACCGAATCTCCTGTCCAGCAGAGACGTCGGTCTGCCCTCGCTCCTGTCCATCAGAGACCTTGCTCCACCCTCGCACCTGGCCGGCAGAGACATTGGTCAATCTTCACACCAACGGAGGACAGAGTCAGCTCCTAGAGTGCCCACCAGGAAGGAGGCGTCAGATTTCCACGGGAAAATTCCTCCAGTATTTCCCTACGCATGTGTGCTCTGCGAAATCACTGTCCTCTCTAACAAGGTAAGTAGCTTATCTTCGCTCTTACAGATTCTACATTACCAGCTATTTACCAGACAGTTGCAGGCAAAATACACATGAGCGTACTGTGGCATATGAGGTAAGTCCAAGTAGCATTTTTTATGACTAATGCGTTAAAGGTAGAGTTTACCCCAAAGTGGAAATTCTGTCATGTTGTTCTGAACCTAATAAAGACAGAAAGTAACATTTAAAGCAGTCCACTCAACTCATGCGCTGTATGAAGTCACTATCCCACTGCCATAGTCCTCAAATCTCATTCCTGCTTCTGCATATGCAAATACGCTGCATCATATTCGGTCACAAGACATACCAGAACCAATGGAGTCACTGAGCAATGAAGTCATACTTGGATCGAATTCATCTTGATGCAAAAAGTATGAATATGCGCTAGTTAGAATGAGATTTAAGGCCTATAATAGAAAGGAAGATTCTCACTGCATAATGACTTGAAAATTGACTTGTCATTTCTTGATAAGATCGTTTTTGTCTGAAACAACCAAAATGTTAGATCTGTTAATTTTGATAGCATATGCAGTTTTTATAAGCATAACAGTATACGTGATTTTTTTTCTTTCTTTTCAGTACAGTCCTTTTCATTTAAAGTAGATGGAAGTCTGTCTTAATCATATGGACTATGCATGTACTCTGTCATATTATACATTTTAGTGTCTCATGAATGAATATTTAGAGATATAACTTGTGTTTTAGGACTGGTCTTTGCATATAAAAGGAGCCCAACATGCTAATAGTCAACTTAGTCTTGTGGAAAAGTAAGTATCTTCAACTTTATCTTTAATTTTGTTCTTAAACTCATGCTGTTGCTAAATAAGTATTTCTGTCAAACATGAAAGTCAAGAAGTTTAAGAAACATATTTGGTGATGGCAAGGATGATTTAAGAGATTTAGCTACATTTTATACAGATTTATTGCCAGTAGTCATACAGATTTAACATGAAACATAACACAGTGTACAAACAAAGCGTGTGCAATTCTTTACGACACATTTTTATTAAAGTAAAAGTGTTATGTATTTACCATCTTATTGTTTTATATGGTAAACCAGGTTATCAGTAGCATGATACTAACAGTTGCATGGGTTCAGTTCTGCTCACATACTGATAAAATGCAGGCCTTGAATGTGTTAAAAGCAACTGCCAAAATGCTCAAACGTTAATAAAAGTTTTCCACAAATATCCTTTTCATTAGATATCCAGCGTGGGATCAGACAATCCAATCTGCTCGAAGGTAGAATCATTCCCTCGTTATATTTGTAAAACCGCACCTATCCAAAAAATGTGTTAGATTACATTTTTGTACACACTTTAACAGAAATGAGGCCCAACCTGACCGACACACGTCCAGAACAACACAGGAACGAGGTAACGTCTTTATTCCTCTTCGTAGTGATTCAAGCTATCTATCTTCTAGATATTTTAGATATACAGATGTTGTTCTTTTTTCAGGTGGAACCTCAAACAGTAGAAATGTATCGTCAGGCAGCAAAAGTGCAGCGTCGAGCAGTAAAAGTCAAACATCAAGTAGCCAGAAGCGCAAGAACACTGAAGCAACAACGAAGGTGGATTTTTATTTGTGATGTTCTGTTTCACTGCTGGTTTAAAGTTCAGACATTGTTATATTTATTTAACTAAATCTGATTACAGTGCAAAGTGGTGTGTGTCAAGTTTGAAGTGGATGATGTGGATGAAGCTTACCTGAAAAAATTGCTTGGCCAGTTTGGGGCTATTGTCAAAATTATCATGTTACCTAGAATGGTATGGCATTTTATTTATATATATATATATATATATATATAACTCCTTTAAAAAATATATGAATCTGATTTTTAAATGGGCTGTAATACTTTTTTCTTGTAATATTTTTCTAGGCTTTTGTGAATATGGGAACAGCAGGCCAGGCAGAGGATATAGTAAAATATTTCTACCAAAACCCTTTGAGGATCAGAGGAGAACTGATTGTATTTACTCTGTCTGCAGCATTCAATTTCCTACAGGTGAGTACAATTTTATGTCAAGCCAATACTTTTTGATGCAGAGGACAACCAAATATGAGGACCTTTTTCCAAAAATACAAGTACATAGGGCTGTGACGGTAGCTGATTTTTACCACCGCGGTAGTCATGGACTAACAACCGCCGGTGGCGCTGTGTTGATAAAAAAAAAAAAAAAAATGTTATTTTTAAATGTTTAACGTAGGGGCGGGGATGGCCAGACACTCACAACTGCTGCTTCTGTCACTTTTTCTCATGGCAAGAAGTGCATTTATTCAGTCGCAGAATGACTGAACAGGAGACGTTTCAGACACGCGCTCCACTTCACTCTTTTATCAGGTGCAAGTTAAGCGAGCGCGGAAACGGTCCTGTGCTCAAAGGCGCCGGTGCCAAAAAAGGTGATTAAAGCTGACATAAAACTGTGCATGCATGTAATATATTTTATATATATTATATACAGGATATATTTATATATACATGTATGCACATGTCTATGAAATCAGACAGCACTGTCTCACTCATTTGAGCACTTGTCAGTGAACGCCGCCTGCAAAACACTAAAATAAATATCAAAGAAATAATGCAGTTAAACAAGAAAGTAGCCTAAATAAGAAAGTTAAATACCCACTCTAACGGACGCGAGCGACGCAGCGTGACAAAATACTCATTATAATCAGTGATGCTACACTGGAAGCTGCACGACAAGACATGATAAATCCCTGTCCGGTCTGTGAGGTACTGACCCAGAGTTCGCAACGCGGTTGTGTTGCGTCCGGTTTACTTTTCCGCCACCAAGCAAGCTCAGTAACTCTTCATCTGCATGCGCTCTCTTTGAAATAGGAATCGTTGCCATATTTCTTTTTACCATCTTTTATTTATCGCTGTCTCGTTTGTATTTGGCCAGTTTGGAGAAAGCCTCACCAAACCTGACCAGCCAGCGTTTGCGATCACGAGAACTCGTGCAAACGCTGATGGGTGACATGAATGCAGATGACTCCAGATCGGCGATGTGGTATTTGCTTTCCCAACAAGATCCATCGCCCAACACTAAATTAATTTGCTGAATGTATAAACTGTATTTTCCTGCGCTCAAATCTGCCAATCTAAAGGAAACGCTGTGTTTGAGGTAATTTGTTAATAACAATAGACTTAGAATTTGCAACTATTACAGTTATTACACTTATTACACATATACAAAACTTTGTATTATGCTTGTGACGTCACGTGCACTACCGCCGGTGGCAGTAGACAACAGTTGTCACGGCAACCGTCACAGCCCTACAAGTACAACCACATATTTTCCTGTGTGAACCCAGAATATTAAGTGATGTTACAAAGACAACATGTTGTTATCCAAATGAATTAGGCATTGTATTGTCACTATAGTAATAATAATAGAAATTATTATAAAATATGTAGTTAAGCTCATGATTTATTTTACTAGTTTTAGAAAGAAGAATCAAATGGTAAACACAGTTTTTCTCCAAATTTTCAATGAACCAGATTCAAAACCCCTGCTTGTTAGCGATGTTAAACATTTTGAATCTTCTGCCAGACTTGTCCCTGAATAAGACTCTCCCCTACTTTACAAAACCCCATCCTAAAAATATGGTTGAGACTTTGAAGTCAGAGATGGAGCAGGAGTGCAACAGTGCTTTATCTGTGTTGTCAAAGGCTTGATAAGCAAAATGACACACTTGACAAAATGATCCACTTCAGCTACATTTACTCAGCTATCTGCTTTTCTGTCGGGCATCCAAGTTAGTTATGTCAGGAAGGGGATCAGAGATATTTTCCAAGTGCCATTCAAAAGATTTTACCCGTGACACCTTCAAAAATGACTGCATCTATTTTATTTGTTTCAGTATGCCACCAATGGTAATTGAAAGAGTTCCTTCCTGTTTTACAGACTTCTCGTGTAGTGAGCTTTTCACCGTTACCTTCTGGTGATGGCATACGCTCGGAGTTGACGGCCATTGCTAAGCGTTTCGGATCCGTAAAAAATTCTCAGTTTCTCCCAGGCCGGGTAGGATATAGAAAATATAGTTTTTTTACTTATCTTATGGCATTTTTTTTCTCTGCAGTCATCTATGTTGTATTAAGACTTTGTGTCTTTTTGCAGGGTTATGTGGAGATGAGCAGTGCAGAAGAGGCTGATAAATTGGTGGAGCACTATTCAACCCATTCTCTTAAAATAAAAGGAAAAACCATTACCGTTTGCTCCTCAACTGAGTACCAGACGCTTGAGTAAGCCTGTTTTGCTGATCTTATGTTGGCTTGTAAAGACACCATATTTTTGCATTTGGATATTTTTATTCTGTTTTGTTGGGTAACACTAGAGACGTTACATTTTGATCCTAATTTGGTGTGCGTTTTTCCATTCTGCTTTTAAAATAACATGCTTGATATTTCTCTTCATGGTCTAGAACGACGGATGCTGACAAAGAAAAGTCACCAGTTTCTTATAGCAGCAGCAGCAGGAGAAGACGGAGGAGTTGCAGCCCAAGGAGGAGATCCCACAGAGACTCTCCCAGCCCCAAACGAAGAGCCTCTGAAGAGAGGTCCAGGTCTCGCATGAGTCAAGACTCTAAGAGACGAGAAGAAAGTGGACGCTCACGGGAGAGAACCAAAGAGAGCTCTAGACCGGACAGCTCATCCAAATCCCGTTCTAAAAGAAGCTCTCCTTCAAAAGACCAGAAGCGAAAAATCAAAACAGAAGATAGTGTGAAGAAGACCGTTGAAGGCGACAACAATCAGTCTGACGTCATGGCTGATGATAGTGATCTTGAAGGAGTGGCAGTTATCGCAGATGATGGTGAGGCACTGAATTCAGAAGATGAGCACACGGTAGATGAAGAGATGGATGATGAGGCGCATCAAACCTCAGATGAACAGGAACCGGATACATCTGAACATGTCCAAGCTGTGAACAAGTCAGATGATCATACCAAACCTTCAGACGTGGGCACAACGAGCATACAGCCAGAGATCTCAGAGTGTGTACCAACTGCTACTACTTCAGAAGGATCGAGCGATTGTAAGGAAGCCCAAGAGCTTCAACAAGGAGAGCAACAAGAGCTTCTAGAAAAGAAAGAAGAGCTTCAACAAGGAGATCAAAAAGAGCTTCACGAAAATAAACAAGAGCAAAACGAGCTTCAACAAGGAGAAAAAAGCGAGCAACAAGGGGAGCAAAAAGACAATACGGTGGAGATGGAGGTAAAGAAAAAAGTCCTGCTTGCGTCATTTCCTGATCCCCTTTTGAATGGAATGTACACAATTTAAGTATTTCAGATGGTAGAGTATGGTACACAGTTCATAATATTGTATTCCATATTTAAAAAAGATATAGCCTATTACATCTGTCCTGTTTTGTCTGTGTAGGAGGCGGCAGATTTTTCAGAGAATCTAGACAAGGAGGGAGTGTTGACAGAAAAAGGTATTTATTTTACACTGTTATTAAATTATTCAACAGTTAAAGCAATAAAGTTCTGCTGTATGCTTTCTTAAAACCATTTTTGTAGTTTGCTTTAATCAAAGATAATTGAAGAAGTATGTCCATTTTGTTTTAGATGATGAAATGGAGATCTCGACTTCAAGCACTGAGGTTAGTCTGTTTATCCCTTTAAAGGGTTTGTGATTGTGTGTATATGGAACACACATTATGGTGTCTTCTATTAATTATGCTAAAGGCATTTTGAATTCTTTATAATTTCCCCTTCAATTTAAGGAACAGTTTGGCAAGGTTCTTGAGGTGGCAGGTTTTCCAGTGGCTAAAAAATACAGTGAAGCAGATTTGATGAAAATTGGGAAAAAATACGGAGAAGTGGCAAACTGCTGTCTGGTTCGCAGCAGTCGAAAGGTAAAATGATCAAAATAAAGCGTAATTTTAACATTAATGGAAGGATATTGTCTATGCAAAAGTAAGCAATAGTTAAGCAAGTCTTCAAGAGAATTCCTTACAGCTCTATTTATCAGTGTTCATGATACGTGATATGCAGTATCTGTTTATATCATATATGTAGAATTATGTTAATTTTGTTTTCATCGTAGACGGAGAAGGCATTAATTGAGATGGTGAATGCTGCCGATGCTGCAAAACTCGAAGCCGAGTGTAAAAAGCAACACATTAAGCTAGGTGGCAGAAACTTGAGGATAACCGTGTCAAAGACATACAGCCAACTGAACGAGGGGTAACTTGCATTACTTTTCTGTAGTTTGTGTTCTGAAGAACATACGAGATAATATTTGATTCTGCTTTAGGCAAAATATTGAAGCTGACTCAGAGAAAGTTAAGGAAGATACTGAAGAGAACAATAAGGAGCCGTCAAGCACACTGGCTTCCAGTGAGGAGAGTCCAGTAGTAATGTCTGATATCTCTGAAGAAGATGCTGAGGCTCAGGAATCAAAGGAAACCAACATGGACATAGTCGTGCAAACGTCTAGTGATGAGGAGGTCAAATCAAGAAATTTCACAAAATGAATCTCAAATATAATGTATTTTTATGGAGATCAGAAAACCCATGGAAATAAACTGCCGTGGCATTGATGGTACACAGCTCAGCTAACACGGTGTCTGTTGCTTTCCAATACTTCAGGAAGGGTATGGCAGAGTTCTCCGGATCAGAAACCTTCCAATGCCTGATGAGTACACGGATGCAGAATTTCTGAACATCGCAGAACCATATGGTAAAGTAGTGCGCCATTGGATGTTTCGCCTTCATCGAACGGTTAGTAGCTATAACTGCCGTGTGTGTGTGTATGTGTATATATATATATATATCAAATAGATTCAGTGCTTCCATCAATGAAATCTTAAAATGTTGTTCTACCCCCCACCCCACCCACCAGGGACTGATTGAAATGAAAAATGCCTCTGATGCTGAAAAAGTTGTAGCTGCGGCCAACATGAATAAAATTACAGTTGCTGGAATACATCCCAAGATTTTAGTGTCTACCAAGCATGCTCATTTAAATAAAAGGTAATTATGCACTTGATTTGTATGTGCTGAAATGCAAATTCAAAATAGCAGTGCTAATTACTACTTTGTCGTCTTTATAGTGTGTCGTAAGCAGTCATTGTTTCTTGATGTCAAACACAGTGTCAGGGCCTCAAGACCTGCAAAATTGATTATAGCCTGCATTATTAACAATTAGTCAATTGATGTCCGTTTATATTAGTGAAACATGGGTAAAAATGCTAGACAAAAAGTGCACAACCCCAAACTGTCCAGAGCACACAACTTTTTTGTAGTATAGGCTTTGATTTGGATTGCCTTTGTCAGATGAGTGTGCTCTTTAGTGTTTTGCTACAAGGCTCATCATTATTATAAGTCCCCATTAAATGTTAATGAGCACAAACTTTATATCAACTAGCTGGAGTGCAATGGAGAAAACCTGTTATTCTTATTAAATATTTTTGGGATGTTAAATTTAGGGGTTGCACTTTATTTTACAATATGTGTACTAACATGTACTTACAGTGTATTTATCTAAGAAAGTTCTGGTAATACAAGGTAACTACATGGGGTAGGGTTAGGTTTAGGGGTAGGTTCAGGGTTAGTACCTAGTTATTACATAGTTATTGTAATTACTATAATAAGTACATAGTATGTACATGAGGAACAGGACTGTAAAATAAAGTGCTACCAATTTAGGTTTTAAATGCACCATTGTTTAATTGAATCCTACATCTAACACCGTTAATGCTATTTTTATGAGAACAGTAAATGCAATGGGATTAAAACATATAATAGGATATTGCTGTTCCTCCTATTGAAAACTGGACAAATCTTATGTTGTAAAGCATATATGTTGTGCACTTTCTTCTTTTTTTTGTAACATTTTAGCACATGGTATGCTTAGCATGATCTTCATCATATTTGTATAGTTTTCAATTTGCACATTTTTCAAATGTTAACAATGTATATTTTTATAAGACCGATCACATTTGATCAGTTTATGAGCTGAATAATCAACTATGAAAGTCACTTACTGCATCCCTACACCAAATGTACTCTTATCCGTTTTATATTGTTTGCTAGGTACTTTCTACATGGACCTAGTGAGGGTTCTGTACACCCATCTTCTGATTTCGAGGAGGAAAATGATGAATCCGAGACACAAAACACTATTTCTGAGCAGCAGGCGTCTGTCCAGACATCTGCGAATGTCGAGGTAGATCATTCTCACTTATTGTACTTTCTTTGGTCAAAACCCTTAATGTTAAGCTGTCAGATACAGCTGTGCAGCATATCAACTGATACTGTGTGTTTGATGGTCTTAGGAGTCTTCGAAAGATAATCAAGATGACAACTCAAAGGGAGATGAGAAGAAGGTTTCTGCAGCTGATGATGGAAGTGTAACAAAGGCGGAAAATTCAGACGCTGTGTCAGAGACGCAAACACCTGTGATGGATCCAGTGGGTAAGAGCGTGCTTCACAGCCCTCTGAAAACATGATGCTTAACAAACCTGAGCTGTGAGAGCTTCTAACGCTCATGCAAATCCTCTGGGAATTAAGTAGCACTTAATTAAGGCACTTATATGGACAGTACTCAGCTTCTGCACAACTTATCTTTTGTACGTTACCAACAGGCGCAGAGTTCATTCGGCCCGTGGTGGGTTACTTCTGTAGCTTGTGTAATACCATTTATGCCAGTGAGGAAGAGGCCAAGGACGAACACTGCAGAACCCCAATGCATCATCAAAAGCTGAAGGCAAACCTTCACAGACTTCTTATTTGCATGATGATTTTGCATATCTATCTTTAGTGTGGTAGAAATTATACAAGACTGACATATGTTCTCATTCTTTTCTTTTCTCTTAGGAGCACAAAGAGCGTTCAACATAAACCATGAGATGATTTAACAAAATTCACAAATCATTCATGGACTCTCATGATGATGACATACTGTAGCTAATTCACATCATAATATATGTTTAGTCGTTAAGAGATTTAGTACTAATGCTTTTTTTATTTTATTATTGTAGCATGTTTGTTCTGTTGTCCTTTTATTTCATGAATGGTTTTATCTGGTGATCAACAAAAAACTTTAATGTTTTCTTCAAAAGCATGTGTTTTCCTGCACTGTACTGTAAAACAGAATGCCATAAAATCATTCCCTTTCAAATAAAGACACGTACAGTTATCAAATAAGTGCGCTTGTTTTCTTGACGCTGGTTTTGATTGGACGGCTGATGGTTGTCTCCGCCCACAGTATGCCGTTTCCATGACAACTCAACATGAACGCACACGGTAAGTAATTAAATCCTAATCTAATCATGACAAACTATATATCGTTGGAAAGGTCTAAGACTCTTGAATAGATATTTTACCAATCTTTTTTGTTAAAAATGTAGGAAAAGTAATAGATATAATATATGGCAAGAGTGCAACTCAAAAACCTAGATCATAACAGGAGTTTTGACCTTTGTCAAAAAAAAAAGTCGTCTTCGTTGTCTTTTTCTCTATCACACTTTAGAAATCATCAGATATTAAATATCACTTAAAAAAAACTTAAAATCTCAAAATGCATCTGTTGAAACCCATTTTAAAATCAAACATTGCATTACAATGAAAATGGTACCTCAAAATCATGTTACAAAATGTTTTCAGTCATGAATTACAAAAATGTAGGTTTGGATCATGCACTTTCAGGTCTATGTTCAAAAATGTGAGTGAGAGTTGTGTTGCTACTTTCTTATAGTCACTTCAGAGGATTCAACAAAACTTTGCTTTCTGAGGAGAACTCCAAAAGCGTTATGTTTACATTTGTGTCTTAGAGATCTCAATTATCTCTCATATTTAAGAAGTCGGAATTCCCAGATGAAAACTGGCCAGAATTAAACATGAAATAAAAAAATCACAATTACCCCCTTCATTCATTCATTCCTTCAGTGGTGGATCAGATTTATTTCCTTATTTTATTGAAAATCAGTGTTATATTTAAATGGATTCCATGAGAATATGAATTTAATGTTTGCAGATGACATCATTAAAAATAATCAGCATAATTTCTTAGTTTACTTTATGATAGCTTTAGATCTGTAAATGGCTGAAACTTCTAGTGATCAGATGTGGGTAGGCAATTTGAGAATTTCAGCACCAAAACAGCCAGAGACAAAAGGAGTCAAAATTCCCAGTCTCCTCTCTACTTTTAGGGATCCATTATGGTCATTAATTTCTTTTTTTTCATCTCCGTTGTCCTCCAAACCGCTGCAGATCCTGTTTCATCTGAATGGCTGGTATTTTGCAGCGTTCTTCATCGCTGAGATTCTTATGTTTAGCTATAAAGGTGATGTATGGGCTCAGTAAAGCATCTAGAGGTTGAGATTGTATGTGTTGTATTCAGTGCTTCTCTGTTGTTGCTGGGGTGATCCTCCCTTACCCACAAGCCAATCTGATATTGGATGTTGTCCTGCTGCTCCTCTTCTTGAGCCTGGAAACCCTCAGACTCTTCTATGGTCAGAGTGATACATTAATGTTCAAGAAGTAGCTGTAGAATTATTTCCTTCAAAGGACTAAAATCATCTTCATTCAGAATGGTGTCTTTGGAGCAGGGTTGTGCTAAACACTTGCCTCTTTAAATATTCATTGGAGTTTAAATGCCAGGAAGAGGAATTTACTGTACTGCAATTCAAAACACATTTCATAATATAAGTCCTTGTTATACAGTCACACAACAGATGAAATACACAAAATAATCATATTAATTACACTACTCATTTATTAACTTTATTCACAGTTAATTGATACTTTCATTCAGGAGGAATGCATTAAATTGAGAAAAATGACAGTAAAGACACTTTATTTGAAATAGAAACCTTTTGTAAAATTATAAACACTTTGTTCATCAAAGAAAAATGTACCGCGGTTTCCAGCATAACTGCTTTCCACATTTATATATTTAAATAGAATATAGTTATTTTTAGTTGTAGTAATATTTTGAAATGTGTGTGTATATATAGTATATATATAATTCATATGAAAATGGAACTTAAAAACTATTTGATTTCAAACTTGAATTACAGATTTAGAATGAGTTTGCAGCATCCGTTTAAATTCTGTTACAATTCGGATAACTGAATTTAAATTTAAAAGACACTCTCTGTTCAGTTCTGAACCTCTCAACCCTGCTGTGGCAATGCGTGGATGAATGTCATCGTAACAGGTTGATAAAAAAAATGATTGATTACGCTGTTTTTAGTGTTATGGCGTATGAATTCTGCCGTTCAGGCTGGCTTCTTGGGCTCATGACCAGCACTGTTTTTTCAAGGTAACTGTTTCTCTATTTTCATTTTGGGGTGGAGTTTCCCTCCTCGACATGACTAAACCTAAAGTGATTCATTATTTATTTATTGCATCAAATATACAGCTGGATTTGTAATGTGTAATTTGTCTGTTGAAGAGTATTGAAATAATTAAATTTTTGTTTATTGGTCTGTAGGAGTTTTTTGATGGAAGAGGTGCCCCCTTACAGCGGACCAAAGACCCCTGATGCCAGAGTGAGTGAAACATCGAATAAATAGGGAATATGTGTTTAGTTAGTCATGTTAGAGAAACATAATTTCCAAAAACTGCCGTGAATGAATTCTTACATGCTGTCACATGTTTGACTTACGGTATTAATTCTGCTCCTGGAAGTGATTTTCTACAAAGTGATTGATTACAAATTGCATGGAAAGGAGGACATCAAAGTCATTCCATAAGTTAATGCATTTTATATTTCTTGTTAAATTTGAGCTTCTACTTGGCATTTAATTAAGCCCAGTATTGCCACATGCATTGTCATGCATCATTCTACATTACATGCATTGTAATTATAAACATACTGTATCAAGAAATAGCATGTCTGGATCTCCAGCTCTGAGATGTGAGGTGGGTCCGACAGTTCTGGGTGTTTGCAAGGGTGGGCCAAACTATTGGGCCCTCCTGTTGAGCCAGGCCTAAACATAATTATTTAAAAGTACAAATCTTCATAATCCTATACACCACCATTCAAAATGTGTTTTAAATAGTTTTATTTAGCAAGGATGCATTAAACTGATCAATAGTGACAGTTAAGACATTTAAATTGTTAAAATATTTGAACTTTCTGTTAATTAATTAATCATTTGGGTAAAAAAAAAAAAACATATCACTGTTTCCAAAAAAACAAAACAAGCACAACTCATCAGTTCAACTGTAATTATAATAATAATATTGTTTATTAAGCATCAAATCAGCATATTCAAATGAGATCATGTGACACTGAAGACTGGAGTAATGATGCTGATATTTCAGCTTCGCATCACAGGAATAAATGACATTTAAAAAAAATATTTAAAAAGAAAAGTTATTACAAATTGTAATATTTTTTACTGTTTCAAATAAATACAGCCTTGATTAACATAAGAGAGAGTATTTTTAAAATGTTATTAAAAACATCTTTTACAACTTTTAATGCATATATATTAGATTTTTCTAGACTACCTAGAAAATAAAAATGGGATCCATTTAAAGAAAAGTGCTGGATTGGTCAGACACATATGCATTGTCGTTACAGTAACCCTCCAGCTGACCACTGGGCATTAGTAAGTGGCCTTCCCACCTACGTTGCAAAGAACGGCCTGGTGAGAGTCTAGACCTCCATCCTCCTCTCCCGACGCCACAGTAGTCAGACAAGTTGGAAGCTATTATGGTTTATAATGTTCCTCTCATGTGCACAGCGAGGGGGAATAGAATGTGCTCCCACACTGAAATGATGGATAATTGTAATTTTGTGAATGGTATTTAATCAGAAAGCAATGCCCCTTCTCAGTGAGCGTGACTGCTGCTTTCTCTTCACTCTGTCTCACAGATCTGTAACATCATGAACGCTGCTGAAAATGAATTCTTTGACTTTCAAGTGAGCTCACCTTAACTTACGCACCTATAAAAGCCCCATATAGTAATAATAATTCATGCAATTTAATTGGCAGTGTTTCAAAAATAAAAGCTGTACACCTCATATTTTTGTATATCCACAAAATTTAATAGAATTTTTTACTGAAATGTATTTTGGTTAAAGTTTGTTTTTGTCCTGCCAGAAAGAGCCTCTGGATGGACAATAAAGAATGTACTCTCTTTGCCCATAGTAAACAAGAAAGAGGAAATTGTTCTATAACAGGAAAGATGGAAAGCCTTTTGATGACATGTGCGAAACACTAATGGAGGTATTTGAGGCCACATGATAGACCAGTAGTGTGTCATAGCTAAATATATAGTAATGGATAGATCAGCAGACTCCGCATCATTTATGTTTGAACATTTCATCAAGAACAAATTCATAATGTAGTGAAAGTTTACCCTGTTTTCAGTTTATTATGCTCGGTTGGTTGGATTTAACTAAACTGCTAAGCCAAATATCTAAAGCCTCTAAAAATAACTTTGATCAAATGTGTCTGTTTTATCTTTATCTTTATCTTATAGACTCTCAGTTCAGTTCAGTCAGGTTCCCTGTGGAGATTATGGTTTTTTAGTTTTCTCATTAATTTCCATCTGATTTGACTAGCAGAATGTTTTAATCTTCTTGCTCTCTTGTTATTTCAGTCAGTTTCAGACTCAGAATTTTATTTTGGTGTGAATCTGAGGATGAATCCCATTCTAAATGTGAACTTAAATGTAAATATGAATCTCAATTTGAATCTGAAGTTGATTTTCGACCCACAGTAAATGTGAAATAAAATTTGAATCTAAACTTGAATCTTAACCTCCAGTATTTGTGAACCTTTTAATCTAAATGTGAATCTGAACCTGAATCTCAACCTGTATTAAATGTGAACCTGAATGAAAGTGTGAATCTAAACCTGAATCTCATCTTACAGTAATAAACCTGCATGTAAATGTGAATCTAAATCTGATCCGAAATCTAAATCTACATTAAATGTGAACCTGAACATGAATCTGAATCTCAACCTAATTGTGAATATAAACATAACGGTGAATCTAAACCGGAATCTCAATCTAAATTAAATGTGAATGTGAACACAAATCTGAACATAATTGTAAACTTGAATGTAAATAGGAATCTAAACCTGAATCTCAACCTACTGTACAGCAATTCTGAACCCGAATGTAAACGTGAATCTGAACCTAAACATGAATCTGAATATCAACCTATTTGTGAACATGAATGTAAATGCGAATCTAATATGATTCTCCAACTTGACAGGACTTAGTCCCTAGTGTGCACTAATTAAAATGAATTACACTACATTGGTAAAGCTGGTTATAGCAGGATATCCTATGGTATAAAGTATCTTGATCATGTGGAAAAGCAGTTCTGTCATATATGACAGTATGACTGATTGCCTGATTAAAATAGGTTGTATGAGCATAGAAAAATAGTCATGGAATACAACCTTGTAAAACTGATTTTTTTTTTCATGTTCAGAACACACAAGAGGTGTATGACAAAGAACCTGATGAATGTGATGAGGATGAGCTGGAGGATATTCTGGTAAAACACAAAAAATGAAAACATAGTTTAAAGTCTAGTTGTTTTATAGCTGTGTGTGAGTTGGACCTGGTAAAGTGTGGCATCAAGATGTACTATGAACTCGTTGTCGTAGTCAAGTTCATATACCATGTGAGGTGAGTGATAATGGTAACTCAAATCCTGTTGGTATATTTTGACTATATACTGTATCTAAAGAAAATGTAAGAGGTTATGGTTGTTCTGAGATGATGTTTGCTTATTTTATAAGACAAAACAAGCCACATTAATATTCCTGGGGCCAGACTCACAAAAAATGCAAAATACAATTCTTCTTAATGCTATTTTCTTTCTATTTTCTAACTTAAAGTTAAGAATATTTCCAAGCAACATTTCTTAAGAATGTTCTTTTGTTTTCTTTTAAGATTATTCTAAAGTCAAAACCTAAGAAGAATTTGAATACCTGAAAAAACTCATTGTAATACTTACAATGCATTTTTAGGGCTCAAGCCTGGAGGGAGAGAGCCCTATTGTTTTCCTTAGGATTATTTTTTATTATTATTATTTTTTTTTTCTAACGTTACGGGGGCTTTTGGGGTCCTTAACATGCTCGAAAACTCTTGAAAATTGGCACACACCTTGGAACCTGCGGCCATTAGGGCCGGGCAGAGACTGATACTCGGGCGTGGCACAGGGGCTCTACAGCGCCCCCTGGAATACTGAGAGCCATATATCATACATACTTGCACGTAGACACACGAAACTCGGTACACATGTAGATCTCATCAAACCAAACAACTTTCGTACTGCATGTCATCGGCTCCGCCCAACAGGAAGTTGGATATTTAGGGTTTAGTGTTCATATTTTTCGTCGAAGTTGTGGGGGCTTTTGGGGCCCTCAACATGCTCAAAAACTCTTGAAAATTTGCACACACCTTGGAATCTGTGGCCTTTAGGAGCCCGCAGAGGCTGAAACCCGGGCGTGGTACAGGGGCTCTACAGCGCCCCCTGGAACATAGTCAGAAATGTTGATGTATAGCTCACACATACTTGCACATATTCATAGGAAACTAATTACACATATAGATCTCATTGTGCCGAACAACTTTCGTATTGCATGTCATAGGCTCCGCCCAACAGGAAGTCAGCTATTTAGAGCTATGTAAAAATCACATGCTCTGGAATTTGATATACTTGTCATAGGGTTTTTACCCGATTGCCACCAAACTCAGTCAACTTGATCTCAAGACATTGGGGATGAAAAATTGCCAGGGGATTTTTGATATCTCGAACGGTTTGCTCGTGGCGAGGTGTTGAAATTATGGCGAGAAATGAGAAACAGGAAGTGTCTAATACCATCCACATACATTTCCTGATTTTAATCAAACTTCATCAGATTATTCGTTGTATGATTTCGATCGCATATATGTGACTATTAGGAGTCAAAGTTATAGCGCCACCAACTGGCAGCAGGAAGTGTGTCATTTTCAAAATGCTTTGAATTCAGCATCTTATTTTTACTCGATTTGCTTCAAACTTCATCATAATAATGTTAAAATACAGCCGATATAAATCAGCTGGGGGGATATTGATATCTAAAAATATTGTTGCCGTGGCAACAAATCAAAATGTGATTTTGAGGCATATAACATACTTAGAATTTCACGAAATTCAAAACACATATCAGTATTAGTGACAGCTAGACAATGTCAAAAGCTTTTAAAAGGGTGTGAAGGAGGCACTCTATAGCACCACCTTTTGTCAAAAGTGGGGGGGTTAGTTTTAGCTACAGACACCAAACTCAGTACATATATTGGTCTTATCAAGACGGACAACTTTCTAATTCACAGTCATCAGCTACGACCAACAGGAAGTTGGCTATTTTGACTTGAATATTGATTTTTAGGAAGATTCCCATGTGAATTAATGCATACTGCTCAGAGGAGAAGTACACTTGTCACACCAAACTTTGTTTACATGTTGAAAAAACATTGAGGAACTTAAATTACGAATGGATTTTGGTTAGCTTGAACGGTTTTGTCGTGGTGATTTTTTGAAATGACAGTAAAAAGGGAATCATTAATTGTCTTGTATTTTTAAATTGCAGCTTCCAAACACTTAAAAGCATTTTTTCATACAGAGATCAAATCATTCTGAGGAAATATGCAACGTTTCATGACTTTACAACACTGTATGATTAAAAGAAAATTAAAAAACTGTCAGACATCTCAACTCACTCTGTCCCTCTGTTTGAGGAATGTATGTGTGCTGACTGACTGTGTGTGTGTGTGTGTGTGTGTGTGTGTGTGTGTGTGTGTGTGTGTGTGTGAGTGTGAGTGGGGGATGGGCATGAGCTGAGTGGCAGACAGACAGCGAGAGAGAGAGAGAGAGAGAGAATTTAACATCTCTTTAATCACCAGAAGAAAAAAAACTTTATTTTAAATTGTTATTTTTTTGTTGTTGTTGCTAAGTGCACTGTTTTCATTACAGCTTAAGAAATCTCTTAGGCCTTATCCTTTTCTGACAGTTTCAGGAATTAAAAAAAAATTCTAAAAATACTTATTTGTGCTGCAAATAATAGACTAATTTGATACTGACCTCTGCCACCCTGTGACATTTTATCTGAATTGACATAATCACATGGATGTAACAGTAAAACTGTTCAGCTCACAGATGAAGACCAAGCTGTGATGCAAGCAGAACTATTTAACAAATGCTTACAGGTCAATAAAATTATAACAAAACACTTTTAATTATTTAAGGATTTGGTAACACTTTAAAATAATGTCTCATTTTTTAACATTAGTAAATGCATTGGTAACACTTCATAATAGCTGCACTCATTAGGTAAGCATTAGTAAATAGTCAGTTCATGCTTTATATAGCCTTCTCCCAAAATTAATAGTCATTAGTAAGCATTTTATAAATACAGCTATAATTCAATTGTTCATGGTTTATATGCACATTTATTTTGATGAGATTAAAGGCTGCAATCTTCCTAAAAAAATAAAAATAAACAAACACAACACAGATAGATACAGAACTCAGAAATATTTATTTCAAGATGCAATAAAAGGAAACTGTACACTTGAATGTTTTTATATATATTATTTTTTTACAATTTTTTTTTTTATGGGGGTAAAGGTTTCGTCCACTGGGTGGTGCTGTGGCTATGTTTAATTAGAGCACCTGACCAACATGTGTGTGTGTGTTGGTACTATATATATATATATAAATAAATAATTAAATTATTATATAATAAATAATTGCATAAGTTTATATTTAATTTTTTTTAACAAGTGTACAGCTGTACAGCTTAAGTTTTTGCCTCTTGAAAAAATATTTCTGTGTTCTTTATCCCTCTGTGTTGTGTTTAACTTTTCAGTTTGGAAGATCAATTATTCTTTAAATCTCCTTTGTGAATGCTTTAAATGTATAAATAGTCTTCACTTTAGATGAGCTCACAAAAAAAGATAGCTGGCTATTACTAAATGTTTTATAAAAACCTGACGTTTTTATGAATTACAGCTGGAATATATGTCAATAAAGCAGTTATTAAAAAACTGACCAACTGTTATCATGTGTCTAAATAATAAGATTTATATATTTACACTAAAATAGTTCACCAATCATTTAATTTCACTTTCTTAATGATCTCATGAACCACTGACAACTCCTTAATAACTGGTTTGTAAATAATGCAATAATTTATAAATGATAAATTGATCCTTAAAGTGTGAAAAAACAATGATTGAACTTTATAGATATGCTCAATAACAAAATATTTATAGCTGTATTTATGTACTGCTTAATAATGCCTATTAAAGGAGTGCTATTATGCTTTTTCACTTTTTCAACTTTAGTTAGTCTGTAATGTTGCTGTTTCAGCATAAAAAGTTCTGCACAGTTAGGAAGCTCAAAGTCCAATTCAAAAGGAGATATTTTATTTAACAAAAATCACTTTTTAAAAACTACAACGAACAAATTGTTTGGACTACAACAAGCATTTTCCGGGATTTGTGATATCACAAATATGGATGAATGGGATGTGAATTGGTTGAGCTGCACTAGAGAAGGCAACGAGTGTGATATATATGTAGTTGACCATGAAGACTGGAAGAGAAAAACAGTCTCCTTATATTCAGGTGTGCAGAATTATTAGCCACTTTTTCCTTTACTGATAAAATGAGCCAAAAAAAGACATTTCACTCAGACTGAAAAAAAACTAAATTATTAGATCCTCATGAGAAATATTAAAAATTAGATCACTACATTAATTGCAAAGTAAAGACATGACCACTGGACAGCAAAATGCTTACTGGGTCAAAAGGGTCAGAAAAAAAACAGGTGGAGAAGAACAGAAACATGTAAACTGCAAAATAATTAAGAATTAAAGTGAAGAATTAGGTGTGAAACAATCAGGGAGCATTTAGTCAACAGTGCCACCATTTTCCAGAACTGCAACTTTCCTGGAGTCTCAGAATTAGGGGTGCCCCGATCACGATCGGCCGATCGTTATGCGCATCTCGTCAGTTCTCCGGTTCTCTAATCAGCTGTCAATTCCATCAGGTGCGTGATTTCACATAGAGCAGCTGTTACTACACAGAGCCATTGTTAACTGAGAAGATGCGCAAATCCACGTTCATTATCAGCGTTTATTTGCGCATCTTCTCATTTAACAACGGCTCTGTGTAGTAACAGCGGCTCTATGTGAAATCACGCACCTGAGGGAATTTACCGCTGATTAGAACCAGCTTTACTGATGAGATGCGCATTAACGATCGGCCGATCGTGATCGGAGCACCCCTACTCAGAATTACAATGTGTCAGGTTCTGAGAGACGTAAAAGATCCCAAAAAATGACTTAATTAGAATAGCATGACGTATTGTGGAATATTATTTATTAAGACCTTATATGTAGGCTTTATGAACAGATAGGTTTTGAGTGATTCTTGAAGGACTAGCATCACCTCCTCTTGTACGACGGTTTGAGGAATATATCTTTCAGATAGTACCGCCGCTCCCTATATGCAGAGTACGCAGTCTTCGTAGGGCACCAACTCCCAGAGGGGGCATCATCCCAGTTGCTCAAAAAAAAAAAAAAACATGCTCCATTCTCCCATCTGCGCTCGCGACCGCTCGCACCTCATGTTTGCGGATGAATGTTCGTTATTGATGGATGGACATCTATGCCCATGTAAAAGACATCAGCAATCCGGCACAGAGAAAAAAAAAAGAAAAAAAGTAAGAAACAAAACAAAAACAGGCATAAAGTTGGCTTGACATTGGACATTCGAGAGTCTCAAATTTAGGGACCGTCTCTAAAGTTACATGTGATATTGTTATACACTTTTCTAACTTCAGTAGCATTTGAAGAGAATGAATTACAGTCATAAAAACAACTGTAATTGTTCATCTAGGTGACCGCTATAATGCACAATTAAATTGAATGTTTGATATTTATTAAAACAAACTGTAAGTCATATGTAAATTATGCTACTTTTTCACATGGGCTCAAACGCAAATTTTTGTAGCTCAATAGCATTTGAGAAGAAAGACTTGCAGTCATAAAACAATTGTAATGTGTTCATTTAGGTGTCAGCTACAATGCACACCTTATACATTTTTTATATATATTAAAATAAAGTGTTACTAAAGTTATATATATTGTTCTGTGTATGTGATTTCAAAGTCTAGATGGGTCGGATTAACCCTTTAACTGCCATATCCCTTAAAACTTGATTGCCAGAGGGTTACTGTAAATGCTTATGCCTGCTGGGCACAGTTTTCCCGATGCCACCGGGGTGGCGTTTGCACTGACGGCTTGAGCCCGCCATCGCTGCTTGCAGCTATATTAATAACTGAAACCTTTAACTTGTCTTAAATACCCAAAGGTAAACTGACAAATCAAATTTATAGCCGTTTCACAAAACGCTTTGTTTCAAAGCAGCTTCAGATTTAGATGGCCGATAACCGAGTTTACATTTTGAGACAATACAAGGAATCAAGCAGTTGAAACATGCTATATAGTATATATATCACTTATGGATGCAGATATAGTTGAACACACTTGGATATCCAAAATTATATAAACAATTGGACGACAATAGTTACATTTTGCAATGGAAAAAAAAAAAAACAGACAGTTGAGATTTGCTATACAATGTATCTCTTCACGTGACTTTACTATATTAATGTTGAAAGAGTTTCATACTCTGAAGTAACACTATAGTGCGCGATAATATAAATAATGACATTTCTTCCATAGGAAGATTTAAATCTGGCCCTGGTCTCTAGATGGCTTGGGTCCCTCCTTCAATTAATTTTTTACCCATTTTATCATTTTCAAAACGAGATGTAATTCATGTCTACAACACAAACGTGATATGCACCCATTTTGAATTTTATAGTTATCACTGATTTATTTACATTCGTCCTACCAAGCATCACTAACTACTGCTGCTACAATTCGTCTAAAAATGTACACTGTACAGACAAAGTAAATACAATCATTGCTATGCCTTGTAAGACTTAGCTGAAATTGATTGATCACCTACCACAACTGGAGGCATGGATTCAATGTGGGCCAGACCATGTTTAACACTGCTCATGGTAAGAGAAAAACTTCTCAGAATGACATTTCAAACACGCTGTTATGGGGCCTTACAAATCTCATCTCAACCACTCTCCAAATCAGCTCTCGCTTCAGAGACAACACCTCATTTTGCTCAGCAAAGGTGAAGTCCTAGCTATTAATACATTTACTGTTCTCACCCTGCAAACAACAAACTCAAACAAATCAACAAACCAGCTATGTTAGCCTTGCAACAGAGCATTTGATATATTTGCCCCTCTCTTTTTAGTTGGTGCTAGAGTTGTGGGCCTTTATTATGGAATAAGTTTAATAATACGGCCCATCTCCAGCATGCTTTTTCTGAAATGGCAGATGGCCCCGTCTAATTAATCAGCCGAGTGTAAACCTGCTCCTGGTGAAGTCATGTGGAATCACAGCGAGCTGGCCGAGTGTTGGAGGGCTGGATGAAACACAGGCCAGGCTGATAATGAGCCTTTCTCAGCACTACTCCCATGCTTCACTGAGCCTAATGAGCCCTCACTAGTCAGCCTCTTGCTCTACAAGAGTAGGGGGTGTGTCTTAAGGAGGCTCCGCCTTGAAGCCTATTAAACCTGCTCTATTGTGTCTCAGACAGGTGACCTGAAGCGCTATTATACGGACCTAGAGACAATATTCGGAAATACAGAATGTAGACATTCTCACTTTTATATTGCCAACATCCACTACCAGGGGTGTCATGCACCAGTGAGTCACTATGCAAGATAACATGTGACTAAAAAACACATTTATCTAAATCAATATAACTTAATAGTACTTTATTTAGATGTAAGACAATTGTTGTAGCACCATTTTTGTTTAGTGTGCAAACAGATGGGTTAAAAACCTGACCTAACATGCATTAACTGAGAAAATTGCAAATTGACAGCTACTGAACAACGTTTTCACTGTATGCAGACATTTTGAGAAAAATATATATTTTGTCCTCCACTGAGAAAAAAAGTGCATTGAAATGAAACGATAGGGGGTAGAGGATGGCATAAGTTATCATGCCTAGTAGTACAATAATCATGTAATTTAGTGGTTTTAGATGCATTTTTATTTGCATTCAAAATATACCCTAATCAAAGATTTAAGAAGCCAACGTTAACATTTGAATTATTTCAATCGTTAAATTTATGCAAACTGCATAGCACATTAATTTATGCCTATTTGAGTTAATTTTTATCAAAAGTCTGTGACCTTCTAGGTTTTAAGATTCCGTTTCTGTGTTGACTTTGCCAAGTCTGGGAATCCATTGGCAAAGCTGCACGGTTCCTCCATTCTCGAGAGGCACCATCTGGAGTTTGTAAAGAAAACTGCTTATAGATGAGGTAATGCTGAAAATTAATTCAATTTCTGAACAATTTTTTTATCATTACATTTTTGAACTCTGCAGACCATTGAGAATGTGTATTTAGTAGATAAGCCCATAAATAACTGCCTCCTCACTCACAGCAAGCAGTTTCCTCACTGAAATAAATTGTTTTCCAAGGCCTTAAATATCTACCAGAATCTGAGCCGAAGACAGCACAAAACCATCACCCATTTGATAGACATAGCTATCATAGCAACAGACTTGGCCTTTTCATTTTTTTTTTTTCGCAGTGTGGGATGTGCTTGGCTTTGTGAATCATTTAGTCTTGCAGTCAGAGCTGCATAAGCGTGATTTACATGAATTTAATCATGATGTGCCTCTGCAGGAAAAGGGCCATGTTTCAGAAGATCGTAGATCAGTCCAAGACCTGCGAGAGCTGGGACGCTTGGACCAAATACATGATGTACGAAACAACTCATAAAGAGATTGTCATGTAAGTGTTGTGCAAAAATAACCTGTTAAATGACTAATATCACCTATAATAGCTGTTTGCTCAATAAGCTGCTTCTACAGAAGATAATATGCAGCAGCTTGAATTTGGTGCCTTTTAAGGTACATAAATATGAATTCACGGCATGGAGTTTTGCTTTTCTTCACTGCAGGGCTATGATGATGACTGCCTGCGATTTGTCAGCTATTGCCAAGCCATGGGAGATTCAGAGCAAGGATAGATATTCCTAATGCATAATGCAATGTCACATGCAAGGCCTGAGTATTCAAACATGTAGGGCAGCCAAGGGTGTGACTTCATAGGAAAATTAATTCGCTTGGCTCTCAGCCGGCATAATGGGTCTGAAACTCCATTCATATGATAATGTATCCATGGATGGGTTATTTACATGCATTGTTTAACACTCATTATTATATGCGTTTCACAGCAGAAGGTAATGTAGATCATCTCACATGTGTGAGATTATATTCTGCCGGATGTCATGCATTTTTAAAAAATCAACATACATCTTTTAGATGGTTTTTTGGTAATGTTGTTATTATATTCTTGGAAGTGGATCCAAGAACAATGACCGAGCCAAATTTTATAGTTGCAAATGGGACATGTGCCAGCTCTGTCTCAGTGAGAATCGTTATGTAGCGATTTCTGCTTTGTTTATGTCATTAATGGCTTCTAATGCACAGTTAATATATTTGAAATCTAGTTACATGTAAAAATCCATATTTGCATCTCTCCAAATGCATCTATAAAGACTGACTGTGTCCTGTAGGTGGCGTTGTCTGTCGCTGCTGAATTCTGGGAGCAGGGTGACCTGGAGAGGAAAGTGCTGGAGAGGCAGTCTATTGTGAGAAAGCGCCTGGAATGAAGGGATGGGAGGGGGCTGAGAGAAGGGAATAAGAATGAAAAGTACCCATGGGTCATGTCGTGATGTACTGCCTATTATGCGGTGCAGTGAATCAGAAAGAGCGGTCACAATGGCCCAGTCAAACAGACCGCTCCCAAGCTCCCCATTTTCCTTAGCTGTGATTGGAAATGCAAGAATATAGGCCTATTGTCAACTTTTGAAAAGTGTCTCCGAACTTTCTACTTTAGTTGCATGGCCCTTCGTGTGTTATATAATTTATCTTTAAATATTCACAGTATTGAACAGCCATGTAAATGTAATATAAATGAATGTGTGAGGACAAAAGAACCTCTCAGTCAATTATACCCTGGAGTAATGTAATATTTAATGCATTTCATGATGTTGACAACAAAGAATGGAACTGAGTTTAGTTTGCTCTTTGCTTTTCATAACAATAATCCCATTCAAATCAATATGTGAGGTTAAAAGTAGCCAGAATACATTTCTTAAAATAATACAAAAATAATTTATAATGAATGAATGTTACAGACTACAATTTGTAAGCAATCTGCTGGGAATCGGTAGGTTGTGGTTTCATTTTTGATACTGAGTTAAGAACATGCTGTTTCCTTTCCAGCCCATGATGGACCAGAACAAAGTGGACGAACTTCCCAAGCTGCAGTCTGGTTTTATTGATTTCGTCTGTTCTTTCGTTTACAAGGTGAGGTTCTCCATTTCGATTAGTAAACAAAACGACATATGGGACTTCATTGATCTACACTTCTAAATGTTCACAGGATCCAGACGAGAGTCCATCAGGAAGCAGATACATAGTCATCAGCATAAATGTACAGTGCTGGTCTTGATCAGATGTCTGTATACTTGAGTTTTATCGACCATGAACGTCACAATGCAGGCCTGCTGGAAGTAGAGAAGGGCTTGAGGAAACATGGATTCACATAGGATTCTATGCAATTTTAATTTCAATGCAAATGCATTCATGCCACCCCAGAGCTGCATTAATCTTTAAAATAAAAATGCAATAATACAACATCTAGCATGTCTTAGTAGATCTTTATTCACTCAACATTACGCCCACAATACTCTCACTTTACTCATGTCCAACCCCTCTTGCAGGAATTCTTTCGCTTCCACGTGGAGAACTCACACTCATGCTAGAGCGTCTGCTGAACAACAGGAAGGAGTGGAAATGAAGGAAACTCATGAGGCCAAGGTAGCCACACTGGAAGAGGCTAAAAAAGCTAGAGAGGAAGCAGATGGTGTCGGCTCAGCTGCTAAACAAGGTAGATAGTAACTGAAATGGAGTCTCACAGTCTCTTAAAGCAATAGTTCACCCTAAAATGTGCAACACAGATGATTTGTTCTTTTACTTAAAGTGGGTGTAAAATGGCACAATAGAATCATAAAAGTTCACATCTACTGAGGAGGACAAGATTCTCAGGAATAATATTTAAACACTTAGTTCACCCAAAAATGAAAATTAGCTCCAAATTTACTCCCCCTCAGGCCATACAAGTTTGTCTCTTCATCATATTTGGAGATATGTCACTTGCTCACCAATGGATGCTATGCACTGAATGGGTGCCATCAGAATAAGAGCTGATCATAATAATCATAATCCACAAGTAATGCACACCACTCCAGTCTATAAATTAACATATGGTGCTTTTTTTTTTTTTTCTTTCAAATATTTTTATTGAAATTTTCCATTTTTTTTCCAACAGAATAGACAAGGCATAAAAAAAATAAATAAAAAAAAAAAAAAAAAAAAAAAAAAAAAGAACAACAGTTCAGGCAGATCTTAAATACACAATTCTCAAATCAATTATTAATAAAATAAATAGGTTACAAGGGAAGATACATCAATACTCACAGGAATAGGCTTCTTGTCGTGAGCCATTACAACAGTTTTCAAGAAAAATATAAGCAATTGTCCAAAGTAAGAGAAACATAGTCTAAATAGGGTGTCCATATTCGTTTGAAAACGTCTGTAGAAGAATGTAGTATGCATGTTAAAAATTCCATTGGGATGAGCTCTTTCACAAGGCCATGCCATTTTTTAATTGAAGGAGTCTTCTCACTTATCCAGAACATCAAAATGTTCTTTCTTGCAGCAAAAGTTAAAATACTAAAAAGCCTTTTATGATATTTATTCAAAACAATACCAGCTGGCAGACCTAGAATAAATGAACAAGGATCAACATCAATTGTCATTCCCAGAATGTTGCCAATGTGGTCTGCGATTTTCTTCCAAAACAACTGAATTTTGTGACAAGACCAAATACAATGAATATAATTACCAACTGATATTTTACATTTTGAGCAATTGGGGGAAAGTTTTGGGTCCATTTTATTCCTGATAAAAGGGGTGATATGTAGCCGACGTATTATTTTGAATTGAATAGCACGTGCTCTGTTACACACTGATATTCTTTTAGCATGATCCCAGACTAAATCCCAATCCTCTCTGGAGATATTTACTACAAAATCATTTTCCCACATCTGTCTAAGATTATCTGTGTCCCCTGGGAGAGTCAAACTCAGTGTAACATAGATATGAGATATCTTTTTTTGTCTCGTGTCTTCTAGTAGTATTTTCTCAATTTCGGTCCTGGAACTATCAGTATGCAAAGTGGTCTTTTTACCAATGAAGTCCCTTAGCTGTAAGTACCTAAAAAAATGATGTCTTGGCAGATTAAATTTAGCAGACAACTGTTCAAAAGACATAAGTGATGAACCCTCAAATGTATCTTTCAGCCTCACAATACCTAAAGAATTCCAGAGGTTGAACCCAGAGTCATCAGTACCAGGAGGAAAATCTGGATTATTTTGAATTGGTGTAAGAGCTGATGACAAATTAAACCTACCCTCTAACTTGCGCGACTGCGCCCAAGCTTTAAGAGTGTTCCGTACGATTGGGCTATCATATAGAACTTTTAACTTTTTAGGGTTGACAACAAACAAAAGATTCTGAAGAGGGCACAGAGATTGTGAGGCTTCAAGATCAAGCCAAATAGAACCTGGATCATTCTTCAACCAATCCGCCACAAAACGAAGCTGACACGCCAGCTGATACAGTCTGATATTGGGAACATCTAGACCACCCTTATGACTAGGAAGCTGTAGTTTGCTCATTTTTAACTTTGGTTTCCTTTTACTCCATATAAAACAAGAAAGCCATCCATTAAGCTCCTTAATGACTTTGCTAGAAAGTAAAATAGGCAGCATCATTAAAGGGTACATTAAACGAGGTAAAATGTTCATTTTGATTATAGCAATTCTTCCCAAAAAGGATACGGGAAGAGCATTCCACCTCTGCAAATCACTATGAATTTTTTTTAAAAGAGGATCAAAATTACTTTTAAATAAAAGTTGGAATGTTGGGGTTATGTGAAGCCCTAGATAGGTAAAACCTGACATGGAATATTTAACAGGGAAAGAGGAGAGCATTTGTGTTTCCGAGGTAAGGCTGCCCAATGGTAAAGCAACAGATTTTGTTAAATTAATCTTATAACCAGAAAATTCTCCAAAGAAGTGTATAACATCTAATAATCGTGGAACTGATGTATTTGCATCCGACAAAAATAGCAGAATGTCGTCTGCATAAAGTGAAATCTTATGTTGTCTGTCATTTATTGTAACCCCTCTAATCACCGAATCATATCTTATTGCTTCTGCCAAGGGTTCAATGGCAAGGGCATACAATAATGGTGAAAGTGGGCAGCCTTGCCTAGTGCCTCTACCCAGAAGAAATGTTTTAGATCTAATGCTGTTAGTGATGACAGCAGATGAGGGTTTATTATAGAGCAGCTGCACCCACCTCAAAAACGTATCTCCAAACCCAAATTTCTGCAAAGTGTAAACTAAATAGGGCCACTCAACACGATCAAAAGCCTTTTCGGCATCTAATGAAATAACTAAAGTATCAAGTTTTTGATTTTGTGAGATATTAATTATGTTTAAAAGCCTTCTGACATTGTGGCTAGAACTCCTTCCTTTAATAAAACCAGTCTGGTCCTCACAGACTAATATTGGCAATACCTGCTCTAATCTAAGTGCAAGTATTTTGGATAACAGTTTCAAATCCGAATTGAGCAGTGCTATCGGCCTGTAAGATCCACAGTCCTCTGGATCTTTCCCTTTTTTTAAAATTAGTGAGATATCAGCCTCTCTTAGTGAATCAGGTAGCAATCCTTTTTCAAAAGAGTGGTTTAACATCTCAAGAAAGGGATCCAGCAGGACATAATGGAATTCCTTATATAATTCAGAACTTATGCCATCCGGGCCAGGTGCTTTACCGGCCTGGAGACTCTGAAGTGCCTGCATAGCCTCTTCTCTACTGATTGGGGCATCAAGAAGGTCCTTATAAGCAGAGGTGGAAAGTAACGAATTACATTTACTCGCGTTACTGTAATTGAGTAGCTTTTTTGTGTACTAATACTTTTTAAAGTATTTTTTTAAATCTGTAATTTTACTTTTACTTAAGTATATTTTGTTTAAAGTATTGTACTTCGCTACATTTTAAAACACATTAATTACTGAGTAAAAAAAAAAAAAAAAAAAAAAAAAAAATCGCTCCCTGGAAACTACGTCAGTAAATAATGGGCAGGAGGGCAAACTGGCGCTAAGATCACAAGAAAGATGCAGACGGTCAAAACAGGCGTTAGTGGTGCAGACACCGCTGAAAACGAAACCCCGTCATATTCTGAAGTTGAACTCGAAGGAAATGAAGTGAACCCCTGGCCATATGTATGCTCTATTATGCTGTGTAAGCTGTACTTGCTTAGGAAGACCAAACTAGCAGCTTATAAAATCTCGACAAGACATCAACCCTTCGCAAGAATGTAGAGGTAAGCTAAATAATTGCATCGTTGCATTGGTGGTTAAAATGAAGCTTTGACATTTTAGCAAGAGGTTTTGCACAAATTAGCCAAAAAGACAGTGGTGAGGAGTGTGCTATATATATCATCTGCGATAATATCATATTTTTTGTTTTAATGATGTGCGCGCTTATAGTGCGTTCTTTCACTGTGTGATTCAGTCTCCTAAAATGCATTTAGAATCATAGGCGCCGATACCGTGGAGCACCCACGGAAAATACCGAGCACCCACGGAAAATGAGCACCCACGTGTGCCAGTGCCAGACTGCCAGTAGGCTACATTTATTTAAAATTAAACATTGCAGTTGGCGCTATGAAGCGTCTGCCACACTGTGATTGGTTATGTTGTTGTCAGTGACAGTGACATAACCAGTCGCATGCATGTTCCATATCCTATCCACCAATCACAGCGTTTCTGAAAACGTCCCATCCCCCACTATACAGTGCCGTGCGAGTATGTAATCATGTAATGCTTTCCGTAATCACTAATCATTAATCAGACTAAAATGGACAGATTTGTTATAAAAAAAGCCAAACCTATTAATATTGATATATCGACATTATTTTACTGGATCTAGTGGCTTTGGCTTTTTGTGAATAAACGTCCAGTATTTTTTCTCTTTCAAAGTTTTGTCTGTCATGTTCTTCCACCTCATTTCATACCCAGCAGTACGTTAATATGTAAATGTTACGGTACATTCCCTAGACTCCTTAAAGTTCGTAACAGGGTTTAAATGGGAACATTTTTCTGCTCAAGTATAGGCCTATATACGGTTTAAAAGAGGAAAAACTAATAGACACAAAAGTAGCCTACTTTTGGACAGAATACAAGTTCTTTGTTAAATACATAAAATAAAAAAATATTTTTTTAGCCTATATGAATAATGGATTCGAAACCTCAAAGAAAAGCCATGCCACTATCAAAAGAAACCTCGAAACATAAATGAGGTAGACATTCCCAGAAACTCATTATTTTAGTCGCAACAATCGGTTAATGGAAACGCTGTACTTTCGCAATAGTCTTTTAATCAATATTTACAAAACATTAATTTCCCAAGAAGCTGAACGCATTAGCGGTTACGTGTCAGTTAAACTTTTCATCTCCAATCCTGTTTGTATTTTTGAGAAGTGACGCTGTTGTGTTTGTTTGTATCGGCCGCTGTCCATTAGCCTAAGGTTCTGAAATGCAATATTTTTTTAATAGCCTAGTCTATTTTTTTATTTTTTAAATGGCTTGCGCCCTTGAGCACCCACGGAGAAAAACATAAATCGGCGCCTATGTTTAGAATGATCACAAAATTGAAGATATAGGGGCAGAAAATTCACATATTTATATAATTTCATACATTAAATCAAAATCACACAAAGAATGCCGTCTTTTCCTCCAAAAATCATCATGAATATATACATACATACATATATATATAACAGTTCAGTAAACAAGTTAATTAAGAGACTTGCGTTTTAGACACCATATTGCCTTTTTTAGCTCTATTTCTAAAACAGAAAATAATTCCAAACACAGCCACCAAAGCACAGTTTTGCGTCTCTGAGCAACGTGACAGTGTTTCGTTCCTGAATGAATCAACCGTTTAAATGATTCGGTTCAATCGCAATGACTCACTTATTAACAGTGACTTGCTGACACATACTGGCCATTTTAATATCACATTTAAAGTATCTTTTGATTTTTTTAAATAATTAATTTCTTATAATTTCAAATGAGTATTCAACATTTTATGTTTTGTATATCAAAACATTATTCATGCATTTGTAACTGCAGGTTAAATGCATTCTTGTCCTGCACTAGTGTAATAGATCTAAATGCCACTTCCAATGAATCTTCTGCATTTCCTCTGCATTAAAAGATGAGTTTGTTGATACTGATTTGCCTGGTAACAGCCCAAATGTTTTATTATTCTAAATAACTGATTCCTTTAATTAAAAACAACTAGTTTGAGATTAATAGACCTATCCCAGGGGTGTCAAACTCAGTTCCTGGAGGGCCGTAGCCCTGCAGAGTTTAGTTCTAACCCTGCTCCAGCACACATATCATGTAGTTTTCAAATAAACCTAAATGATTAGATTAGCTGGATCAGGTGTGTTTAATTAGGGTTAAATCTAAACTGTGCAGGACTGTGGCCCTCCAGGAACTGAGTTTGACACCCTTGGCCTGTCCCATTTTTGACTCCCTCCCACTGTTAAAATGTAACTAAGTAATTTTTACTCTGAGTAAATTTTAAATGAGCTACATTTTACTTTTACTTGAGTTGATTTTTAGACTGGTACTTTTACTTGTACTTAAGTAAAATTTCATTAATGTAATGGTACTTTTACTTGAGTAGAATATTTTTGTACTCTTTCCACCTCTGCTTATAAGTTTGTGGGAGAGTTTTCAAGGGTAAATTATTAAAAAATGAATACATTCGCTCTGCACTGTCCACACATTTTTCAGATTTATATAAATCTGAATAAAATTCCCTGAACACATCATTAATTGAAGGATTATCAAAATGTCGTTTGCCAGATGTGTCCAACACAGAGGTAATTAATTGTTGTTTTGCCCTAACCTTGGTCAGCTGAGCAAGATATTTACTTGGTTTGTTACCATGCTCATACAATTTCTGCTTCGAAAATAAATAATTTGTATTAGCTTTTTGTGTTAATAACAAATCCAAAGAGGTCCTAATGTTAGATATTTTTTTCAAGCATTTTAGAATCTGAAGTTGCATTAAATTCCTTCTTAGTATTATCAAGTTCAGTTTCAAGAAGTTTTTGTTTTGCCAATTGTCTGTGTCGCTTGCTAGACAAATATGAAATAATCAGCCCTCTAATATATGCTTTGCAAGTTTCCCATACTAAAGATGGGCTCACTGAATCAGTAGAGTTAATTGAAAGATAAATTTTGAGTTCTGTACAGAAAAAAGAGAGAAAAGCCGAGTCCTTAAGTAAGCTAGTGTTGAAACGCCACCTTCTTGTTCGTTGTGGGGCTCCCTGAACTAATAGATCTAAATATACAGCGGCATGATCTGATACCAGAATGTTACCCAGCTCACAGCAAGCGACCGATTGCAAAAACAGCTTATTAATTAAAAAATAGTCAATTCTTGTATGGCATTTGTGCGGGGCAGAATAGAAGGTAAAGTCCCTTTGTGTCGGGTTTAAAGTTCGCCAAACATCCAAATAGTCTAGTTCTTCACAGATAGCTACTAATGCCTTTGACTGCTTAGTATGAAAGGGATTTCTAACAGGCCATTTGTCCATCAAAGGGTTCATCAGGCAGTTAAAATCCCCTCCTATTATAAGTGTTTCAGAGGGATATACAGAGAATTTAACAAGGGTTGAGATGAGAAATTCAGGGGAAAAATTTGGAGGAAAATACACATTTAGCAGCGATACCTCTTCCCCATAAAGAACCCCATTAAGATAAACATATCTACCAAATCGGTCTTTGTCACTCTTTACAACATTAAAAGGGATGTTCTTATTAATAAGTATAGCAACCCCTCTACTACTAGTTGTGAATGATGAAAAAAAGATTTGGCCAATCCAATTGTGTTTTAACTTTAAATGTGCCTCATCATCCAGATGTGTTTCCTGTAGTAGAGCAATATCTACCCTTTCCTTAACAAGAACAGACATAACCCTCCTTAATTTTAGTGTTCCATGCAAACCCCTAACATTCCAAGTGCATATTCTTAATTTACTACCCAACATTAATCTATAGAGCAAATTTTAATGTATAGAGCAAATGCAGATATATGGAAGTGCTCCTCCCTCTATATAAAGTAACAGATTAAGTACTCAAATGAAAAAGAGCCTGCCCAAGCTTCAACAGTGAACATTATAACAAATATCATCAAAAAACAAAAAGAAACAAAAAAAACCAGAAAAAACAGTGAACAATACTTTTACAAGGGGTATTTCCCCCATAACAAGGGGAACGATGCGCACCAACAAAGCGCCGTTCAGCGCAAAAGGCTCTTGCAAACCTCAAAGAGATATGGCTACTTGATAAACACTGAACAACTCAAGAAACCATGCACTTTAACGCAACCTGTCTCACTCATTGACAGATCAGAGAGTACGAAATCAAGCACAAAAATTAGGATAGGCCTACTTTTTTAGACATACCACTAAGGCAGGCGGGAAACAAAACGATCCATAAAATTATTTAAGCCTACCTAAAACCATCAGGTACAGTCCACCTCCATTCAAGACAAAATGATCACTTTGTCGAGTCAATAAAGGCCAGAACTTCATCAGGGGACTCACAAACTTTAGTAACTTTACCGATGGTAACTCGGAGTTTGGCTGGGTAAAGCATGACATATTGAGCTCCCATCTGCTGTAGCTTTTGCCGCGCCGCATAAAACTCCTTTCGCTTGCGTTGAACATCAGCGGAAAAATCCTGATAAAACGATATTTTACAGCTGTTGTACATCAGATCTCCCTTTTGTGCCTCGCGTCTGCTGGCATCCACAACCCGCTGCTTATCTTGAAAGTTGTGGAAGCGAACAATAAGCGGACGAGGCCTACCCTTGGCGTCGGCTTTCGGCATAGAGATGCGATGGGCTCTCTCCAGCTTAAGCATCCCCGACTTTGTCTCAATGCCGAGGAACTCTGGGATCCAGGTCTGAAGAAATGCGGTCAGATTAGTTCCTTCAGCATTTTCAGGGAGGCCAATGATACGTAAATTTTTCCTCCGCCCTCGATTTTCTATATCATCCAGGTGTTCGGCGAGTGACGAAACTTGGCGCGCGAGAGACTGAAGCCGCGCGTTCGCGGTATCAACCGACAACTCGGCCTCAGCAATTCTGTTCTCGGCTTCATTAAGTCTACCCGTCGTTTGCTCAAGTTGTTGCGAATGGGCTTGAATAGTCTGCGCAAGCGACCCAAGCCTTTCGTCAATCACCTTTGTGATTTTATCAGTCATCTCCTGTAGCGCCCTAGATAACGCTGGATCAAGTTGGCCAACATCGTCGCTCGTGTGGCAATCCTCGCTAGCTGCGCCCTCAGGTAGATCCTTTTTCTCGAGTTTCTTCGATGGTTTCGGCATTTTCACAAAAGAATCAGGCCAAAAAGTTTCTAATGACATAGTACCTCAGGTTACATTGCCAACATGCATTAAATTACGCACTCAACTGAACAAATGATGAGTTTTATATTGAGTGAGGCAGGAGCATCAGCAAAAGCATCCACTTCTTATGCCGCCATCTTGGCCCCCCCCATATGGTGCTTTTTAATTCAAAAGATGTGGAGTATTTCTCCAAATCTGTTGAAGCAGCAAACTCATCTACATCTTGGATGGCTCGAGGGTGAGTACATTTTTAGAAAAACAAATTTTTTTCATTTAACTATACCTTTATTCTTGGCACAAATTTACTGTTCAATTTCATGTGGACTACTTTTGTGCTTTTGTCCTTTATTTGTCCTTTTGCTTTGAATGTATGGAAAAAAGCAGCGTGACCATTCTTCAGAATTTCACCTTTTGTATTTCACAGAAGAAAACAGTTTTGGAATGATTTCTGTAAACAATTTTGTAAAGAATAAATATATATGTATTTTAAATGTATGAACTGTTCCATTAAGGATGCACTTTACAAACAATTGACATGTCATTTATTTTCTTTTTCATATCCAAATTCTCTTTCCTTACAGGAAACGCGGTCCCGGCCCCATCTCAGCCCAAGACCTGTGTCATTTCCTAGACGCCAAACTGCACAAAAACAGACAATAAGAATGTATGACAATGTACCCATCATTTGGATCGCTTTTATTATTTCTCTTCACATGATGACCTTTTACAATTATTTGCACTAGTCTTAAATTTATAAGTAAAGAAAACGTTTAGTGTGTGTAACAGATTATTGCCTTATTGTCTTAGGGGTGACACCAGATTTTGTAAAGTCATACTTTAGTGACAATGGCTTAAAATGTACAGAATAGAGCGTTCTTACATACTAAGCTTGTACATGAGAGTACAGTGTGAATACATTTGGAAATCCACGTTAAATTTTTTTCATTATTTGTATAAATGTATAAATATAAAATTAGGAATTTTTGAGCCTAGTCTTGTTTTATTTATTTATTTTTAAGCTTTTATAACCGTGTTGCTGTGCAAATTAAGACCTCTGCCCCTAGGATGCAGTGCACAGAGTGTGTGTGTGTGTGTGTGTGTGTACGCGCTAGTGCTAACTGTCCTGGGACATAGATTACATAACAGTTTTACAAAAGCATTGGATAACACCTAGGGGGTGTAGGCCTAATCAACTGGGAAGGATGAGAGCCGATTGGCTGGATGGCAAAAAGAGGCGGGGTCAATGCTAGCATTTACGTCATGTCACAGACGCAGTTACTGCACGTCAATGGCTATGATGTCACGTCTTCTGCTACATTTACCTCACTCTCACAGCAAAGAGGTGGAGTCGAGAAAATCTGCAACCACTGCAATAGCCAAAATTAGCTCTGGCGTGACAGCAAATGCCCAGACCTGCTCAGATAGATGTGCATCCCCCCCCCCCCCCCCCCACACACACAGTGCCGTAGGGAATGATTATACTGACATCTGAATCACAAACCAGCAGAGCAGCAAATTGCCACCAGCTCTCCGAATGGCACATTAACAGTGCTCTCATTCAGCATGTTCTGCTACAGACCGTCAGTGAAAGGAACCGCCACAATTAGCTTCACCATCTAAAATTGTAGGCACTCTGCATGGATACAACACAGAATGCCATTTGTCATTGGCTGGCATTTCAATGCAGCAACCAATCAGAGAGTTTCCAGCTGAGCCATTCTGTTTATGCAATGTGAAATGTCATGTGGAGCTTGTGGAATTAAAGAAAGTACTGCTGGGTTTTTAAAAATTCTCTTTCTCAGGTTGCTATTCAGCACTTCTTCCAAGAATAGCATTGGATTCTGCGGAAGGTTTAATAGCAGTTTACCACAGTATTTATTTGTCATAAATAACATAGTAATGAAGTGCATGAATGAATCACAAAGTTGAACGTTGTTTATTATGGATTTTATTTTTTGGAGGCAAAACAATGAATATATGTACTTTTTTTTTTTTTTTTACAGTATATGAGGATCAGTTTCTACAGTTTAATAATGTAAACAATCTCGGAAGAGAAATGTGTTCAGTTTAAAAGGAAGCCATCATCTGCTTTTTACATGAATTAAAATATAATTTATGACATCAAATAATTTCACTATATAGATTTGAGCTAGGAAACTAGATTTTAACAATTTAAAAAATACTGAAATGCATTTGTCTCCACATTCTCAAGATGTATGAAAATCACACAATACCGAGAAAAGAAAATTAAAAAAAAAAAAAACCAACACCATTTCAAGACTTCCAAGCTAAGTGGCATATAAATAAAAAAGAAACTCAAAACATGTAAAAATATAAAATCTTACTAGCCGTATTTACCAAAAACTACGTTAAAAAAGGAAAATCATAACAAATTTGATAGTCATTAGATGTAAAGTCAAAAAAAAGAGACAATGAAGAAAACAACGTATGCCCTTTGACTCAGATTTAGTTTCCACAAAAGACAAGGTCTTGAAGCAGCAAAACGATGTGTCATGGATGTGTGATCCATTAAACGTAATGACACAAACGCTAGATTCACTTCTTGATCAAAATGATCCAAGGTTTAGCACACAATATAAACTCTCCTCAAATATATTCACTGCTGATCCAAGAGGGAAAATCTCTCCTATCTTGCAAGAGCATGTACTTTGTGAACAACAAATTGCAGGGCCATAGATGTAGTGAATTAAAAGTGACATTTTGTATGTACTAAGAAAAAAAAGGAAGAAATCGCATGCGCACGCTTACACACACACACACACACACACACACACACACACACACACACACACGGCCAAGTCAGACGATCATGACATTCTTGAAATGGATTTGATGCGATACCTCTCTTCTCCTGTATCCAAACATCAAATGTACTTTTTGGTCAACTTGTCTAGCGATTGCTAAAATGAGGGCTGGAAAAATGCATTGCATTGAAGAAGGTTCCCTTTGGATTTTTTTTCTTCTTTTCTTTTCTTTTTTTATTTTTTTTTTTACATTTTTTATTATTTTTTTTAATTTGGATCTATACATTCTAGATTGACAGTGTTGAAATGTATTGAAGTGTTCTGAAACACTGAATAAAATGGTCTATAACAAATTATATCATCTATATAGTTATCTACACAAACACACAAATATATATATATATGTATATATAATCATATATATGTATATACCTTGTATAATATGGCTGTATTGAAAAAGGTTATTTACTTCAGTAAAGAGAGAACATTGGATTGTAAAGGAGATCAGACAGGACTGATAGCTTTGTTTTCCCCTAAGGTTTAAGGCTCTCCCTGTGAGACTGGGCTGTCTGTGTATTTTCTTAAAAAAAGTCCCTTTCAGCCAGCGATTCTAAACGTCTGCCTTCTTTTCGAACCATCTGAGCCGTCTGCAACTTACAGTACAGGACCTGTTTACCCTTAAATCAACCGATCTCTTCAGTAAACCCTTCCATTACGAGGAAGGCTTTCTTAGCCATATTGCATCTCAATTGCATAAAAAAGAAAAACATTATTAAAAAATAACCATTTCTAAAGGGACATTTTATACAACTGTGTTTGACTTATGAAGCCATATCAATGAAAATTCCCTTCTGGATCTCCCTGTATTGCTTAACGCTGCTCTGTCATGTTCACCAACAACCAATCAGAGCTGCACGTTACCACATCGCTGTACAGCACATAACCATACATCTCATGTTTACACAAGACACAGTGCTATATACACATTATATACTTCTCAATATATATATATAATCATGTAAACCAGCACATCTCTCGCTTATTTAGTAGTATACATACTAAGCACAAACACTCATTCAGTTTAAGATCTTATAGGGCGAATTGGTCAAAAGCGGCTGTAATATTCAGAGGCCGGGTCCATGTAACAGCTCAGTACCGTAAAAGGGAAAGCCGAAAGGCACGTCCTGATAGGGTACTTAAACGCTGAATAAGGCGTTCTGTACTTAGTGTGCCCTCTAGTAAAAGTCGAAGGAGAATTCAGTCATGTAAACATTCAGGTTTGGGGTGTGTTTCTGGATAAAGGGGGGTAAAGAGAGGCCACCGGCGCTCCCGTACATGCGCACACACTCGCTCACAACTGCACTAGATCCACAGGCCGAAAGTTGGAGGAGACCCCAGCAGAACAAAAGCAATGGGTCCCGGCATATAATAAGGGACAGACCCATCCCCAGACCCCGTAAAAGACACAGACGACACGCAGTTATACACTGGTACACGTTTAGACTTCAAAAAACACACACGAAGGACAAAGAGAGAAGTAGCCACAAGGTAAGAGCTAGAAAAAACCCGCAGATCTTCCCCTGTCGGAAAGGAGAGAGTAAAAAAAGAGTGTTTGAGCTTATAGAGAGAAAGAGTATGAGAGAGTGACATGTAAACAAAGCAGAGATACGACCGTATCTCTCATGAGATTGAGCTCTGGAAAGATCTTCCTCCTAGTTTACCGTCAGCTTTCTCTCAGCAGCGCTCCTATGCATCAACCGCCTGGATGTCTGGAAGGGCTCTGCTACTGGGAGAGTCCAACCGCTCCACTGTACAGTCGAATCGAGACCGACTGGATGGGTGTTACAATCACATTTGTGAAAGATACATTCTGGAAATACGTTTCCCTCAGATTGGGATTCTAATCTGGATCGGTTCGCATTCTGACAAGTAAAATGGTATCGGGTAACTGGCGAGGTAAAGATGAAGTGTGTATTTCTGTGCCAAACATAATGTCTGTTTTCAAACAGGTTTCCAATTGACTCTTCGTTTGAGATTACTGTTGCTATGTCCGACAAGCCATGCCACTCATCACGTTCTCATGCAGTGAAAGATACATCACGGCAGAGACAGAGCAGATTACTTAGTCAGCTTTCAAAGTAGGTCTTTTTTTAAGATATTCAAACAATATATAAAATTTTGTTGCGCTTTAGTGTGACGTGACAGATCTCTGTAGTGCCTCAGTTAAAGCGGCACGTGAGGCGATCATCTCTTCCTCTTTACTAGTTATAGCATTAAATAAACATGAATGAACATTGGAAGGTATCTTGCTTTAACCGCAGAAAGCTGTAAATACACACCATTGTTCAAGATCAAATCCACCAACGATAAACGATAAAGTTTGTTTCGGACAAAAAATTACATTATGATTGGTCAGATCAGCTGTCAATCAAACTGCCAGCAAAGGGTCAATTAGTCATCCAAAGACAAAGCCCCGCCCCTAAACTTAAACTGTTGGCTCTGTCTGGCTGCTTAAACAAACAAATCAAATTTTTTATACATATGAGTTTACTTGAACAGTTTTTAGCTTGGATAGGAGTATTTTAACATCAAAAATTAGACACTATAAGGAAGTACAGTTGGGTTTGGACTCAGTTGTGTCTGAAAGCCAGCAGCAAAAGCCCCTTCCACACCAGAGGAGGGCAAAGGTCAGACCAAAGAAGCACTACCTCGTTTGAGTGCATAGATGAAATCAAGGAAGCACTAAAATTACAAAAAGACTACTTTTTTTTGACTTATTGATCTGTAAACTCTACCTTGTAGGATTTTTTTGTTTGTCGTTTTTTTAAATCCACTTTTAATCCATTGTAACTTACACACACACACACACACACAGAGAGAGAGAAAGTTGAACATCCACGAAATTTCGCTAATACAAAGCTTGTTTATATATTTGTACGACAAAATGGTGAAAGCACCTTGCAGGTCTATGAAGAGTGACAAAGGGGTAAAAAAAAAAAAAAAAAGCACACGCACGTCACAACAACCGATGGAGAAGAGTGCTGTTTGCTACGAAGCCTGAGCTGCTCGCAACGTCATGAATGGCATCAAACACACGAGTAGCAGCACTTGTGTCCGGTGTCTCAGAGCTGATTCTGTTCCTTTGTAATCCTCCCGCCCCATTGTCCTCCGATCCTCAGTTAGAAGCAACAAGGTCTATTTTTTTATTCCAATGTTCAAAATGTAAACATGAAGAAGTGCCTTGGTTGAGGTGCTGAGGCGAGTCTCGGGCGGGGCGTGACTCTGGAGGTGTGGTAAGGCGCGTGTCAGCGATGAAGGCTCCTCTGGGCCTCTTTCAGCAGAGCGTCAAAGTCCAGTGCATCATACTTGCTCTTCACCGGACCGGGACCCGCCTCATCTGAACGGCAGAACACTCACAGTTAGTTTCACAGTTACACTAGGCCCATCTGCTAAAAGCAATTTATAGATTTTTGAAAATATTTTCTGTAACAGCAAAACATAACCAAGATATGATACCTATTGATGGATATTTTTTACTTATCTTATATTTTTTGTGCACATCTCTCTAAATTAATCTCACTAAATTATGAAATGAGTTCTACAGATATATTATATTATTATACAGAATAAAATGCAAAAAATACTATAATCATGCATAGTATAGAAAGATAATCAATTCAATACTCATATAAAAAAAAAAGATATGCTTCCTGTATTTTTTGATTGCTCTACCAAAAACCAGAACAAAATTACCTGCCACTTGTTAAGTGTTATTTATATGCAATTATAGTAATTTTACATTTTGAATGAGCTTTTTAATATTTTTATTGATCATCTTAATTCTAGTTTGTTTTTGTAATTTTATTGTGTGCTTTTGTCATTTTTATTTAATTTTTTTTATCATGCTTTTTTTAGTTTTGTATTTATATTAGTTTCTTTATTTCTATTAAAAATGTTCATGAATTATTTGTATTTTCCTTTAACTAGCTTTATCTTAGCTACCCTAAATTATTTCGATCATTTATTAATTACTTGGCCCAGTGTCTGTTGTCTTATATTTGAGGATGGTAAATCAGACTTGTGCTGTTGTTTATGCATTTCTCAATTGACATAAACAAATCTCAGTTTTCCTATTCAGTTTATGCATGTCGTTACTAATCTGCATAATGAGCCCGTGCATTTTGAATTGATTTCAATATTTGATGTTTGAATGATAAACATTTTTTTAAATGTGCTGGGAAGCAAAACCAATGGAGAATCACTGACCTAAACACCAGCATCATTCATATACAAAACATATTATCATTTGACCAGCATTTTTCTCACCTTTTTAACCAATCTTTGACATAGACAAGATATAATCCGGCTGAATTAGACGACGATTCGTATTTAAAAATGAACAAATCACCAAGCAAGCAGCTTTTTCATTGACTTCACGCGTAATTTCATCCGTGCTGCGGCACACTGGCCTGACTATAATTAAAACTGCACCCTTCTTTTCAAGTGGGTCAACCAAGAATCAAAAAGTTTTTTTTTTTTTAATTTAAATGCAAATGAAGTCGAATTAGGCCGTTTATTAGCTTAGAAATTAGAAGACACCTTCCTCTGACTTCGTCTGACTCAGAACAGAGCATCAGACGTCTGATGCAGAGACGACATTAAAGAGACAGGAAGCTCTGTGTTCTCTTACCCAGATCTATGTAACGCTTCTTGCCGAACCGCCGGCCAACGCTCCCCCCGCTCGGACCGAGCGAGTCCCACCTGTGCCGTGAGGTCTGGCCGTCCTGAGACGGTCTCAGTGTGATCACCCCACAACGCTCCCTACACAAACACACAGAAACATCAGCGCGCCATTCTCCAACTCAGAGCACGATGAGGCCAAACAACTAGACGCAAATGGAACCCACTCGTTTTTGATGACCACTTTACAGTCCTCCGGACGGCCGAAGGCCTCGAAGCGCTTACGCAGCATGGACTGAGTGACGCTGGTCGGAAGGTTGTGAATGTAGATCACTTGGCACTTGTTCTGCAAATGCACAGTGGATTAGAACAAATACACTCAATGGCACTTAAAGGAAACGAATAAGACCTTAGATGCATCTACGGCTTGGATAATTAGGTTAGTGCTGCGACTGATCAAATCGGTTAGAAAACACGACCTACCACATCATTCTCTTGTCCACACTTCGTCTTGCTTCTTTTTTCAGCTGCTTCATGGCACGTCTCTGAGCTCTCATCGCTGAAAGAAGGAGGACAGGGCTGAGTTATTCAAAATGGCTAATAAATGGGAAAAATGAGTTGTTAGCATCCTGTGGCACTGGGATTTATAAGGCAGATGCACAAGTAGGATATTTCTACCTTTAGAAAAATTAACCATGCTTTTACCACAAATAAAATTAAAAAAACATGGCAACAACAAATAAACCATGGTTTTTCTACACTAACCATAGTTCAACCACAGCATTTGTAGTAAAAATGGTAATCAGTACACCAAAAAAAACATGGTTACTTCACTTTTACTGATTTTTAAGATCCCTGAAGTTGCAAAGACTGAAGTCTCAAAACCAAAGAGATATTATTTATCAAAGTTAAGACTCTGCCACGCCCCCCAAATCGCCTCGTTTAAACACGCCCCACATGTCTACGTCATTATGTGGAAATATTAGCATAATACTGGCCAAATGTTGACGCAAAGAAAGAAGACGCGGTTTCAGTAACACAGTTAGTGTTGAAGCAGTCATGTCAGGGAGATGTGGGTGTATCTAGGAGAAAGCAAAAGCACTTTATTTGGTCTTCCGAAAGTAGATGCATTTAGGAATTTTTAAGATTACTTACAACAGAACAGCAACGCATTTTATGGACGACCGTTTCGTGAACCTAGGAGAGGAGGTCATTCTGTTTTGTTATTAGTTTAAGTATTACTCACATTTCACTGCTGGTAATATATATTCTCTATATAATCGTGTATGTGACCAATGAAATTCTTGAATTTGCTTCTGACTGTTCAAATTCAGAGTTTTACGCGTCGCGTGTGTGTGCTTTTTTGAAAGATGAAGCTCGTGATTATGGAAAGGGGTGTTACATTTCCGACGAGTGCTTGGGCTGTTCGGCCAATCACAATGCACTGGGTCAGTTGGCCAATCAGAGTAGACTGCGCTTGTCAGAAGGAGGGACTTTGTAGAAAACAATGCGTTTGAAAGAGGCGGGGCATAGAGGACCTACAATAATGTACAGTATTTGAAAAATAATGTGTTTTTTGAACATTAAAGCATGTCAAAATATTCTATTACACCAAATACACAAAATAGCCATCTTTAAAAAAGCATCAGATGACCCCTTTATGTAGCATCCTATTGCACTTTTCAATATTTCACTTTCAAATTCAACAAACCACAGGAGCATTCAGTACCTGAAGGGGAGTTCGCAGCCAGGGGAGGGGGGCGAACAGGAAATCTGGGACTGGGCGTCCAGCTCTGGGGTGGGAGATCGGACAGGTGAGGGTTGACTGGTCTGCTCTGGACCGGGCGAGGACAAAGCCACGGGGGAATCAGCCTCAGTCCTTTGCTGGCAATTGGTTAGGAGCCTCTCCTCCTGTCCCTCCATCTCCTCGTCCTTCACAGCCATCTCCTCCTCCTCATGCACCTCCACACGGCACATCATCCTTGTTGTCTTGCAATTCTCTCCCTGACCCAACAGGCAGTAATCATGGTCCCCGTACGCCCGTTGCATCCCACCCTTAGAGTCTGTGTCGCCCGTTTGGCCCATCCGGCGCAGCTGGGCATACAGCTCCGTCTGCTCTGGGAGCTTGCGTATGTGCGCCCGCGCCAGGCATGAGCTCTTGGTGGTGAGCTCAGCTTTTCCATCGGGTTTGAAGAGCTCGTCCTCCACTGGTTTATGGGGCGGTGTGGTGGGGGGAGTCAGCCCTGGAAAACACACACACACATTAATCACCACCAAACACACTCAAATATCACCAAACACTTAATATACAGCCCTACACAGTAATATTTTTCAACTGCAAAATAAATATACAGAATACTCTTTTAGCCTAATTTAGACATGCGATTATCTACACTATCATTATCAGACTATGCAACTGGCAAGCTACTAGCATGCATGAGAACATATGAGGTGAATCAAGTGCTGACAGCTCACACAATGCCCAAAACAGCACACTTATAAAAATACCCCTCACTGAGTGTGTAAAATTACCTGCTGTGCCACACAGTTCCACAGAGAGAGTCTGCTCAAAGGGCTTGTTGGCATACTGCGCATCTCTGATCAGAGAAATACAGAAAGAGATCGCATCTATTAAACTTTATTAACTCTTACATGAGTAAGAAAAACACAGAGAGAGAGGAAAAGATACAGTTTGCATCAGATTTACTGTTTTGGAGTTTATATTTGTCTTCTAATGACAACTGGAGCAGGGTTTGATTGATCTCTGTTGTTTTACTTCACACCACTGCTGAGCTATGCATATGCAGAGAACAACAAATGACTGTAATTGGTAGAAGAACCTCAGGGCTATTTATAGAGAAGTTTTACTGCGTGAGACCGAGTGTTTTGTTATGTAAAAACAGCAACTCTACAAGCCTCCTCTAGGCGATTCTGAAGATGGACGGAGTCCAGCGGTGGTCTTAAACTGTCGGCCTGGAAGTGTACCAGGGCTCAAGAATAGATTAGATATGAATGGAACACACACCCATTGGATTTGGACGCCAGCGGCAGACAGAGGCAGGAGCGTTCTTCTGCAATCAGAGCAACAGACAGCATCACAGTTAGAGATCTCAGCAGAGCTCACAGTTCCTAAACTGGCTCTCTGAATAGAAAAATCATGCTTAATGCACATTACAGGCTGTTGGGTTACTGGCTTCTTAAAAGCATTATTAAATAGATGCAAAGAACTACCATAAAGATGGTATATTTTAAATATGTGTTAAATGGCATCTTTTTACTAAGTAGCCTATTATTAATGAAGGCCATTGATATTGATCAATACTGCTACTGAAATCTCTGTTAAATGCATTTTTCAGCGCAAGAACTGAATTAAGTTCTCTTCTGCATTTTATCATACTTGATAGCATGTTCATAAAATCTACTGCAACTCTAGTGAAAGGATGGCAGGAAAAACTGGAAGCTGCATGTAAATAAAATTACTGCACAACTAACCAGGTAATTGTGACAGCCCTGATATAAATCGAAACTGATCTTTGGTTACATTTTAATTCAGCAACCAAATAAAGCATGAATCATGAATGACTGAACTATGAATCATGAATTGCACAATGAAAAGGCAAAAGAGTGTGAGTGTTGTGATGTGAACCTACACTTTAAGGAGTGCAGCATACTTCTATTGACTGATGTCTTACCGTCACTGCAGCAGGGGTTACAGGCCTCAGACGTCTCGTGGGAGCTGCTCCTCTGGCTGCTATCAGAAGGAGGCTCAGCGGGAGGATGCTCGAGCGCGGTCTCTTCTTCACTCGATTGCCCAAGACTAGGCTCTGACCGGCTGCAGTTCACACGCACTCTCTTAGCGAATCGGCTGGGGAAGGAGGCCAGCCGTCGAGAACGCCTGACCGAGAGGGAGCCTTCTTCTGGCTCAGGGCTCTTGGGGCGCTTTGCGGCCTTCTCCAAATCTTTCAGTTCAGCTTTGGGGGAGGAAGAAAGGTCAGCGCCGAGCCGAGTCGCAGCCCCTCTGCAGTGGATATAAGGAGGGCTGTGCATTCTGTAAGGCTTGCTCACGTCAAAGGAGCTGACGTCCTCCAGCAGATCCTTCAGCAGGGAGTGGGCTTTAATTTCCCTGCGGCGAGTGAAGGGAGCCCTCGGCCTGGTCTGAGGAGCCGGTTTCTGAGGGATCACGGGGAGGCTGCGGGGGACCTGCGGGCTCTCGGGCTTGGCCTTACGCTCTCTGCGATCCCAGATGGCCTGTTTGCGTATGGGCAGGCAGTACGTGTGCATGTATTTGATGAGCTCCACCACAGAGTGCAGTTCTTTCTCTGAGGAGAACTGGGGCTTCGGTGGCTCGACGCACATCATGCTCTCGCCTTCGCTGCTGGACGACTCCTCCTCTTCTTCCTCCGAGTCACTGTCCTCTTCATCTTCCTCCTCTTCCTCTGTCTCCTGCACGGAGGTGAGGTGGCGGTGGAGTTCAGTATAAAGACGACCGGAGGGCCTCGCCGGCCGTGGCTTGCGCTCCTGTGTGCTTGATCTGTCCTTCTGCGGAGGGAGAAGAAGACGTTTCATTTGATCTTTTGATATTTAACACAACTGAAATGTAATAAAGCAATAAGGCTCAAGAGGTTGTGCATTACTTGATTTTATCATGCTGCTAGTCGCAGCGTGAAGCGGAGCGGTAAAATCACTGTTACACAAAAAGTCAAGTGAATTACTGCTTTTTTGAAAAGCTGTCAACAGCAATATTGTAAAGCACATAAATAAGAGAAATAAAGAAATAATCATTTAAAATGTACACTACTATTCAAAGCTTTGGGCTTAGTAGGATTAATATTTCCATTCAGCAAGGACACATGAAATTGATCAAAAGTGAAGACATTTATAATGTTGGAAAATTTTTTGACTGAAAATAAGTGCTGTTCTTTTGAAATTTCTGTTCAAGTATGCAAAAAATATGAAGCAGCACAACTGTTTTCAACATCGATAATAATCAGAAATTAGTGCTGTCAACTGATTAATCGCGATTAATCGCATCCAAAATAAAAGTTTTTCTTTACTGTGTACTGTGTATATATATATATATAGATAAATACACACACATAATGTATACATATGTCTATGTGAATATTTACATTTATATATTATATATACATACAAAATATTTTTCTTAAATTACATGCATGTGTTTGTATTTACTGTATATATACATTATTATATATACACAGTATACACACATATATTATGTAAACAAACACTTGTTTTGAATGCAATTAATCTCGATGAATCATTTGACAGCACAATCAGAATCAGCATATTATAATGATTTCTGAAGGATCACTGAAGTAATGATGTTGGAAATTCAGCTTTGCATCACATAAATAAATATATTGTAATATATTTAAAAATATATGAATGCAAAAATGTATATTTTAAGCTAAATATACTAATATTTTGGAATATTATTGTTTTTATATGACCACATAATAGTTGAGGAAATCTTTCAAAACCAAAGAAAAGTGTTTGAATTTTGAACGACATTTTTTTTATTACACATGCATACATAATTTCACACTGTTCATACATTTTTATGTATTTTTTCTGACCTTATTACAGTAGTATCACATTAAATTATTAAAATTAAATAAAATAAAAATAGTAGTATTTCTAAAAAATATAAAGAAATAAAAATAAACTGCATGTGTCAAAACTGTTTTAGCACTATAATGACAGAAGTAATAAATGCAAAATAGCCCCTTTGAAACAGTTCTAACATTAATGGTATTCTTCAGCGTTATGTAGTGAGCTATCTTTTCTGCCGCCCTTATGAAATGAGCAAACACGCGAGGCACGCAGGCCAGCTGAACCCCTGGAGTCTATTTCAGAGTGCACTTCGCTCTAAGGTTACAGTGACGAATGTGCCATGGTTAGTTGCAAGATATTCTCTTGGTATCTGAAGAACTGCTTGTTCTTTTAAGTAATCTCAAACCCAGTGAGCATTGCCCTTTAGGCTGTGGCTGTGCTATGACAGATGGCTGCATCAACTGTAATGCGACAGCGGCCTTAGCCGAAGCAGAGCGAGTGAATGAAGAACCACAGGCTTTACAGGCTTCCAAACTTTGAAGCACAAATCCTCAGTGTGGTTTCTAAAGGCTGGCATAAGATAATTAGGAATACACCACAGCGTAAACGGGTAGTGAACAGCATACGTGCCAACACAGAGGTAGTTCAATCCATTTTCTATTACAGTGAGTCTCCTTTGCCTTCTTACATCAGATGTGTTGAGTTTAAACCGCAGTCATGATGGCTGGAACTTCTTCTCACCTTTAACACGGGTCTCACGGGTTTGACGTGTTGGCTCCTGCTGCTATGGCGATGCACGTCTTTGTGCAATTCGAGGCCCGCAGGCACATTAGGGGGCGACAACAGGAGCTTTTTAAGCTGTGGAGGGAATGAGAGGCGAGGGGTTATAATTTGATGACACACGGTGCATTTTAAATTGCACACAAAATCAAGAAAGGTTTGCATTTTGCAGTTCTGTGCTGTAGCCACTGTAAGAACAAGATGTTCAAGTTACTGGAAAATCTGAAATACATGTCCTAAATGACCAGCGCAACCAGAGAAAGCAAAGTAAGAAGCTGCACAGCGTTGCTGGGTCCCTTAAGCGATTGTTAATGTGCCAACTTGGCAGGTCTGTCCATGTCTCTCAGTGTCTATTGAGGAAACTGGAGGGGCGCTGAGGGTCTCAGCTTCTGTGTACCAAACCGGTTTGGCATGCACTGGCCATCTATGTCATGAAAACATGTGCTCTGCCGTCCCTGTTCCTGGTTCTTCAATGCACCCCTTGTTTTGCACACAGGCTGGCCTCATTATGGGGTTGAGGTGTAACTGCGGCCATCGCCAGGAGAGGGGGCTCTCAGCTCTTACACCCGGACTAAACTCAAGGAGGAAGCTTCATTTTTTTTTTTTTTTTTTTAGGAGGAAGCTTAATTACACTGGAACAATTCCATTGTTACTGAATCATCTTACAGGGAAATGCATCTGTCTACACTTTCAGGGAAGGTTGCTAAAAGATTAAATAACTGACAGTAACTTTATTAACCATGTTTTGTAACTTTATTATTATATATATATATATTTTTTACATTAGTTACTGAAATGGTTAACATGAAATAGCCATAACAATGCTCTCATAGAATGCATTATTCTTGATAAATGTTAAAAAAATTTTTAATATAAACTACCATTCAAAAGTCTGTGATCTGTCATTTTTCTTATTAACACATTGGGCTCATCAACGCTATATTTATTTGTTAAAAAATGAGCATTAATATATTATTGCAATTTCCATTTTAATACATAACATGTAATTTATTCCTGTCATGGCAAAGCTTTATTACTCTTCAGTGTCACACAATCCTTCATAGATCAACAGACTTTGAACAGTAGTGTAGTGTATAACTAATACGTTTTCACTTTAAGTTGTATAAATTAATATTAATGTATTGAGCAAACATTCACTAATAATGAACGATAGTATGTTAACGTTAATGTATTACAAATGATTACATTTCATAATTAACACATAGTGTGTGATGCTTTGTTTAGAACATTTTTCCATGTTGCATGAATATAAACAATAGTTTTAATGGAAAACAACTAACTTTTAACAGGTTGTATTACTGGTATTTTCAGTCCTAGTGGCATCATAAAAGTAGTCTTATTCTCAGATGGATACACATTATTTCCATCAATTCAAGAATAATCTGTCCCTCCTTCAGACATCTCTCTTGTATAATTTGGTGCTACACCCTGTAAGTTAGCCTTTTTTGGTATCTCTGAGGCAATGATTATCTCAGTAATCAGATGGAGGCCATTCATCGGCGCCAAACAATGGCATTCTAGAACAATGTGCATAGTGAAAGGTATTGAGTGAAATGTAAGACAGTCATTACTGTAAGTACTACTAGTCTCTAATTCTTCAAACGCACATGACAAGCTGGAAAGACAGCTATAGTACAATACAGGCCATGCACAACCAAATGTTCAGGAAGAAGCAGTGTAAAAACAGATGGGGGGGGGGGGGGGGGGTAAGAAAGTAAAAATGAAAAGCTGTCCAACAGGTAATAACTGTTATAACTGGTTTCACGTACACGTACACAGATGAAATTGTTTGGGTTTGTGAGCTGAGAGGGACAGATAACAAACACATCAAACTTGTTCCAGGAAGTGGCGTCTTAAGAAAGAGATGAGAGTTGAGTCCTCTCATAAAAAGGTTGGAAAATAAAGCAAAGAGAGATGCTGTGGAAGTCCATTTCATGACCTGGAGGGAATCAAAGATCTGGGAAGTAGATCCCTTAAAAAAGTACCATGGTATTACCAGGTTTTTGGACATTATCTTGATGGTAATGCCATGGGATTCTTTGAAGTACACTACTGTTCAAAAGTTTGGTTAAGGTTGGTGAGATTTCTTTAACTGTTGTTTTTTAAATAAGTCTCTTAGGCTATGCTCACACGACAATGATGTAGTCAAAGATGGAAAAGTTTTTCCAAAAGTTTTAAGTGCTTTACGTTTAAACATATCCGCGAAAATTGCCAAAAACGCTGTATTATGTATGCCAGGCCAGTAGTTGGCGCTATCACTTTGTAAGTAAACAGTACCTGTAGGGAAGTGATGTTTATATGTGACCCTGGACCACAAAACCAGTCTTATGTGTAAATTTTCGAAATTGAGATTTAGGCATCGGAATAAATATTAGGTTTATTAGGATCGGACAATATTTGGCCAAGATACAACTATTCGAAAATCTGGAATCTGAGGATGCCAAAAAATCTAAATGCTGAGAAAATCAAATTCTGCATATTACTTATGAAAAATTAACTTTTGATATATTTACGGTAGGAAATTCACAAAATATCTTCATGGAACATAATCTTCACTTAATATCCTAATGATTTTTGGCATAAAAGAAAAATGGATAATTTTGACCCATACAATGTTTTTTTTGGCTGTTACTACAAATATACCCCAGAGACTTAAGACAGGGTCACGTATGTTGTATATGATGCATCTCTGCTGTTGGTGGTAATATTGGTAAAGTAAATCCACAGTTTGCTGAAGAAGCGTTAGCAAACTCTTGAGCAGCAACAACACTAGCATGTACTCAGCCATTGTTGTGTATGTTTGTTCGCACTTGCCTTTACAATCGACATGTACTGCGCACATCTACACACCTAAAACGTACTATGCATGACGCATGTCATTTTCAAAAACTTGCACTTTGAAACTCGTTTTCAAAAATATGCTTTGTTTCAGTCCCCAAAACGCCGTTGTCAATTAAACCAACAGGCAAAATGTATAAAAAGTTTACCATTTTTGTCTGAAAACGTGTAAACGGCCCCTTAGGCCCACCAAAGTCACATTTATTTGATACAGTAAAAAGATAATACTGCAAAATATTATTACAATTTAAAACATGCTTTCCATTTTAAACTAGGGATGTAACGATGCATCCCCGAGCTGGTGAAAATCGCACAAAATATGTGACATTTCAAGTCACATTTTCAAGATGTTAAACGAATCGTGATATAAGGATTTATATGAATGTGTCTCTGAGAGGAACTGACTGTCCTTACAACAGAACAGATGGTATTTACTTTTCATCTAGCCTCTGTATAATGCATAATAAAGTAGTATTTAAATATGGAACCAAAGGAACGCAGACCATTATTTTTTTATTTCGAAATTATACAATTGAATTTGAATCAAAAAACTGTTCATGGTGCATGTATGCAGCATCTTTTCTTTGGATCATCATTAAAATGCAGTGCTTATCTTTCATTTTAAATGGAAAGTGCACAGACAAGACTTCGTTTATACGAAGAGATTTATTTTATTTGTATTATTTATTTATTTAATTTGGGATTTGTTTTAAAATTATAATTTAGTTTTTTTATTTGACATATCAATTTCACAAAGGAATGTTCAGCATTTTGTCTGAGAAACAATAAAATGGCACCTTCTCAATAATAATTTGTTCTCACAAAAATTGAGAAAATTGCTTTGTGAATCGTGTCGCATTGTGAGTCGAGTGAATCACTGCATCCCTATTTTAAAAAGTAAATTATTCCTGCGATGGCACAAATCTTTCTGACCCTCAGTTTTTGAATGGTAGTGTACAATTTCAATGCCATGGTATTCATAAACTGCCATGGAATAATGTCAAAGTACCATGTTATTGCCATTAGAAACTATCACAATACCATGGTATCGCCATGGTACTTTCTTTTAAGGCTCAGAAAAAGATAAGAGTAATGAGACATGAGGAAAAAAATGAAAGTTCATAAAAATGGTGTCCACGTTGCACATCCCTGCCTGTGAAGAGGATTCTTGTTAGAACGGTTGCTTAAAAAGAAACAAAAAGCCCAAAATGAGAAAAATTCAGACCTGAGTTGCCTATCATACCCATGCTGTGGGGTAGTCAGAGGCCCATCCAAATCCACCTTAAACAGGAAGGAAGGGTTCTTACTAGAGATGGGTCTTCTGTCTCTGGGCTCAATGAGCCAAGGAGGGGCTCACTGTCCAAAGGGAGGTCATCTTCCTCCTCCTCGCCCTCCTCAGGGTCGTCCCCCAGTGAAGGGAACACAGACAGACCCCCGACTCCGTCCTCAACAATGCCGTCCAGGCTGTCTGTGAGGGCAGCGAGCAGTGCCGCATTTTCTTCCTGAAACAACCAGAAAGAAATGAAGACAAGTGCTCTGCAAAGCAAAGATAGGGAAAATCTACACTTACACAGCTTGCATATGTCTAGTGTACGTTTTCTTTTAACACATAAACAGTGGAGAATGACAGAAGTTATTCATAAAAAAATCTAAATGTAAACTGTTGCAGGCCAAACTCGAATCTGCAACACCCACATAAGCCCCATGGCTCAAAATACCATCAGAATGTGCATTTACCTCTATGTAATGGCTTTAACTAGCACTTAAATTTAATTTTACACCATTATAATTTAGTAAACGGTTTACTGAACTAGACTTTAATTCACCAAAAAATGAAAATTTGGTCATAATTTACTCACCTTTCATCTTTGAAACAAACAAAAGTATGTGTTCTAATAGTCTTAATAATTTAACATTGTCTAGCCATTATAAGTCCATGCAATCAAACTTTCACAAATCAAAATGTACAAAAATGTAAATGTAAAAAGCCTTTATAAACATATAGAAAACATAGATGGCATGGTACAAATATGGTAAACAGAAGCTCAAACCTGCTTGTTTGAGTGAGATGCATGAGAACCAATGATGTTTATTTTGACATAAATCAAGCATGTTTGAGCTTCCATTTACCATATTTGATGTGCTCTATGTATGTATATTAGATCAATGTTTATATGTGAATAAAAGCCTAAATTAAATCTTTAATCCAAGTCTTTTCTGATTAAAGTGATTTTTCATATTTATTACTTTTTGGTGCTTGAAATTTTTAATTCCTTGGACCTTCAATCCTATATGTGTGTGTGTGTGTGTATGTGTGTGTGTGTGTAAATTCAGACAGAATTTAAGACTAATGCCCTTTCCCAGATCTTGCCCTTAGCTCTTACGGTCCTTCAAGTCCAATCTTGGCAAAATTCGGAAAGGTTTGTTGGGTAGTAAACACAAAAAGGCCTTCAGACTGCAAGTGCATCATTTGGGACAGTGACCTACTGAGGCCTGTCCAACTAAAAACAACCAATCAGAGGGCAGAATACCACTTATCATGTGCAGAATAAAGCAAGTACAGATGATGGTTCCGACCTCGAATAGCTCTGGGTCTCCGCCGCTGTACTGTATGGAGGCAGGGGAGTGATCTGAGTGCTCGTTGCACCAATGCAGCTCACTGAGGCAGTTCACCGAGTCAAAATCACTGGCGTCCAGCTGTGAGAGGTCAAAGTCAGGGAAGTCAGCATCCAGGCGGTCTGAGCAGACCTCCTCTTCCCCATACTGAGAACGAAAGGGAGAAAAAAGAATAGGTAAAAAGGCAGACATCAGAGGACACATCTAAAAAGAACGCACTCGGCCGTAAACGCTGGGAAATCAATAGACATGTCGTGACTGCGAAGATCCTGAGCTCGTATGAATTAGTACTAACCACAATTAGTACTCAGCACAACTTCATTTCAGCTAATGAACTGAGAGTTACTGTAAAAGAAAACAAAAAGCTGACGGTTGCACATTCTTGAATTAAAAACCATAGCAATGGGTTTTGCGGCAGAAGAGATTGTTAAGAAAGAGGAATAAGTCATGCAAAACGTGACTAGTTTTAGATGTTTTTTGTTTTAGTTTCTGTATTTAGAACGTCTACACTTTATTTAACATGCTGACAGTGTGTACACTTTAACTGCTAGACTGTTTTCATGGTAAAGCCTTCTCGCTTGTGCCTTTAAAGCAGCATTTTTGTGAGTGTTTTAAGCTTAAAATAGTCTCCAAATGACTTTTCTCAAGACCCATTTTCTGTTTCACCATGCTGCACTCCATCTAAGCACTTCTGAACATAAGAACGTGTCTTACGTAAAGGTCCCTTTGAAGCGTGCATCTGATTGAGGTCGGGTGAACTCAGAAATACATTGGTCGACTAGTTGTTCCGGCAACGCACATGCAAGCTGATTTAGAAAATATGCAGTTTTGCACATCCTTTGCACATTTGATCGAGAAGAGAGATAAAGTGTGTGTGTGTGTGTGAGAGAGAGAGAGAGAGAGAGAGAGATATAAAGAAGCGAGCGAGTGTGTGTCTGTGTCAATAAGTACTGTGAGAAGGGAAGTGATCTAAACCCCAGGGGCACAGCAGAAAACCACACATGCCTTAATATGCACATAAAATGTGAGCGGAGGAGTTTGCATGTTGCACTCAGATAATTTTGCTAGCACACTCGACCTGTGCATGTCTGTCTGTGGAGAGGATACCTGGAGGACACCTGCTGCCATGCTGCCTCGGTTTACAGGAGCATGTATATTCTACATATTCTACAGAGCCGCTGCAATGCATATTTGATGACATCTTGCATGAATTCTCCCCTCTCTGTTTCACAAAGCTGATGATTGCGCTTATTCAGTTCCCTTTCTTTTCTTACACTAGGCCTGGTCGAGCGGGTGAGAAAACGAGCAGGCAACAATAAGGCGCCATTTTTGTCGCTGTTTTAAAATGCAGCGAACCACGTGGAATCAAACAGCAAAGATTTTACAACGAGAGTCTCTAAAGCACATATTACCAGCTGCTGAGCTCTGATGAAATGAGGTCACATACTGTAGCCCATACCTCCGCACCATTTCAGCCCAATCTTATTATATCTGCAGTATTTTAATCTGCCTCACTAAGCTATTGTTGAAAAACTATTCAGATTAAATATGGTGTTGAAAACAATGAGACCAAAGAATGATACTAAAAAATATACCTTAAATTGACCAGTTTAGGTATAGAATAAACAATGCATTTAATTACATTTTTAATAATACTTCATAAACATTATTATTACATTGATTAGTCATGTATATAGTATAGACTGGGGTGGGTAAAATTGTTTTTGAAAGCAGTCTCTTACACTCACAAATGCTGCATGTATGTGACCAAAAATACTAAAACAAACAGTAATATTGTAAAATATTGATATTGATTCTTTGATTAATAGAAAGTTAAAAAAAAATGCATTTATGAAATCGAAATAATTTTGCAACATTCTAAATGCCTTTACTGGTCAATTTAGAACAAATCATATAGAAAAAAATATGAATTTATTAATTTTTGTTTTAATAAAAATAAAAGATCTTACTGAGGCTAAACTTTTAAACAGTAGTGTTTTTCATATGCTATTATGCAACTCAAATGTTTTTCAGTCTAAAAGGTAACAAACTGATTCCAGTTTTCACTTGCAAACAATACATCACATGCAATAAGAAAACCAAGTGTGAATATGGTCCAACCCCTCATCAGTCTGTCTCTAATAATACTGTGCGATGTGCTTATAGAATTAATGCAGGTTTAAATCAGCGTCAGGAATCACAGCAGGAAGGCTTCTGCAAATATAAAATATTCAAAAAACAGGAAATCCATTCCTGTCTGCAGCATTTTAAAGGACCACTTGAGAAGCCCTGAAGGTGTTGTGCATGTGCACACGTGTGTAATGAAGGTGTTCACTCAACACGCACACAGACAGCATGCAAACACACACACTTAGCACTCTACGCATCCCCCTCACATGCCACCGACTCATCTCCATCCTTTGAGACCCCCTCCCCAGGAGCACTAGAGCTCCAGCTAATCAATCTTTTTTTTTACCAACCTTTTTATTCTCTCTTGCTTTCAGTAGCTCTCTTTTTCTGTGTTATGGAGAGTCTCAATATCAATCAATAAAAAGCTCCTTGGGCACTGAAGGTTTAAGGTCACGAGCGCAAGCATGCATGCTGCAGTGTAGGTAGGGCTGGGCGGTATGACCGTTTATGCCATGAAACAGAATAAGTGACTTTGCTTTTCCAGTTAATACTGTCACTAAATCCATATGACCATCCATCCATATATCAATACCATATCAAGATGTATATCAAATTCAGGTATACTGCAATACATACTATTTACAGTAATATGAAATTACTCATTGTGAGTAGCGTGTTCACCGGTTCACCCCATTAACAGAGGCGTCCGCTGCACCCAGACCTCTCATGATCATCACGCTATTATGAGGCGACAAAATCCAGCCACATTTTCAATGCACCAAAAAAGGACACATTGAACCAGTTAGCGCTAGACTGATGCTATTAAATGAACAAAAGTTAATGAGCCTAGCTGACCTACTCAAGGCACAAGCAGAAGACTAATCAGTGATCTGTATAGTCAAGAATGACCTTTCCATTCGCTCTCCATTAAAAAGAAAATGTTCCACAAATCTCTCATAACAAGAAAGGTCATTACACACAACAATCAGGCAGCGAGGGGTGATTTGCGTATGCATTTGACGTATACAAGTATGCACAGTGAGCCGAGTCCAAGGGCGCACCAAGATAACACTCAAAAACAAGCACGTAACTGCATATAGGTTTACTGCATCAGCGTTATTATATGCCATATGGAGCAAAAAGCAACCCGAGCCATGTGGCCCAGGAGCACTTGATCTCCAATACACAAGCTCTGAAATCTGATTGCCCCCCAACCCCCAAATCATTCTTTTCCATTAAAACATTACTGGATTACATTTTTTCTGTTGTAGTTTTTCTAGACTCTGTTTTAAAGGTTAAAAAACAATTCAATGAAATCCAGAACGTACAGAATTTGACAGTATTTTATTAAAAGTTATTAAAACAATTACACTTTGAGGGCTCTATGAAATATTTCTTTTTACCAAATGATAGTTTCTGAATATGAAATTTTCTAGATTTAATTTATAATGGTTTCATTATGTTTGAACAATGAAAAGCATATCGAATTGATTGATTTTAGAAAAAAAGTGTTAAAATTTTTCTGGGTAAATACATTCTAGTGAATAATTTTACTGGTAAATATTACTTATAAATATTGAAAACAATGTTTTAATAATAATTTTATTAGTAGTAGTATTACTATTTCTGTCATAGTTTCTTTAAGTTAAACCAAACCTTTATTTTGACAGAGGGTTGCAGTGAAGGCCTTTAAGTCTCTGTTTGGATATGATCATAGTTTTTCTTGATTTAAACTGTAAAATCCTTACAAAACAGGCTTTCAAAAGGTTTCTAGAGATTATTCATGTGCTCATACTGTATACTGACGCGGCAGAGGATGAAAACACAGCGAGAGTACTATACACTTGATTTAAGTGTACTGAACTATTTTTGGACATGCATCCAAAATTTGGCAAATTCCGTGAAATTCTGCATTATACGGTAAATTTCATTTTTATTACTGGACTCCGTGTTTTCTGCATCGCGGAAATTTTAAAAGCCCTGACATTCATGCAAGGCTGACCTACTGCTGACAGTGTACTGGCATGTTTTCAAGCTATCTGGGGACTTTTATGAATAAATTTAAGAATAATTAGAGGCAAAGCATGTAAAAAGCAAAAGAAAAGACACAAAATGTGACCTTTATAAGTTTGTTTGTCCTTTCCTACTGCAGGGCGATCGAATGCAGCATCTGAGACACCACTGGGATTACGGATGGAGAGATAGACTGATTGATCGGAGCACAATTCAGTTACGCTGCTATTCTAGTAAAGCTGCAGGTTACTCATTCATTCCTTGCATTTACGAGCTAATAGGCTCTTATCTGGGTGCCCTGTTCCCTTTGAGCCTGCTGCTATCTAAGATATGTTATATATAGCCGTTATCCTCAGTCTCATGACTGGCTCTTATACAAGCTGCTTGTGACGGGCAAGGCTCTGAATGCTGCCCATGCCAAATGCAGATGGAACTAGTTGCTCTCTCCTAAGCCTCCTTCCCCAGAAACAAAGACGCAGACATGCGCACATGCAGCCCTTTGAGACACATCCTGCCCGGGCCGTTAAATGGATTCCCTCACAATTCAATCCAACAAAAAACTTGGGTGAGGTTGCTAGCTGGCCTCAAACAGGAAGCAGTTTGTAGAACCGTTCCTCCAGTAGCAATGGGTTCATGAGGTGCAGCGTACACCCTGTCGACCTCTATTGACTGTTTGACCCTTCGCCACATGACTGTAAATGAAATAAAGATGTTAGACCGTAGTAAACAGAAACTACTGAATGAAACCCGCATTCCACAGCCTGGCTAAACTGAAACAGGAGCAATTAAATTAGCTGGAGACCCATACTGAAAACCCAAATTAACAGCGGGCCACTGGATGTAGGGCAGTTAAAGGAAGATCTGGGCCACTCATATTTGTTGAATTAGACTGATAAAATGCAGATTCATGCCACCTTATTGGCCAGGAACCTTTCTTTTCTATCTATCTAGGAATTAACTGTCCACAACCTCACTATCCCAGCAGGCCACCTTTATCTTCTCCATTCTGGAGCCAGCATAGCCCTATAAATTTAGTGCTTATTGAACCCATTCATCCTTCAGACGTTTACTAACCATTCCCATGTAGTAATTTTCCTCATACTCTCCGTTAGACTACATAGACAAGGTTTGGCAATCAACTGTTGAGACACTGGTTGATGCAAGCAAAAATTCACTATTTGTTTTTTTACCCCAATTTCAATAGGATTTAAAAAGTATTTAAATTGGATTTTGACAATGCATGGCCGTTTAGTTTCAGTTCTTCTAAATTTCCTTTTGATTTATCAAATATTCCACTCCTCAAATCCAGATTAGAAACATTAACTTCCATCTGAAACATCTGCTGTATAGATTTTTATTCACAAAACATCTCAGCATCAGCAACACGTTTTCTGAGAGGCAACCTAACAGCCACAGAGCCCAATTTTAATCCTGATTAACTGTTTTCAGATTGGCCGTCAAACTCTACATCTTGTAGACTGAGATGTGTATCAAGTGCAAAGCAAGGACCACGTCACTGGTCCAAGTGAGATGCTATTATTCAGAAAGTCTGAGAGCTAGTGCCCTCGAGTGCAACCCCCTCTTCAGCCAGGTAGGACAGTAATGAGATCTGATTAGAGAGCGGATTCTGTACTCAGAGACAGGGCTTTGATAGACTGCCAGTTCAGTTGTGACTTTAGATTCACATGGGAAATGGAAAATAGGCTTAAATGTTTAAAGGCTCCATGTCCAAGTCCCAGCTGGACAGAAGATCCACTGCTATAAATAAATGAATGCATCAATATTTTGTTTGAAATCACCCAGTATAAAAGAGTGTAAAACCCTCATAAATAAGTTACTTAAGCAATGTTTTATGGTTATCAATGTGTTTATTACATTCAGAATCTCTTTCTTTGGAGAATCAATCTGGACTAATCACTGATCTAGGCCTATTTGTTCTTTCTGTCACATGTGTTTTCTAATGCATGACTTTCATTATCACAGCCTGATTATTCTTAACTGACATCACTTGATAATCTATAGACACTAAAGGCATGTTTGTAAGTCCTTAACTAGATTTAGAGGTGTAATAAGAAACCTACAAGTCTGTAAGTCAATAAATGTTTTTTTTTTCATCTTTCTCAGGGATATCTCAAGACAATATTTTAAGTATGGTTCATTATAATACTGTATAAATCCTCACACTGACTCTGTTCAGACCGCAGCAGTAGTCTTTAGTTGAATGATAGGGCCATGTTAATCGTAAATTGATAACATTATATTCATAACGTTCGTAATTAAAAAGATCCTTTGAGAAGAGCTAAAAGAGGTATCCAAAAATTACCACTGTCTTTTAGACATTAAATATGGTAATGCTGCACTGCACCGATCATTTGGCTGGAAAATAGTACTACATTTATAGAGAGCGAATGAATGCATGAGGGGAAAAAATAAAGAAAATGTGAGAAAATGTGTGCGAGTTGGCTGGTAAAGGGGCCATAAGTGCATAACAACTTATTAGCATTTTATTGCCTGAATATCAGCACTGATGTCTAATTCATTCAAGCCCACTGATCTAAAAATAGGTGTTTTGGTTAGGAGACGATCCTAATAGGACAGGCTGTTGCCAGCATCCGTTCTTTCATAAAGTCATCTCAGAGAGTGGGCGACCATGGGGAGGGGTACAGGGATGCTTGAGCACTTAATAGAAAATCACAGCAACTGTTATTAATTTACAGCTACTCTCATGCTCAGGCAATTTGCTATTCTCATCATGTGTCACATCAACATTGTGTCGCAGAGTCTCTAAGAGTCCAGAAAAAATGATCTTTTTTGTAGTCAACCAATTAAAAAAATCATTAGGGATGTGCAAAACTATATATTTTCGAAAACATCGGAAACACTTTAGTATAGGGGCCAATTCTCACTATTAACTAGTTGCTTATTAACATGCATATTATTAACATATTGGCTGTTTATTAGTAATTATGAAGCACATATATTCTACATATTCTACATCCCTAATCCTACCCAATACCTAAACTTATCAATTACCTTACTAAAACTAGTAAGCTGTAACTAATTAATTGCAAACAATTATACATTAAATTGTTATACATTAATTAATACATTAATACATTAATAAATATACGTTAATACATTATAAATTAATGTTTCTTGTCTATGGCTGCTAATACAAACAATCTCCATCTTAAATATATGAGATTCAGTCCCTGTGAAACCAAAGCTCTCAAGGTCACCTACAGTTCAATATGCACCCCACAGCAAACATGAAAGCATACCCAGCACTGATGTAAATATAGGCACCAGCACACACATTAGAAGTCATTGCATGCCTGCAGTACAAAAAAAATTATCAGGAGATCCAAAAGGTGGTCAGCAATTCTTCCTCTGCTTCTAACTTGGATCCATTTCACTGACACAATGAGAGCACTAGGCTCTGGTTTCAGAGCCTTGTATAAGGTTGTTCACTGGTGTCACATTTTCCTGCAACGTATGCAGAGACCTTGTCACAAGACTGTAGTTTTGAACCCCTCATTATCTCCAACGGGGGTCCGTCGCTCCTCAGACTGAGGTCATTTTACCTGCAGTCATGACTGTGGGTGAGGGGAGGACAATACAAGCACTGTTTCCAGGCAGAAACCAGCTGGCAGTATCTTAGGTAATTCAAACAACCAAAGAGAAATATCAGACTCACCTTGAGTACAAATTACCAGCTGACTTTGATAAAGACTTGAAAGCAAAATAAGGCTAAATGCTCTCAATGGATTACGAGTAGAGCTGCTCTCATTGTGTCTAATGTGTTCAATCTGTCCAGCTGACGCAGACGGGATGAAGGGAATATCACCTGAGAGAGAAAGTTAAAAGAAGGTAGCCGCAGTGAGGCAAAGATGCAAAATGAGTCTTTTCAGACTTGGGTGGCCACAGACAGATCCCAATGCCTGAGGAAGATGGCATCAACCCAACTTGTTTCTAATTCACTGGGAGCAGTCGGTGTCTGAGCTCTTAGTAGACGTGCATGGCTGTAATTAAATCAAAATGCTTTTCTTGCTCACTCTGCTCGAGCGTGAGGGCAGAAGACATTGTTCGGGATATAAGTGGCCGTCTAGAGTGACCATTCCCTGCAAATCGGTAATAAGGTTAACCTGAGGCTGTTCTGTCCTTGGCGTTTTTCTCCATGATGCATGTTTCATACCAACGCTGTGTTCCTAGACACCAACCCCATTTAGGAATCACAGCCTTTTTGCACACAGTACTGCAGCATTTCATGCAGTTCTGCAGTGAACGTACACAATACAGATAATGCATGCTGCATTAATGGGTGTTTAGCAGTAACACTGGGTTAATAGGATTACATGCCCCTTGTTTCCATCTGTTGCGAAGGTCATGAGTCTGGGTCAACCGATATCAGCTCACGACCACCGCTAGGGGCCAGACAAAACCCCCTAAATCCTCAGTAAACAGTCGCTCAACTTAAGCATGCACACAACATGTGCCTTGACATGATGGAGAACACTTTATGGCAGTTATATATAGATGCCTGGTATCTATTTCAGAGCATGCACATAAACTTGCTTGCAGTGTCAAGGAGAGAACCATGGCTCACTCCTGTAGGTCTTTGCCTCAGATAAAGAACCCCCAATTCCTCCTTCGAGTGCATCAGTAACTGAGTGTGCATCTCTAAGACTAAATATGGAAAAAAAACGTCCACTGCAGTGGTTCAGCAGTTGCTCTCCCGCTGTCTCTTAGGAAAGTGTTTCAATGCAGTGAAGTGAAAAAAGGCAAAAGAGTTAAACATCAGTTTCTGAATTCAACCAGTCTATACACCGCATGGTGGGTATTCAAAGGGGACAAAAGAACAAGGCTAAGTGCGCTGATGCTAAAAACACTGTTGCACAGAATGTCATGGCTACCGCCATTAATCTTGATCTACAGTTTCTCTTGCTGCAGGCCAAGAAATCGAGGTAAAGAATATTCCCATCTCTATTTTAGGGGGTCATTCTGCAAGCACAGTGTTTGTTTTGAAATCCAAGAATAGACCGAAATGCAGAGGTGACCTTTGCGTCTTGCAGCCAATGGCTAAAAGGACAGTGCTCTGACAGCTGTTCAAGTCACACACAGAACTGTGCAGCAGTGCTCCGATGTGAGATGTTTAATTAAGAAAGCGATACAAAAATATGAACAGGCCTAGTCACAAGTAAAACTTATGACCATTGTGAATATGTAAGATGGAACAAATTACGTTTTGGATGTTCAAGTCAACAAAGACACAATCACGTTTTGAAGAAGATGCACAAACATCTGCACAAACAAGGTAACATGTTGTAATTCATGCTAAAGACTTAGACCAGGGATAGCCAACACTGGTCCTGAAGGGTTACTGTCCTGCAGACTTTCAACTCTGCTTCAATACACCTACCTGTTATTGTCCAGTATTCCGGAACAACTTGATTAACTTGTGTTTGACTGGTGTTTAAGCTAAACTTTGCAGGATGGTAGTCCACCAGGAGCAGATTTGGCTACCCCTCATGTGGACTATACCATCAACAAGTGACTTTTGAGAAAAATTTCAGCCATAGAAAACCTGCATGGCAACTGCATCCATGCTCCTACTTTTCTATCCAATGAGGCAGTGTTTAGGTTGCTTAACCTTCTCCCTGAATACTCACTGCTGACTTTCTGAGTCAGCACTGCTGCATCTTCAGGCAAATCTTGAGTGGTCCACAGGACATCTCTGCACTGGCTTTCTGGGTGAGCTCTGAAGCGGGAAGATGACTCACTCTGAATTCCTAATGCTCAAACAGAAGGCAAAGCCATCTGCCAGCCCTCATCTTTAAGCCATAGCTTTAGCGGCAAACAGAGTCATTGTTACTGTGTGATATTCTGACATGAATTGTAAGCTAAGTGTGGCATCTTCTGGCCTCCACTTGCTGCTCATCTCTGAATCCGAGCAAATGTTAAACAATGCTGATTGCTTGCTTTATTCCAATTAATGATCGGCTGAAATATCAGACTGCAAGGGAGTGTTTTCGAGACATTTAGAACTAACCATCTAACTGGTAGTGATGCTGACAGCATTGCAGGTTTTTGATTGGTGGAATGTGTCAGCAGTGACAACAAGCTGCATTCGAACATAAATGTATTAAGGTCATTAAGGGTAATTATGGCAGGGTGATTCTTCAGTTTCCCTCTGTGATAATGTGAGGAAGCTGTCATGTCAAGGACATTACACCAGCATAACACATATGCTAGACTCAACCCGGAATAGAAGGGAGACTGGATGTTGTAACAGATGCAGCACTAGGAATCAGCCCATAGAAATACCACAGTCCACTTAATGTTTTAAGCTGCATTCTCACTAGGTGAAATGGCAAATTCTCCATCCACACCCCTGTGGTGGTTCAAGGTTAATCAATTCCCCAAAGGATTTCCAAATCCGATACTGTATTACACAGTGACAAGTAGGGTTGTAATGGTATGAGATTTTCACAGTATGATAATAGCCTCAGAAAATACCACGGTTATTCTGTTTCACGGTATACGGTATTAAACAATCAAAACAGGGTTTCTTTTTTTGGGGGGGGGGGAATAAATTTCATTAATCAAAAACAAGAAAATTTTACCATTGATTAATTATTAGTTTAATAACTTATATTTATCATTAATAATTCATAAAAAAAAAATTCAATTCTGGTTTGACTTAATTTTTATGGATTCTGTATGATTAAATACAAATATTCTATAAAAAATGTTGAACGTTGAAAGCTCAGCCAAGATGAAAGAACAGTTGATCATAGCTGTATATGGATTGCCATTTTTTTATTAATTTAGTAGCAGAGCTACTGCAAGCAATTTTTAGTGTTGCAAAAATCCATTTATCCATTGCTGAAATTTCCAGGTCATGAGAGAGGTCATGGTTGCTTAGCAAAGGCAGACGCCTCTCAGGTGCGCAAGTGTCCAAAGGCTTTGGGAAAAAATCAGAAAGCGGTGTGCCTAGCCTTTTCCACATGTTTTTAGGTGCGATATGTAAATGGCCCCTTAGGTGGAAAGTTGTTGCCTAGGCGCAGGTGAGATTCTGTGTCTGTTATTTTCTCTCAATACCGTAGATAAGCAAATGTACATGGTATGATAATCTTACATTTTTATATCAAGGTATATCGTCATACCGGTATATCGTTACAACCCTGGTGACCAAACCATTAACTTACAATTTATCTGTCTCTTTATCTGACCGTTTTGGCCTGGAGAGGTTCTCGGGGGGTATAGCACAAGACAAGAGTTCCAGAAGCATTTCCAAACACATATGGAATATTTGTGACGGCAAAAATTCTGCAATTTTTCTTTCCATTATAACTGCCAAAAGTATTCTATGACATACCCAACATTTTATGAAACAGAACTTTTTTGTTCCCATGTTTGCCCTACAGATGAAGTTTTCTGATATTGTTTCCTTTGATTACTCATTCACTTGAAACTCATTATTTGGCAGAGCGGCTATGTGAGTGGTGCAAGGTCTGAGGGCCCCTCATAGCATTTACACTATGTATACTCAACCATGACAGTTCAAAGCCACTAATTGCTCCCTTTGACAAATTGTTATTAATTCTCCCTTTGGCAGCCCACCAAGACTAACCCTTCCAACACATTTCTAGGGATATTTGTGTAGCATTGTGCATTCCTTGTTTCTAATCTGATCCTTTAGTGGCCGAATTGTTTAAAATCTTTTTCTCTTACACAACATGTTAATGAGTATATATTTAGAGTTCTCTTTGCTAAATGCTTTAGGTGTTTGTTAGTCTATCAAAAGCTGCCAGGTATCATTCTGAAGCCAGACTGTTGGTCTGCCACCTGCACCCTTTCCTCAGTGTGAGTGCGAGTACATTGGATTTTGTACTCCATATCCCTTGACAACCCGCAGTGTTAGTCTCAGCATTCCTTCTGGATAAGGTCAGGCCATTTTGGTGCAAATATCAGGATCTACGGCTTGGGACTACATGAGTAACAAATCTCTCCAAATCTGTTGGCATGGCAGGAGAAAGATTCCAGAATTAGAGTAACAATACCTGACTTCAAGCACAAAACCCCACCAACCACATCTTAAAGTCAACCCTGGGCAGTATCAGATTAACATGATCTCCTCCTCTGGCAGAACCCATTAACAATAAAGAATAAAAGAGCAGGGACTGAATGCATGTGTTATTCTAAACAGCACAACCTTCAGTGTGTTGTGCATCACTTTGGCTACATAATAAAAGCCTTCAATAGCTCCTAAGTTCAGCTGATCTCAGACCGGGCTTTCAAATGGAAAACAAAGAGCTTTTACTTAGCGAGGGCTAGTTTGTTCTGTGTAATCCACTGGTCTTATGCTCTCCCCTAGAATCCTGCATAGCTTTTTTTTTGCTGCTGTGATAAGGAACACGAAAACACATAAGGAACTTGTTCATCTTTCAGCATCTAACATCAGTGAAGTCAGAGAGTAAGCACTCAAAGGCCACCAAAAGAAAAAGGAAAAATCTTTAATTGGCTTTGATTGTGGGCTTTGAACTTCCTTGGCAGCTTTTCAGCTTGGATGGCTTTGTCGGGTTGTAGTGTGATGACTATGAGATATGCCCATCGTGCCAAACTACTCTGACCCATTCATTGTTTTGCAGTAATTCAATGAGGTTTGGTGCGTTTAGCTACTGATGCCCAAACTTGTTGCTGAGAAACTGAAGTGGAACAAGGCCAAGCCTGTTAGCCGATTTACAAACAAATCCACAATGGTTCTTCAAGGTGATTAATCTCGACCCATTCAGTAATACTGCATTCACACACACATCACTTTCATGATTGGAAAAAAGGTATTTTCACTTTTTCCAAAGGTGTTATACGGGAAAAAAAGGTAACGTCACGAAACACACTAAAAATACTATGCTGTCAGTGCGATCACACTTCACATCAGTGCTGTCGAGTACACGCTGTATAAGTAAAACATTATTCGGCAGGGTTCGGGCCATGTAGCTTTTCAGTCACAGACAGAGGAAGTAACAGCAGTTGTGTGAGTCCTTCCATCTGACCAAAAGAGTTGTAGAATGAGTGCTTAATTCTTCCAGTGGTCAGTAACTGCCTTCGCATCTTAGCAGGGCCCTCGATTCAGCTGCTTTGGTCTAAGAGAATGAAAGGCTTGAGGCAGTGCTTGTGTCCTCAGCCGACCCACGTACACGTGACTGAAGTGACAGTTGCATGAGGCAGAGGTACAAGGGAGTGAGGGGCAGAGGGAATTGGTGAAAGAGCAAATGCTAAAAGGAAAGAGATCAGAGCTTCGGCAAAAAGTAAAGCAAGTAGGCCAAAGCAAAAGCTGGATGCTTTCTATGGACGGTTTTCTCTCTCACTCTTATCTCGGCACCATTAAAGGTGCATCACGTTTGTTCTTTCACAGCTCACTGCTTCCATTCTCTCACTTTTCCTTTTTTTCCTCCCATCTCCAATCCTCTTTTCTCTCTTCGGCATCACTGAGGCAGTTTGTGAGCTGCTATCTGCAGCGCTTGTGTCTAACAGACAGCTGTCGCCTGAGGTGACTCCAGATTCCCTTCTGGGCTCCCAGCCCAAAGCGGGACATCACCTACCAAAATTCTGCTGATGAGCACAAAGCATCGAGGTCAAACTCAGTGCAAGCACGGAATGTGCTCTGTCATGTGGCAGCCAGATCCGCATTACCTGTCCTTCCGCTGTCTGGTAAAAGTCTTGAGAAAGTGTTCCTCTTCCCCCAAGACCTATTACACTAGTTCGGCCCAGATTCATTGTATGAGCATCTCATGAACACGTCATCTCCTCTTCCCACTGAAGTCTCTCTGGACATGAACCAAAACAAATCCTCGGTTGATGCCATTCTTTATTCTCGCCCTCATCATGATTATCAATTACTCCATTGGCAGTCACTTAATGAACATTAACAAATTGTTGCACCTGAAAAATGTTAATTATAGTTAATTAAGTTAATTAGACAGTGAAATGGATGGAGAGTGCCTGTAGAGCCCTTAATAGAAGAAAACCAGAAGGCCAGAATATGCATTAGAGCATCTGATAATACACCAAACGACTTCGTAATTACCGTGGCCATAGATGACTGAAATGTAGAAATATGAACTGCATAAAAATCTAAGCAATGATCAAATTACTCAATATTTCCTCTGTGCTGGTTTAAACACCCATCACAGTTGTAATGCTGAATGGTTATTTCATTATACACACATTTAATTAAGTAAAGTGCCCTTCCAGGCATCTGAGGCCTGTCGCTATCCTCTTGCAGACATGCGATGCGACCCCTTTTCTCAAAAAGCCACTGGTGAGCTTCATTACTTCCTAAGTTCCTCAGCTTTAATTCACTCAGTTAAGTGATGGCCATGTCAACAGTCATCTGAGGAGGCTCACAATCTTTAAAAATGCAAAACATCTACAGCGTTTGCTGAGTATTCATTTGCTTTCACTTTCCAACCTTTGTTCGTGTTATCTCTTCAGACCTTTGGTCACTATCATATCCGTATCTTAAACGTCGGAAGTAATATTTCTGAAATATGTCAGCAATTTTTTGCTAACGATACAATAATAGCTTTGAATCCCATGCAGATAACACAGACTGTAACGCAAGACACAAAGAGGGGATAGGAAACATGATTTTCAAGTTCCACTTGTAAGGATTACATATTTGAACATGAAATATACATGAAATTTCATTGCCTTATGATAATTTAAAAGTTTAATACAAGTTTGTTTGTTTTATTTGTAAAATTTGAACTTAAGAATACTTGTTTCCCAACCCGAGATGTAAGACTTGCACATATAAATGCACATACACCAAAAGCATTAAGTACTTTGTGTGCAATAAATCCAGCAGCTGCCATGTTTGGTGAATGCCACAAGGTCATAACAGATGCTGTTCTTTCCTCCCGAGCATGTGCTATTTATGCCTGTCAAGGTCTGGTCCGCTGACACGCAACAGAAGCTATGACTCTGCCCACACTCACACTCCCTGTCCACAATGAATCCTGTCACTCACAAACTACGGCAAACTCGTAGCTAATCCTTTACGATCCGTAACTGCAATTTTGGGAGTTCTTAGCATCTGTCTCAAACCAGGATTTACTTACCTGATGCTGAAATTACTTTAGCTTTCCAACCACACTGCACATATGACTAAGTAAGAGATATTTTTACTATATTACTTTATTTAAACACTAGTTGAGCGCAAACGTGTTGTGTCATTTGAGCTTGAAACACAGTAGGAGTGCATAGTAGGAGAGATTTCAATTGAAAGTTTGCTCAAATGACAAGCCCTCAAAAACAAGACAAGCCCACACCCCTCACCCCCAACCTATCCCGACTACTTACCAACATCTAGCTGGGCTTCTGTCAGCACAATCAGCAGAGATGTCGTTGGGAGCCAAACACAACTTGACGAATGCCTCTGTGACACATCATCACCGAGCTGCCAGGTCATTTCTCACCTCTGCTAGTACTGTACTCATCATCTCAACCTGGTAAATCACCACATGCCCACAATACAACCCTCAACCTGCTCGCCGCAAGACCCTCACCGATCAGGGGATGTGGTCAACATGTAAACAAATTTGCACGTGATTTACACACTTGCACCTTGAGTTACAACCCTAAGATTCCCAGCCACAGTGATTCCTGGCCGCAGCTTGCTTGCAGTGTCTGTATCTAAGTGATAACGGATGAAATGAAGCACAGCGGTTGACAATCTGCCTGTTTCAGGAGGCCGTTGAGTCGTTCTCGATGGCGATCGGCCTGCATCCGTTTATTTTCGGTGGCTGCGAGTGACATTTGGGTGCTTTTCATTAGTGAGAGATGCGCTCCCTTGGGCTCGTGGCACCACAGACGCCTGGAGGGAAGAGAAGGGGAGGGCTGCCTAACCCATCTTCACCTCAGACGACACCTCCACTGAGGAGGATTTTCATAGATGCAGCATAGAATGCAATGTATCAAATGTATAAAAACAAAGTAGCATGTTTATTTGTCTTATTTTGCAAAGTGGGCAAAGGGTCAAGAAGAATCCATTAAAATAGAAGTTGTAAATGAAGATTAACCAAATGTGAGGAGATAACCAGTGCTTAGTGGTTAAGCTCTAGCAGTTCAAAGGGTTAGGAAGCACTAGGTATTACACTAGTCTTTGCCTAAATTGGCCTCTTCAGTGCCGTTATCCTTTCTGGACAGGTGCAAAATGACTCTTAAACAATTCCTATAAAAATTAATTCATCACCATTACGAGAAGAGGCTAAAGGTTAAGTACAAACATCAATTTGGTAAAAATATATTTCTGTCTGCAAAAGCAAACTATCTGATAAGTTAGGGGGAAAGGCTGATGGGAAGATATCAGTGGCGAAAACGTGTTTATACATTAAACAGTCCTGTTGAAACTGCAATGTCACTGATCTGTGTGGTCGGCATGCATGTGACTTTGGAGTTCAAACAGCACCATATTAGGAATAAGTACTGGATTGAGTCAAATAGACAAAGTGACAACTCCGGAGCCTCATGGGAGAAGGTCCAATGCAAGAAACATTGCGTCAATGGGCTCGAAAACAGACGCAGATGATAAGCGTTATGTTCTATGATGCATCTGCTATCTTATCGTGTGCAAAAGCACATGTGCTCTTCAGTACGAGGAGGGGTACTTTGAACTTCACAGCTGTCTGATCAAAGGGGACGGTCTTTTGAGTTTCCACAAACAACCAATTCCCTGCTCTGTTGTCCCAATCCGTGTTTTCAAATTCAATCACGCCAGATTACATCCTGCTATAGGGAGCCATAACACATGTAAATATAATCGAAGGACTATTAAACACCTGTTCTTTTTGATGCATCTGCCCCCCTCATTCAGTGACGTCCCTTTTCATCCAGAGCTCACGTCTGAAAAATGATGATAATTCAGCCTTAAAAAAGAACCTGACCCTGGAGAGGATGGGAAATGTCCATCTCCCTCTTCTCATAACCTTCTTTTCATAAGCTCTGCATTAAACGGCTGACAGGCAGGTTCAAACTGGATCAGGCTTTGCGACGAAAGCTGCAGACACCCCTAAAGCTCGCAGTAAATCACAGGAGACGGCTGCAAGGTGCATCCCTTCCGTCTAATGACTGACTGACCTCACGTTCACCTGACTGGACATCCAGGGGGAGACTTTTCCAAAGAAGACTAAATAAGTGGTCGTCTGGATTAATCATGCTGGGGTAATTAGGTCACCAGCAAGTGTCAACGTATAAATGACCCAAGAGTTCTTCAACTTCCCTGTCCATGTTTTTCAAATAGAGGTCTCACATTACATCTATAGTGCCCAATGGCCAATCTATAGTGCCCAGTTTTATTAAATTTTTAACCAAATTCTGTGTTTTCCCATTAATTTTCTGGATTTTTATATATATATATATATATATATATTTATTTATTTATTTATTTAAAAAAAAAAATCAATTATTCACATTTTTTTCAGAAATACTATGTTGTGCATTTACATTTTTCTGCTAGGAATCTTTTCTGATAAATATTCCTTAAAAATAATGTTTTAATTGTATTATTACTAGTACTATCATTACATTAAGTAATATATCTCTATTACCATTAGGTTCCTGTGAAGACCTTTACGTTTCTGTTTGTATACATTACGATAGTTTTTCTCCATGGTAAAAATTCGCATGAAGTGATGTTCAGAGAAGTTCTAGAAACTATATTTATGTATTCATGTAGAGATATATTGAGAATGCAGAAAACACAGTATGTGTGTAGTCGACGAAACCACGCACAAAGAACATACAGGATTCATATTTAAATAGGATTTTTTTAAGGCTTAATATTCACAGACACTAGTCTATGTTGCTGTGTGATTTAAGTGTACTGACCAAAATTCCTTGACATTCCGTGTTATACATCAAAATTAAATTTTTACTGGATTCCGTGATTCCGTCCACGTTTTCCACATCGCGGGGCCCTGCATCTATTTCACTCTGTTTACAACTCACAGCTTGTGTTTGAACATGTAGTAACAATATGGGTTCTTTCCCGCGTCCATATAAGAGATAAGAGTGGTTGCAAAGCAGCATTGTGTTGTGAAAGCCCTGTGGGACTTTGTGCCCCGCGAGTAGAAATGGCCTGTGAGTAATTCATCTCCAAGGCCTCTTTACTGTATCACCCCACTCATCAGCAGATTACCACACCCAGCCACGGCTCCAATCGTCACCGCACAGACTAGTCATCCTCTGCGTACAACCAGTGTTCTGTTCGGCCCTAGCTGAGGTGGACCTCTGGGGTGCATCTTCTCTGTTACTAACAGCCAAGCCGTTCTACTAATGGCTTCCTCAGGCAGCTTCCACTGATAGCAGTGAACTGTGCATGTCTATTCTCTTCTCCCTATGTGCTGTTAATGCAAGAAAAGCAGTGTCTAATACCAAACCCCTGTGTGAGGCTTTACATATTAATGTGTGTTACACACTGTAATGAAAGCAAAACAGCCCCTCCAGCACTGAGGATGCTGCACTGAAAGGTGCCGCCTAAATCAAGTGTCACCTTAAGAGCAACTTGATGTATTTGTGGAAGCGAGTGGGAGTTTACATCTTTAGTCTTTCTGTCATTGTGACTTAGTGGGCGTCAGGAATTGTAGGATGCATTTATACGAGTCAAAAGCTCTGCAATTGGAAAACAGGGTGTCGTTTTTAGCATTAATTTGCACACAGACGCTTCCTGCCCATGCAATTAGACATACATTTTTATACTCGTATATTTTTAAACAGACACTCATTAGAATAATTTAAGAGTTGTCTTTAAGTCTGTATAGACATCCAGTGTTGACAACTCTCTATGAAGGCGAGAACGAAAACTCCTTCAGGTCCCCAACAATCCCGGCTTATGTGTCTTGAAGAAACAAACACTCTAGTGTGCCTCACCCATCCTAATGACCCTTCTGTAAGAGACGCCCCCAAAAACATTCCAGTCACTCCAAAAGCAAAAGACAATTCTGTTGTGACGCCAGCTAAACAAAGCTGTACAATTCACATGAAAGACCATCACTACAACCCCTCCATGACCCGACTTCTAAGTAGGCAGGATTATATGAGCTACCAACATTTGGCAACTGTCCCGTGCCATGTGATTGGGCTCTTGTATGCCCTCATGCTGGCTGCCAGAGTCCGTGGGCATTTAAAAATTCGGATTTCCGCTTAAAAGCAGAGAATTCGACCGGAAAGCAAAGTTTTCCACTAAAATCTGAGATGTAGCTTGTGAATCTGCAACACAAATTTAGCATCGTGAAATCTTCAAAGCCTGTCTGAAGATCAAAAAGAACAGAAGAAGACACATTTCTAGAGACCTGTCACAAAAAGAGCATCTGAGGGTGAACTGTTTTCTTTGGGTGAAATAACCTGAGGGAAATACATTCAGAGAAATCAATAACCCATCACAGGAAGGTTAACTTCCTCCATGTACCTCCAGCAATGTTTGTCTTCCTCATGAGAGAAAGAACTCAGACTTCTGCTTCATCCATGATGTGAAAATATGACATATGTAATATGTAAACTTCACATTAATAAATTTAGATCTGGTAAACATCTAATATTTCCAACTTAGGTTCCAAAATGACGTGGTTTGACCTCCTCTAGAGGTTATGTCCTGATAGTGGTCTTCTAACCGGATCCTCCACATGAATCTGGCGCAGTGGTATCATAAAGGCAAGTAAATATTAAAATGACTGCAATAAAAATGAAAATGTAACCCATTGATATTACTCCTGCTTTCGTCCAGGCACAGAGTCTAAAAAATAGGGTCACACACCCTATTTTGTGACCCTGAAAAGCACATAAAGTACTGCGAAAGTACATGAAAGGGCTAATGGAAAAGGAGGAAAACACATTCTGTATAGTTGGTAGGATTCAAGTGTTTGACATAGAATAAAACTGACTTTTCTCTAGCGATTGCTGATATTTTGCACTGTGGCAATGAACAACTACTGTATCCAGAGCTTGTCTTAGATAGTTTATCTCACTCTGTCTGTTTGAGAAAGACTGCTTAATCCACAGATGGAGTGGCATCTCCACAATTTATTATTCATTTATTAGTGGCACACGCACCCACAAACACACACACACACACACACACACACACACATATTAGAGCTGAAGAAATGATTAATCACATTCAAATAAAAGTTTGTTTATATAATATACAAGTGTGAATAGTTTATATTTATTATGTATATACAAGTACACACACACACATATATATATATAATTTACAATAAATAAACATATTATACACACACACACACACACACACACACACACATATACTGTATATATATATATATATATACACACACAAACAAACATATATATATAAGGGCTGTCAAGTATGTGTTTACATAATATACGTGTGTAAAATGTGTATGTGTTTATTTATATACAAATATACATAACAAATATACACAATTCACACACGTATATTATGTAAACATAAACTTGACAGCCCTTATATATATATATGTTTGTGTGTGTATATATATATCTATATATATATATCTGTGTCTACAGTCCAATCATTTGCAAGTCCTCACTAGTGAAAGGAATGCTAGTGTTTTAAAACAGTCTTTGTACCCACGTTTGACACGTTGAAAACAAACCGGAATGTGACGGAGGGGTGTGTTCATGTTTTTTTACTATGGTGAAACAGCAGGGAGGTGTGCTAATAATTACTGCGGCATCAGAACGACACTTAGAACCAGTTCAGTTCACAGAGCGAGACTGGAAAGATGAAGAAAATGGACAGTGTATAAAGGTCACGCAGTTCAACTACTAACACAGACAGCTGAAATTGCCCAAGACTGACTGAGATCTCCAAAATAGCAGTCAAAAGTGGGCAAAGCTTACCAAACCAAAGATGGAATTAGGTCATTGTCACGGAGTGTGTGTTTGGAGATGATGGAGAAACTCAAGTTTTCTTATAGGTTTTCAAGAGGATGAGAGAGTCAGGTGCTCGCTGTATTACAAAAGGACCAAAAGTCGATGAACAGGCTCTTTTGGATTGGTAACTGTCTCAAGACGGAACATTCTGTGAAGGAACACTGTGTATTGTTGTTGCTGTCAGCCCTCTCAGACTTTGGTTGGCTCTTTCATCTTTTACAGCTGAACTAAAGATTCTTCCAAGTAACAAACCTTTTGGTTTAATTGCTGTTAATACTTTTTAATCACTCGTCAAATTCTTATGAACACACATCACAGAATGCAATTCCTAATAATTTTTGTCTAACAGGACCTTCTGGAATGCATTCTGCTTAAACGTTACATAAAACATGCAACTAAAGTATGACACAGCAAAAACATCTACACTTAGATAGTTACTCGATCATCACAGATGTGGGTCCGTTCCTGATGTTTAAATACAGGCAACTGTTAACCAATATATACACTGAACTAACAAATGACAAACATCATAACAGCTTTATTATTCAGAATTACTCTTAAGATTCTTGATGCAAGTGAATTATATCATAAATGCGGTACGACTATAAGATTTACGTGTACCGTATATCACGTATGGACCACTTTCATGACACGTTTAAGGTGTTTTTGAAACCTTGCATATGTCCAGTATCTACATCAGAAAAAATACTAATTAAATTAATTAAGGCTTATTGATGGGTTGAAAAGTGGAGTGTTGGGCTAAAGATAGAGCACTAGTTTTCTCCAGGGTTCATATAATCCTGCTGATTCTTTTGTATACCTGTGTCATTCATTAGGTGGTGCTTGGTAACCGCTCTGTATTATTATCATATAATAATCCACATGACCACCAATTAGTATCCACCAAATCTGTATTAAATTATTAAAAAGACAAGGAATAAGAAGAATATTTACAGCGTGTTTAAAATGTAGGCTAGCAGGACACACCTACAGCAGGTCTGTGTTTCAGTTACCTGCTGTTACGCCATAGACTTGCGTTTTATGATGCCTACATGTTCCCTTTGCCCACCGTGAGTCCCTGCCAGTCTGAGCTTGCCCTTCCCTGATGTCACGTTGCTATGAAAAGATTGGTACGCTCCATTCCTATTCAAAACATGCGGAAATTTCCTTACCCTCACCTGCTTTCTCCGCTGCATCCGATCTAAAACAAGTCTTTTTATTTGGCCGGTGAGTTTCCTTATGACTTGGTTGAATCTATTTAGTGAATCAGACTACTGATTCAAAACGACTGATTCATTTGAGAGTCTTTTGAGCCATTTCGGAGGAAACACATTAAAATTAAGCTATCAAATATCTTTGAAAGGCTGAAAAAAATATTGCAATATGATTTTTAGCCAAACCACTCAGCCTCACTTAGGATGTGTGAGTGTCATCTATAAGATCGAAAAACAGGGACCTGATAATAAAGACCATCCAGAGTTTTATAGTCAGGTACATTTGATCTAAAGTACACTGTGTGTACTATATTATCCCCAAATTGACTCGCTGCCAGAGGAGAGGCCGAATCTATCTAGCACAAAAAGCTTTCTGTGCTTTTATTTTCACATAGCTTACGGGTGGGGCTTGATTTTTTATATTAGAACAACACACCTGCAACTTTGTTTAGCTTGCAAATATACAGGCCAACGTGCACCCATGCAAATGCTTCCTGCAATTGCCCTACTAAACTCATGAATATTACATTGATTTATACCACTTAAACTAAGCTGTATAATCAAAACACATATCACGCTAATCTGTACCATGTGACTGATGTGAGTGCTTCAGAGATTAAGATATAACCTTATGTCCCAGAATACAAAGGTAGCAACTTCTTCTTTCTTCAGCTGAGGTCAGATAAGGACACTTGAGCTTTAATAAGAGCATGCAACTGCTGAGATTTAATACCGTAAAATTAAACAATAGCAAAATGATGATGCTGGCATGAGACATTTCTCCAGGATACACTACGTTAAAAATCTGTCTCTAAAAAATGAGAGCTATTAGCCAAGATATAGTGGAAATAGTGGACTGAGAAACTACAGCATAAAACTAAATGGCTGCTTCCATGACAAAAATGAAAAATCTGATCATTTATCCACACCTGAGTTGTGCTCGAACTTGTGTAATTTACTCAAGACAAGATGAAATCTAATTTGAAGAATACCATGGCTATTCTTGTCAACATTTCATCAAGGACAATAACTATAAGTATAAAGTTTTAATCGCTCCAATTGTATGAGAACAGTGAAGTCCACACCACAACTATAACGAAAACAACACAGAGTAACAATATTGTTGAAATCAATTTCAAAATGATATAGGATCAGTATCCAGCCGAATTTAAAGAAATGAGCAGATGCTCAAGCATTTTAAAGGAGGCGGATGACAAAACAGCAACAGACCCTTTATATTAAACATAACTTTAATGTCAGTGGGTGTGCAAGATAAAATAGTTATTATTGCTATAGTTATCTTTATAATTATTGTTTGTGTGTGAACAGGTCTTTACTCTCTTACAACTGAAGGAAAGGTTTTTTTGTAGCAACAAACATAGGCATGGTGAATTGCTGTGAAACTCATTAAATGCTGTTTTGTTTCAGATTCTTAGTCATGTAACAGTTCTTGTCTTACAGTCCTGTTGCACAGCATTCTCTTCTAGAACAATTTTAACGTTTCACAAAACATTAGGACACAACAAAAACACCTCAACTCAGACAGCAACTCCATCCTCACACTAAAAAGACCAGGAACTGGGCCAAAGATGTATAACAAGATCCCAAATTAATGACCAGAAAATAATTTGAAATTTCTCTTTCTTTTGCGTTCCACAGAGGAAACATGCAGGTTTGGAACATTGTGAGTGATTTTTTTCAACCCTAAAATCATTACTGCAGAACGGAGTACATAAATGCTAATGTAATGAACATGGGTGTCAATTACAGGCCACACTAAAGTGAAAGTACATCTATAGATCGTCATCCAGATAATCTATTTAAGAGAGTTTATGTTACAGCAGACTGAGGACTATAGTTACAGAAAACATCCTAACCTTGGTCCCATGGCCAGACAACTCAATGAAAGGGTTTTTTAACCTTTGATGCCAGTTGAGCTCTTAGCTGATGATGGATTAGTATGGGTGCATTATTGGTATCAAGGCCCTGTCTTTCCACAGTCTATCCCTTTCAGTCCGAAATTGACATTGATCTCTTACAGAGCATTCCCAGACTTCCTCACGTCCCCAAAGAGAGATGGAGGAGCCAAATGATGGACTCTGTGGCTTCAGAAAAGGAAACAGCCCTTCTGATAAATACAAGTGCGCCCTGAGCGAGGCATGAGACAGCGCTATAAAGTAATAGGAGTGAAAAGAGCAAAACATAAACTGACGATCCAGAGGCTGTAGCCAATTTATTGAGCCATTTTCTGAGCTTCAGCCTTTCTGTGAAAACCAAATCAAATTATATTCCGGTGAGGTTTTATGGTATCTCGTTTTCGCTCTCAGTGGACTTCAAATGAATAGACTAAAAATTTGCAATTTCTTCAAATCTGATGTCAAGTGAATTCCAACCAGAACATCTAAAGCATCATTTCATTGCCGCTGATTTGACGTTATGGTTCGACTTCACAGCGATCAGGGCAAATGATAGAGAAAGTGCTTCAGTAAACAAGCAGACACAGAGTCAACTGTCTGAACTCGCTGTAAAGACCATGTCAACCCTGCATATTTATGATTTCAAACGAGCATAAAATGATGAGTGGAAATGAGGGGAGGCCCGGCTGACTGACAGGAGCTGGGGGTGGAGGGACTCATTTCATGGTGTAAATACATTTCCCTGACTCTGTCAAATTAGGTGACTCAGCCCATATCACGAAAGCTGAACACATAGTACTGCAGTACATCACGACAACCGCGAGCTCGCCTGAGAACTGGTGCAGAGTGATAGATTCCAAAAGCTTACAATGTTCAGTTTTATATCAACAGCAGAATATAAGGATGCTGTGAGAGGGAAACTGAATCTGGAATACCATGAAGGGCTTTTTTCCCCCATAGCACTAGTGATAGACTAACAGGCTGATAAATTGGCTGTTATTATCAGCATCAGCCAACAATCTTAAAAAATGCACTTCTTTTTGTGATATTTGAGTGAACTTCAAGTAAATACAGTGGAACAACTAGTAGGCTATTTACTATCTACAATTAGTCTTTATTGCACAGCTCTTGATTCTGATTGGTCAATCACAGCATTCTGCATCCAAATATTCTTACTCATTTTAATCACATGATAAATAATTTAATGCTAATCGAATTATTAATAACTTTTTGTTTGGCATTAATACGAATACGGTTTATAAATCAAAAAGGTGCGATGCTGCTAGGATGCATGGTGAATTATTAGTCGTGATCTGGACTGCTCCACTTTGCGCAGGCAGTCTGTCAGTCACAAGCTTGCGCGTCATAGCCCCGCCCCCTCTCATTCTACTACGTTCAACGGCGAAGAGCACATGACTGCAGTAACTGTGTTCTGTAACTCCAGTCACGAGGATGGAGTACTATTACACTGACCAGACAGCGAGCTCAAGCACATTTACAGCGCTCACAATATTCCCTCTGACACAAGGACAAAGGACAAACAGCAGCGAGCGTTTCCTCACAGCGTTCACATGTTTTATGAAGTCTGAAAACGAGTCGTCTACCTTTCAGTGACACCTGACACAAAGTAAACGGAGCGCGACGTGTAAACACGCACAATTGACTATTTAATTCATTATACAATATGTACACTTTTTAAATACCAGCATGTGGCAGTTTATGAATTTGAAATAATAAATGAATGTATTCTCATTAATCTTATCTTTCACCCAAGTCATTCATTCCACTGACCAAGTATCCGCCTGTTTCAAAGTAAAGTTAGGCTTTTTAAGCGTTATATTGTATCTACGCGTATATCTATTAATAAACACTTTCGCGGTGCGACCATAGCCTGTTTGACAAGCACGAAAGTGCAAAAATGCACAGCGTTTATTTATTAATATCAGCAGCAGCACACACTGGCATGATGCAAAGATCATTAGACAACCTCTAATTAGCATCAAGCTCGTTTCGTAACAGTTACGCAAACGCTTACGAAAACAATGCATTCCGTGAATTGAGCGAGTTCCGATCTCTACACTATAATCTAAAGATATATGCATACATTTTGAATAGGCCTACAGCGCTGCGTATTAGTTTCTGAACTTTATTAGTGACATAATGCAATAGGTTCACAGCTTTTTTAACAGCTCATCTCAAAAAACAAAAAAAGCAGGCCAGTTATGAATAGAAATTATACGACCACTGATCGCATTTAATGAGTGCATTAATAGTAGTAACATCTGCACTGACTAATAATTACGCAATGCATAGCCTAAAGACTGAGAAAATACACATCTGAAAAAACCACACAGTTTACTTGATCTATATTATTTTCATCTGCTTCGCAGTGAACTCGAACGGAATCACAGCGCTTTCGTTAGCCTATATATTAAAACTACAAGGGACCAGCAAGAAAATTCAAGACAAGTTCACTAGAGCACCCACGTGTCACACACACACACCGGGAAATTGGTGTGTTTTTGGCAAACTGATGAACACGTTTGAACTCACTCTATTCCGCTTGAGAACTTACTAACATCTCTCTAATCGCTAGCCCTCGAAAGCAGACTACAAAAGAACGATTATCTGTACAATATTCGTCTGTAAGTCACTTTTCGCATTTATGCATCATTTCCTGTGGACTGCACGTGAAGCGCAGGCGGCGGAGACTCCAGACGCCGGCTGAGACGCGCTGACAGCATCGATCAAATAATGCGAGTTTACCGCGCCACAGACAGTTGCATGCAAAAACAAACCCGGGGAAAAACAGCCACGCTTCTGCTCTATCCGAATTGGTACATGGCTTACCGGGCTGCCGGAGTTTTCAGTCAAGTAATTGAAGACAAATGAAGAGAGCTCGTCGTCTAACAGTGAAGCGCAGTCCGCCATCTTCTAGACGAGAATGAGATGAGAGGAGCCAGAGAGCGCTGCTATACTGCTGTCCCCGCGTGCAGTGAGATCTCTAACCGACCGAGGGCAGTGTGCTGAGGTGCCTCAGCGCTTCCCAAGCATGGCTGGGTTAAGTAAAACAGCAGAAAAGTGAATTATTTGAAGGCGCGGGTGGGTTAAACACAGGTTGGTGGTGACTGAAGAAGGATGTCTGGACTAGGTGCAGGATGCATGTTCCCAGCTGTAGCTGAACCTGCTTGTGCTGTCTAGATTACAGTGTCCATGACTAATTTATGATGCTAGTTCATGATGTCTAAAGTCCATGCTTTGCGCAGGTGATATACTGTATGCTGAACATATTTGGTTGCATCCTTTACATGCACAATGCAGTAAACACAACCCAGCATTATATTTTATGGGCATGCTTTTTAATGGTGCCCAAAATTTGAACATCAGCCAATATTTACGCTTTATTTATGCTTACTTGGCCCATTAACAGAAATACAAGTTTGCTCCACATTTTAAAGACAGCTTTGTTAAATTAAACATATTATTATTATTATTTAAGTGCTTATTTAACAAGAATTATATATTACAACGATATTCCAGCAATATCGTCGACTTGATTGCACAGATACTGAACTGAGCTGGATGATGACATCACTGAATTCAATGATGAACAGCCTTTAACTGAAAATTGAGTGTTTAATATTGTATTTTTTGCATAATTGACACATTTAATACTGTAAAGCTGTTTTGACACAATCTGTATTGTTAAAAGTGCTGTATAAATAAAGGTGACTTGATTTGAGGAAACATTTAGCTTATCTAAATCTAACCCTAGTACTACAATAATTAAAATAATGATAGATAAAAAGCAGGTGCACTGCTGACTTTAGGCCTGGATGTAGATCAAAATCAAAGCTTGTTATGGTGATGAAGTCTGATATATGAGTAACACATTAAAATCTATGTAAACAATTAGGGTGATTACTCTCTAATCAGCAGATGCATTGATTGGCTGATCTTGTCAAGTGCAGTTTTCCTACAGTCACTGACTTTCACTATGATGTGGGGATTTTGACTGCTTCGGTTAACCTTAGTACATTATCATAAATCGAGATGCTTAACCGAAGCCAGAAATCACCAGCTGACTGTTAGTCAAGAGAAGAGGCAAGTCTGCTAAAGACACCATCCTATATTTGATTCACATTGAAGACAAATCTTATAGATTTTAAATTTTGGTTGAAAGGTGTGCAAATCCAATGCAACTAAATTGACAAGCCCTTGCAGGACCGTTACAACTTCTCAATCAAATCTGAAATTACCCCAAGGTCACATCAGTATATTGAACTGTGTGCTGCCTACTGGCTTTCGACCAAATGCATGCTGTTTGAATGATTGGGGTCAGAATGAAAGTTTGCCTCTTTGAAAGCACACTGTATAAAAAAAAGACATCCTATGCATGCCCTTGGTTGCTTGATCGATAAACAGATTGCGCTAATTCTTAAAGCAAAAAAAAATTAAAAAAATAAGTAAAACATTTACAGTAGATGGAATTAAAGTGGAATGACAGTTGCATCAAAAACTTCCAGTGACATTCTGAGCTGTTTTTAGAGAGGAACTTCAAGATTGTTACTTAAGCCAACAAGCCCACCTTCCATAAGAGTGTGAAAGGTCACTGAAGGGATTTGACAGCCCTGAGCGTCTGGTGGGTGTCTCTGACAGCTGTCAGACTGGAGGAGTTCATTCTGTGTTGGAGTTATCAGTCAAGAGAAGATTCTGTTTCATCAGTCATATCATTTCATTGATTATGCCCTGATGTATGGAGGTCAACAACATTGTGCCTTCAGCTGCAGTTGTCCAAGGACAGCAATCAATAGAATTCACACATTATTTTCAGACACTGAAGCATGCATGATGCTTTTTTTCATTGTTTTTGATTGCTACCACTAATGGGAGAGCATGTTGCTGGTGTTTGAGTGCATGCATGTCTCTCACTGTGCTTTATGGCTGGAAGGTGATTTAATGGGGGCTTCTGTGTGAATGGACAGCACTCTGAGAGAAAACAAATCAAAGAGCACACTTGCTAATGCACCAAGGACTGTTGCAACATATTGTCATGTAGGAACACTGGGTTCAGTTTCAGAGCCCTGAAGTTTTGAAAATGGCCTATTGTGGTTAATTGTGAAATATATTCAGTCACACTTTAGTTTGTGGACCAGCTCTCACTATTAACCATGTCTTTTGCCTCAATAAAATCATAATTTGCTGCTTATTAATAGTTAAGTTTAGGTTTTGGGTAGGATTAAGGGATTTCAAATATGGTCATCAGAATAATGAATTAATAAATGCTTTATAAATACTAATAGTCAGTCAATATGCTAGTAATATGCATGCTTATAAGTAACTAGTTAATAGTAAGAATTGGACCCTGAACTAAATTGTTACCATATATTCTATACTCGTAATTACGACCGCATCTTAGTGTTTAGTGGCCTTCCTATTCCTCATCTCTTTATTGTTTACTTGAATTTACTAAGAATAAATGTAAGTGCAACAGAGGAAAACTGCATTGCAGGGATCAGTTCGTCTTTTTTGATCCAAATAAATGCATTGAAAAAACATGGATAAGAAAATGCAGGCAACTAAAGCCAGTGTGTAATTTCTGAAGACAACGTCAAACTGGGCTATTTTAGCATCTTAACAGTTGTGTCCATGTAAACAAATGGCCCAGTACTTACACCTTGTATGTGAAGAATGATCAGCTGGTCGGATAAGTCAAACTGATGTTGCACTTCAAACACCACAGACAGAGTGTTAGAGACAAACAATGCAGTGTTTATTCAGTCCTTGATTCAGTAATACTATTCAGTTTCAGTTACAGAAGATCCACCATGTATTATATATTATTACATTGTGTTATAAACTGTAAATTGAAAATGTCAAAACTTAAATGACTCGATAATATATAATGTAACTTAATATAATATATAAAGTAATATACTAGATATATAAATTGTATATTGCACATTGTTGATACTTTTTTGTTTTCTTTTTTGTGAACGCTGCTAAGATTATGCTCTCAGCACCTCAGAAAAGCAAGCTGATCCTACTTCAGAACTACTGGAGCATTTAACTTCAGAAATATGTGACTTCATTATATCTGAAGGGTAAAGTCTAACTCGCAGAAGAACCGAGTCACAATGTGCCACGGTGTATGCAGCAGTTACAAGCAATCTGAACTCAAGGCATAGTTAAAAAAAAGCTGGGTCGCGATTGGACGAAATGCCCGGGACACAACAGATATGCAAAGCATAAAAACAGAACATGATGTGATTGGCCAGAGCTCCTCCTGTCTCTGTGCATAGTAGGAGAAGGAGCGAGTAGAGTAAAGCAGGCTTGCATTAGAGACTCTCTTCCCCAAGCAAATACGTGCCTGCTCGTCACATGACTCCCCCTTTTCACTGCCGACGCCTGACCGTGTATAGTGCTTACGCTTGCTGTGTCGGTTAGATGAAAAGTCAAGGATGATTGCACAGGTGAAAGCTGAAAGGAAAACTGTCTAATCTTACAAAAACACCCAGGAGCAAAGGTGACAATTTGACCAGGCAGATTACATTTTCAAGTAAATATTCATTTTAAAATATAAGGAGTAATGACAGCATGTCAATGTAAAGTGTAAGATACTACCAGTGTGTAGGTGCATGTACATGTATGTGAGAGATATATAGAGACCTACAGTATACTAATACAAATACATCTTACCAACCAGTAAAAACATTATTTTTGCTATGTAGCTTAATTCTGAAAAAAAATAAAGAGTCTATATATAATCAGATATTCCTGGATATAAATATAGACTATATTAGAATTAGTATTTATGTCTAAAATATATTAAAAATAATAGAGCACCCATATAGGTGTAGCACCTGAAAAAGCAATAATAAATACCATATGATCTTGTATTTGACTAACCATGTCTGATGCAATATCTCTGTTGTGGTGTATATTGATCTTGAGTACACTCACACACACACACACACACACACACACACACACACACACACACACACACACACACACACACACACACAAACCTTCTACTAATGCATTCGTTTATACAAATAAATGATTGATCTCTTCCTTAGCAGAATACACATTTTGTGTTTTAAGTTAAATGGGAAAAACAAGATGCTTTAGAAATCTGTCTTCTGGGAATAGATGAAAGCCAAAATGGAAGTTTTGCTCAAAAAGCTTGAATCCTCAGACCAAATGCTTCGCTTTTATACCCATACCCAAACAAGGGGTTGCATTGGACAAAAGATAGAGGCCTTTTCTGTCTGGGGTCTGTGGGCGATTGACCTGCGGGGCCATGTGCATTGGTTTGGAGTGTCTGAGCCTTAGTCATCACAGCATGTGTGTACACTGCTGCATGTGTGGCATTCCATCACTAAACCTACAAGAGTCTTCAAAGACACACCCATCAACGCCTTCACAATTTTTGCAAATCTAATGTAGTGTGTTTGTGAGCTAGGCTGTGTGCAAAGTGCCGAAATTCAATGTAAATTATGCATTTACCAAACTTGTAGCAACCGGCTTCTTCCCACCTACATGCGCCATTAACACTTATGTCCATTTGCAGGAAAGAAGATGGCTGTTGCAGCGGCTGCCTTGCATAAATATGGGTAGGAATGGTTGACGCCATTGCTACAAACCATCAGAAAGCACTGTGACACTGAGATAAAGATCTTAGGCCCGGTGTCCTTTTGAGAGTGGATGACGTGACGGTCACAGTTTTGGACATCTGACCATTTGGTAGAGACCAAAAGGAGATGCCAGATCAGCATCTGACAGATTCGGTCTCCTACTAAGGTGCCATCTGAGTTATCTAGTAAGGCCTCCCTTTGGTCTGTTGTCCACCCAAGCAATTAAAAATGAATGAGTATGAAATTTCCCAGACCAGGGTTTCCTTTTCAATGGATACAAGTGACTGGAACAAGACCCTTCTGGACTGGATTGCTAGTGTGTTTTAGTGGCAGTGTTGTAACAATTAGTCATTTGACAGATGCCTTTATCGACTGGCACACATGTTATCCTTATACTGTACATGCACGTGTTAACTGCCTGCCATTTTGAAATGGTCACATCACAGAAGGTGGATTTGGGTCTCAGCTGGGTCTTTGTTTTGTGGAGGATCTAGTGTTATCAGGCCATGGGAAAGGTTAAGCTATAGTGCTGATAGCCCACCTGCTGAAACACTGCGCACACATCTAGATGCCGCACAGCCAAAGTAGACCAGATTAATTTTGGAACCAATGTGCAGTCTAGTGTTTCTCCATTCTTACTCTGTACACCCCAGCGCTACGTTACTTGGCCTCCCTTAAGACGTGTTGATTTATGACCATGGGCACCAAGAGGGACAAATGGCTCTAATCCCGACAGCACAATTTCACAAGCTCAGTGACAAACACATTTGGAAATATTGGGAAAATGCTTAACAATCAGAGTCATAAACATTGATCCTGTTCGATGAGAAGGAAGACCTTGAATTGCAAGCTCTTGGATACAAGCAGAGGCACACACGTATGAGCTCACCACATGAGAGAGCCCAATCTGAGGTGCTCAATAAAGCACAAGGATGCATAATGTGCTTTTTGAAGGACATTATATGAGTTTGATAGACTGTCATCTCAGAAAGAGGATAGATGGAGTAGCAGGCAAGAATGGGAGGAAGATGGGTTTTTTATATTTATGCAATCTTTGGAAGCCCAGGGGCATATCAGGAGATATCGTAGGCACATCTTGACATTTACACGATAGAGAATCATAAACAGAGCCAAGCTTGAAGGAAGGCTAAACAGTGCAAAGGGAGTCTCTCTCCTCATGTGACATTCACACCAGTTTTGTAGGATCACATCACTCACAGTCTCACACTTTCAAACACATTTTGCAAAAATTGACTATATGTAAATTAATTCCACACAATAGCCAGTGATTAGCCAAATGCTTGGTCGCTTTGAGCCAGTCCCAACAGTATAACTGCAGATTGATGGAGGGAACTGACCCATAGTCTCTCTCTTTCTCCTCACCTTTCTGCACTTCACTGCCACATTTCAGCCAAGAGACGATAACCTTACCGTCTTATCACAAAAGCACACTCTCTTGGTGTTGAATCCGTAGGTAATTGAATCACGAACAAGGTTATTTGTCTGATTGTGAATGTTATTTAAAAATTTGACGGTTAGGTGGTGACTGGGTTTGCAGGCTTTCTCTTTCAGAATGATGCTCTTGGTCCAATCCTTGCTGCAGTTGTTAGTCATACAGGGATTATACAACAGCTACAACTCCCTTCATTCCACCTTGTGCTCACCAAGCTGGAAAATGGAGCTAAATATAAATGCAGACGGCAGCATCTCTGGAGAGGTCAACAATGCATTTGCAGCAATGAAGATTATCGCATGTAAACGTTACTTACTTGCAGCATTTAACTCAGACCACGGATGGGAATCATGGATTCGTTCATAACTGTTATGTAATAGGCTTCACGGATGAGCTTTTCCCTAAAGATGATCTTTCCTCCAGATCACATCTGAAGAGCTTGATGTGTACATTTCTGACTGCTACGACTAACTCCTGCATAACCCTTTTTGCTGTGATGATGAAACAAGATTTTGACACTTGATTGTGGCCACTGGGTGAGCTCCGACTCCAAAGTTTGGGGGCTTGGTTGGTGGAAAACCGAGATGAGTTGAAAGGAAAGAAGAGAGAGGAGAGTTGGGGGAAAGAATGATGCTAATAAACTGAAAGAAAACAAATTAGGATTAGTCTTAAACTGCACCTACAGCACATTGCATACTCCCATTGAAGCAAAGACTTACCTCTTTGTGGCCTGCTGCTATGAAATGAGCATTGTGCAATGAAAAAAAAAAAGAGATTTTGCAATTACACAAAGATTATACAGCACATGACCCATCGAAAAATCCGCAACCCAAAAACAAAGCTAGCACAAAAATGCAAAAGCAAAACCTGGGCATTTCATAAAAGCAAAGCCAAAAAGCCAGAATATGAGGGAAGTAGGATTTTCCCTACCGATGGGAGTGTGAGAATCAGTCAGGCTGAGACAGGTCTATGACAAAACATTCCCACAAGACAAGGAAGTGAATCCTGATTCATCGGCGGAGGAGGAGGAAGTGCAGCAGGTTCAGGCAAGATCACACTTGCAACGTAGACATGGTCATCTAATACTGTAGCAGATACATTCATCTTGCTGTCTCTCTCTTTTGGACACGTCAAGAATAACACTGTAACATAATTCTGCGGTCTTTGACTAAATAGATTTGATATTAAACATTGAATTAAGAACAGTCTATCTTATCAGACATTGTTTTCCATTTCTGTTCCGAATAAAGTACTTGAGACTTGTCTTTAAGCAGTTTAGTTGACCTCTGTTCATTGTGATAGAGAATCAGGCCCATCCTTTTTCAAGAACTGTAAAACTAGAGTTTATCTGCAGTGTAATTGAATACTTATCAAATTTCAAAGCAGTACACATTCTTAGACATGATAAAATAAGTATAAAATAGCATTTGAAAGAGACCAAAGGGTAAAGAGCATGTGTGCCAATAAAGACTGTGTTTGCATCACCTTTCACTAGTCAAGCTTTGTGATGTCCCAGATATCTGCAAGAAAACAAGGGAAAACAAAAATGAGAATCAAAGGAACAACACACAAAAGTCAACTGTCTGTACAAGCCATCATTCTTCTTCTCTTGTGTTTTTCCGTGTAAAATGCTGTATGCATATTTATTTCAGGCTCTGTACAACAAATGCAAATGCAGCTAATGGGATTTATTTTACTCTCAAATACTACACTTTAGACACAGAAACAGAAAAGCATCCTGATTAATAGCAATACTCTAAGCATAAAAAACATAGCAAAGAAAATATTTGGTAAAACAGAATATTTTAAATTAAATGTTGTTTTTATTAACACTTTTCTTTTTTTAATGTTTTGAATGAGTACACACATTATAGTTAACATGTTTTTTTAATTAATCTTTTTTAAATATAAATGTCTTTTTTTTCACATTGCATTCTGGGATTGCCTTTTCCACAAAGAATATGGGCAATGATTAGAAATTACCCCTAAGAAAGCATCTTCTAATCTTGTATTGTGTGCATCATTTTATAGTAATTGTATGTACAATTTAATTGTATCTTTCACATTGTCCTCTCTCCCCTTTTTTTTTGGTTATTTGAATTAATACTAGGGTGACTGGTATGGCATCATCATTTATTTATTATTCCTCTGAGGGGATCCAAGGACAGCGTTCATTTGGCCAAGTCCTGTGATATTGAAGACTGTCAAGTTCTCCATCGTCCTCCACCCCATACAACCTCGGTGACTTGGAATGTTTGCATTCATTATCATCATATATCCTGACTAAATCAACCCATTGATAAGTGTTGAGGCACTAAGGAAACGCTGCGTACATCACCAAGAGAAAACAAGTCATAAAACCCTGTTGGCTATTGTCTACAAAAGAAAGTGGAACACGTGAAATGATTCCAAGATGCTGCTCTAATTCCTTTTATCTGCAGATCATTATTCACTAATGCTTTACTGCTTTCTGGATGAATACCTCAGAGAGTGTCTGATTAAGAAATCATTTCACATGGAAGTTTGGAGTTAATGGACACCTGTGAAGGTATTGAGAGGAAATGTGCATTGTTTGAATCTCTGCTGACCTCTGAGCTCTGTTCCAGATGAGGGAATAGGTGTCACAGTAACTGCACTCGCATTTTTTACGGCAGCTCCAAATCACAACTGTCAGATTCTCTCAGTTCAAAACGGACCAAATTGAGATTTAAGAAAGCGCTTGTTGGTTTTTGTTCATTTAGTAATCCGCCCTGGCTGAGGTAGGTCAAAGGTCAGCCTGCTTGGTCCTACGGCACATGAAAAAAGCATCTGTCAGCAACCCAAGCTCAAAACACTTTCATTACTCAAGGACAACTGCCACAAGTAGAAGGTTAGTTCTGCACAATGGGCCAACATTCCTGAGGTGTCGCTCCACGTCTCAGAGTCAACTGCTCAGAGAGGGTGACCTCCAAGCACCATTTACATTAGAGCGCCGCCTGCTTCCTGGGTCACATGTGGCTGTCCCATTTCAGCAGCGTCTTGAATCAGGATCTGTGTTCGGAGCAACCCTCACCTTTCCTGAAGTGGCTTCTCTGTTTTTCCCCAGGGTAAGCACTGGGAGAGACTCTCGTTTAGGTAAATGGAGCAGCAGCCCACAAATCAATGGTCACATGGGGAGGGAGATACCGGTGGAGATGATAAGCTTCCATCTAACTACAGCAAGGCTGTTTCAAGGCTGCTCAGACCCTTATTCAGCGCACTTCTGAAGCAATCATGATGCATTCTGATGTGCTAAAGCAGGTGATTTGTAACAGCACAGGAGAATCAAAACTAAGAGCATAGAACATGAGAACTAGATTTCATTTTCTCGCCAATACAGTATGTTGCTCGGGCATCATTAAAAGTGCATAGTTCAATATTAATTTGTTGACATGAATGCATTTAGTATCTTAAACAACAGAAAGAACAATGAACAATACATTCATACCTTTTATTAATCTTGGTTACATACTACATGCTCATACATTTTCATTTATCATATAAATATAAATGAACTTGTTTTATGTTATCTTTAATATTAGGCACAGTTTATTCTAAGGCTCAGTTGTCACTGCTAACCAATTTTTATGACTTTTGCCTCAATAATCAACTAATTTGTTGTTTATTAATAGTAAGGTATTTGTTAAGTTAAGGTATGGGGTAGGATTGAGGAATCTAAAATATGGTCATGCAGAATAAGGCATTAATATGTGCTTTATTCATACTAATAGACAATGTTAGTAACATGCATGCTAGTTAAACGTGAGAATTGGATCTTAAAATAATATGTTACCATTATATATTATTATCTTGATTATTTGTTACACTTTATTTCAATCTGCCTTGTTATGCATTACATTTATTTATGCACAAATTAATTGCAAGCAACTAGCACTAAACCAAACCCTATCCCATATTTAGATTTTCAAATAGTTGTATCTATAATATATATTATCTATAATAAATATTGTCCTATCCTAACAAACCATACATCAATGGAAAGCTTATTTATTCAACTAAAAAAAATTACCCTTATGACTAGTTTTGTAGTCCAGGGTCATGACATATCTTTATTTTTAGTTCATGATGCCTAATGCATTAACAAATGTTAACAAATCCATTACTCGTAAAACCATAAAATCATCATCAGTTTTTTTTAAGTAGATAGATCTTTATGAAATCTAAAATTATATATTTCCTCTGGCCCACAGCTGTACTTTTCCTACCAACCAAGTGACTAACCAGAACCATTCGCCATCTTCCCGGGATATTTGGACAGTTGTATCAGAGGAATTCAAAACAAGAGTGTAGGGTCCTCTGTGGCCACGCCCCCCAACCACTCCCCCTCCACTCTCCCTTGTTATCACAACGGCATGTAAAGGTTAAATCCAGTATTGTTTGTTTAAAATGTACACATGGATGATGGAGTGGAAAACAGACCTCACATGATCTTTAACTCTTAGGTGTAACAAACTCATGCTGGTGTGCGGGTAAAGCCCGTCTGAAGCAGCTGTGCTTGTGTTGGGTTGATACGAGGACCTCACGGGGGTCCCATCTTTGTGCAAAGATGAAGCAGTGCATCACATGATCCGGCACGGACAGTTCGACTCACGCCGAGTGCGCCAGAGATTTCAGTTGTTTACTTTCGCTCGTCTCTCTCGCCTGTGAACCGAGAAGAACAAAAAACAAAGAACATGGAAAACACATGCACACAGCAGGTGTAACCAACAGATGCAGCTCCATCAGATAAGCTCATAAAGCAACATGCTGCTAGTAAAGTGAGGAGCTCCAAGAGTTAATACGACTCACGCATCTCTCTCGATCGCACGCATGTGGAGGGTGGAAAACACTTTGTGCATTTAACACAACAAGAATAGAGTGGTGCGAGCAGCTGGGTGTTTGGTAAGCATGCACATCTCACGCTTCAGGTTCTGTTTAAAGTTTAAACACACTCAAGTGCATGCAGTTTGGCTCCAGTCTGGCTGTTAATACACAGAGTGTCAGCAGGGATGTGCATGCGGGCCTATTGTCATGTCATGTGATCTGCTCTGGAAATAGCAGCCTGTCACAAAGGAGGAATGGATCAGTGTGCCCTCTTCGGTATGGCGGAAATACAACTCTCAAAGGTGAACCTCAGTTCCAGAAATAACCCATGCAACATCAATGTCCCACAAACGGTGCAGCATAGAAAGGGAAAAGAGCGAGTGAGTGACTTGCTGGGAAAAAGAGCAGATAGTGTTAGAGCGAGAGAGATGTGGTTTCAGGGGATGACAGCAGATTCAGGCCTTAAATCATTCAGTACTGCAGATCAGGGAACCAGCTGCATATCAACTGCATGTATGTTTGCGGTACATCCCTGCAAACGTGTGTGTAGCTATGAATGCCTTAAGTGATGAGAGCAACACACAAGAGACAGCCAGAGCATAACACCGGCTACGTTCACACCGCAAACCAGCGTGCAATTCAGAGTTCTTAGTGGTTGTTCACATGGCCTTTTAAATGAAGTTCATATCACATTCTGGTTGGAAAGTAGCAAAAAAAACTTTTAACATGATCTGTTCTCCCTTTCTGTTGTCACTCTTCTAAAGCTTTTGAAGCCCAAATGTACACCAATATATAAAACAAATGTGTTTTTGCACCATTCGTGATTTACTTTACGATTCTTTCTAAAGCTGACTCAAACATCCTAGGGTAAAATGTTAGATTCAGTGTGTCCTTTGCTCTTCAGACTAGCTAGGCTACCATTCATGTGTTTTAATGTGAATTAGTATAATTTAATAATATTTATGTACTATTATAGCATTTATGAATATATGATATCATAGAAATAAATATAATGATATCTATTATAAATATAAATATATATATATATATATATATATATATATATATATATATATATATATACAACCTGAATTCCGGAAAAGTTGGGACGTTTTTTAAATTTTAATAAAATGAAAACTAAAGGAATTTCAAATCACATGAGCCAATATTTTATTCACAATAGAACATAGATAACGTAGCTAATGTTTAAACTGAGAAATTTTACACTTTTATCCACTTAATTAGCTCATTTAAAATTTAATGCCTGCTACAGGTCTCAAAAAAGTTGGCACGGGGGCAACAAATGGCTAAAAAAGCAAGCAGTTTTGAAAAGATTCAGCTGGGAGAACATCTAGTGATTAATTAAGTTAATTGATATCAGGTCTGTAACATGATTAGCTATAAAAGCTTTGTCTTAGAGAAGCAGAGTCTCTCAGAAGTAAAGATGGGCAGAGGCTCTCCAATCTGTGAAAGACTGCGTAAAAAAATTGTGGAAAACTTTAAAAACAATGTTCCTCAACGTCAAATTGCAAAGGCTTTGCAAATCTCATCATCTACAGTGCATAACATCATCAAAAGATTCAGAGAAACTGGAGAAATCTCTGTGCGTAAGGGACAAGGCCGGAGACCTTTATTGGATGCCCGTGGTCTTCGGGCTCTCAGACGACACTGCATCACTCATCGGCATGATTGTGTCAATGACATTACTAAATGGGCCCAGGAATACTTTCAGAAACCACTGTCGGTAAACACAATCCGCCGTGCCATCAGCAGATGCCAACTAAAGCTCTATCATGCAAAAAGGAAGCCATATGTGAACATGGTCCAGAAGCGCCGTCGTGTCCTGTGGGCCAAGGCTCATTTAAAATGGACTATTTCAAAGTGGAATAGTGTTTTATGGTCAGACGAGTCCAAATTTGACATTCTTGTTGGAAATCACGGACGCCGTGTCCTCCGGGCTAAAGAGGAGGGAGACCTTCCAGCATGTTATCAGCGTTCAGTTCAAAAGCCAGCATCTCTGATGGTATGGGGGTGCATAAGTGCATACGGTATGGGCAGCTGGCATGTTTTGGAAGGCTCTGTGAATGCTGAAAGGTATATAAAGGTTTTAGAGCAACATATGCTTCCCTCCAAACAACGTCTATTTCAGGGAAGGCCTTGTTTATTTCAGCAGGACAATGCAAAACCACATACTGCAGCTATAACAACAGCATGGCTTCGTCGTAGAAGAGTCCGGGTGCTAACCTGGCCTGCCTGCAGTCCAGATCTTTCACCTATAGAGAACATTTGGCGCATCATTAAACGAAAAATACGTCAAAGACGACCACGAACTCTTCAGCAGCTGGAAATCTATATAAGGCAAGAATGGGACCAAATTCCAACAGCAAAACTCCAGCAACTCATAGCCTCAATGCCCAGACGTCTTCAAACTGTTTTGAAAAGAAAAGGAGATGCTACACCATGGTAAACATGCCCCGTCCCAACTATTTTGAGACCTGTAGCAGAAATCAAAATTGAAATGAGCTCATTTTGTGCATAAAATTGTAAACTTTCTCAGTTTAAACATTTGCTATGTTATCTATGTTCTATTGTGAATAAAATATTGGCTCATGTGATTTGAAAGTCTTTTAGTTTTCATTTTATTAAAATTTAAAAAACGTCCCAACTTTTCCGGAATTCGGGTTGTATATATATATATATATATATATATATATATATATATATATATATATATATATATATATATATATATATATATATATATATATAATGTACAATATATATTTATATTTATAATAGATATCATTATATCTATATATCATATCATATATCATTTTTAAAAAGCCAACGAACGAACAACTTCAATCTAATATTTATCTTTTATTTAATCTATATTTAAATTTTTTTTTTATAAATATATATATTTATAAATATATATATATAGTATTATGCAATATTGCATAAAATTACTTTATGTCATGACATAAATAAGCAGACAAAAATGTTTGTGCTTGCTTAAGATTGCAATTCATACATATATCATATATATATCATGACTATTCAATGAATTCAGATCATTTCACAATTGCACTTCAGACATCTGAAAAACAGCAAATGAACCCAAAGTTTATAGATACATCTCATATGTGAAAAAAATTATTCATGGTATGGCTCACTGCAAGAGTCCAGCTGCTGAAAAAAACTCAAAGGCAGCATCTTGTTAACACTCCTCCAAGTTTTCAACCTGCTAGATTCAGTACTTTGACTCTGTGGAGCGAACAGCAGGAGCGATGATGAATCTGACTGTGGGTGAGAAGTATATTTTAGAAGACTGAGACAGAGAAGGAGGCAGCGTCTCTTTCTTTTCACTGGGCCTCCCTGTGGAACGGTTCCTGTCAGAACTGAGTGTCCCTGCATTAGCTCAGCGAGATGCACAGTGTAGCCCAGGCAACCCCAGCCTCCTCAACACCTGGCTGAAGGCTTCTCATTAAACACATGCATACACACAGAAACCCACTTCAACAGGTTTGATTAACACTTCAACCATGCCACAAGAATCACTGAAGCAAAGAAAGACGCTTTTCAAATGTTTGAGGTCAGTACGATTTTTTCTTTTTGAAAAATTATACAAGAAGGATGCTCATATATATATATATATATATATATATATATATATATATATATATATATATATATATATATATATATATATATATATATATATATATATATGAACTTCAAATATATCTAAATTAAATTATGAGATAAAAAGTGTTGTTTTCTTATTTAGTGGTGAAAAAAAAAGATGTCATACAGTATCTCAATAGTAATGTACGTTTTTACATATTTACACACATTGATTCCTGCTAACTGAGTGACACAAAATCCAACATAACTGGAAAATCAAGGGGGAAAAAAAATCATAGTCTGGTAGTTTGTAGTATGAATGATTTGTATGGAGACAAACATTTCAAGCGTATCTAATGGTTTTCACAGTGAATTATGCAACTATATCCAATAAAGGAGTGACTATTTCCTTGTCTTTATCCTCTGTAGTGATTAAACGCGGATATGTATGAGAATGTGTGTGTGTTGTTGTGGGATGTGGGTGGTACGGCTACACTGACTCACTTTAGCTAAGACCAAAATGCTGATGACTAATGGAGAGAGAAGCTTCAGGGCCTTAAAAAAAAGTAGCAAAGAACAGAAGAAGATGTAGGCTTTGAAAAATGCATGCACACTGGGTTGACCTCAACTGCTGCATTTCTCATAAGAACATGCTGATGTATTATTGAGCAGCACAGTTCTGGTCCAGGACACAGAGGTCACTGCATCAATGCAGCCAGCTGAAATAGCAGAGCGCACAAACATGCACATGTGCAGCAAACACTTCATTAGCATAGCCCTAAAGAGCAGTAAAATCTGTCCTCTAAATAAAACAAGCATTACATGTCGTGTCTAGGATCTTTTTAAGAATGTGAACAGCGTTGTACTCACGTGGATCAGGCGTATGGGTGTGGCAGACTAGTGCTATCAAAGCTGTGTACAGACATTTATGACAGGGGCGTTAACAGTCAAAGAGGGATTTATTAGCTCATTGTAGTGAAAAGGTTTGGCTGTGTTGATCGATCTTCTGTAGAATTTTGTAATGACGTTACAGTATATATATGTAGGCTATAAAGGAGACTAGGACTAGTGGTCACACACTTTTACTCTAGTGAATGTTTTTTTGGTGGGTTTAATTAAAATTTTTGCTCAGGTACCTACATTTAAGTCTAAAAGGAAACGCTACTGAGTATCTCCACTGCTGGAAATAAAGAGGAAGATGATTTAAAGGGATAGTTCACCCCAAAATGAACATTTCCTGTTAATTTATGCATTCTCAGGCCATCCAAGATATAGCTGACTTTCTTCCTTTCATATAACACGAAACCGTGGTCCTTGCTGATTCATAAAATGTAAGTCAGCGACTGCCCATATTTAAAAAAATAAATTAAAAAAGCATTTTGATTTTGAAACACAAAATGAATATCCATGGGTCTTGATGATATATAGATGTCTTATGAAGCAAAATGATCGGTCTGTGCAAGAACTTGAACATTATTTAAATGAAAGTGAGTTTTGATTGAGTAATTTGTAGATCTGTGTCCAATTTGGTGAAGTTTTTCAACTATTTCACCATAAACAACAAAAGAATAATTCATTTGCAAAGCAGACATCATCCTTGACTCAGTCTATAGATTACAGGTAATGGTGTTGTAAACAATGTTCAAATTCTTTTTAAATCCATTACAGGGTACAAAACAATGGTTCTTCATCAATATTACTGCAGACCTACTATTAAACTATATGAATGAATCTATAGACCGGCCTCAAATACCCATATGAGTGTGTGCTATTCGGGTTGCTAATGATGGGAATAACCCCCAAAAAAACCCAGACTAACCAGTCAGAAGTATTCCACTGAGCTGTGTAATAGATTTAAATTAGGACTGTAATCACATGAAATCACTGTTCAACACACATACAAGTTAATAGAAGTTCAAACGTTCTTGACATGTGAGAACAAATCTCATTGGTTCTTACACATCTGAGTTTATGTTTACCATATTTTATGTGCTCTACTTTATGTCTGTGCATTGATCAGTGTTTATAACATTTTGGTGAAACTGTTGGGACAGAAATCACTCTTGATTGGAAAGCCATGAGGGTGTGTAAATGATGACAGAATGTTCATTTTTGGATGAACTATCCATTTAACCCAATGCAGGGCACGATGACACACCATTTGGGGTAAGTTGTCACAATAGAACTTGTCTACACCCTATTTGCTTTTCAGCAAATTTTAAATGTACAGATCATTTAATAAGTTTGTGTATAAAATTACATGGAACAACTTTAATTTATAGGACAGAATAGGTGTTTGAAACCAGCATCATTTGAACAATTTGTCAAACTGGACTTTTGACACCAGATCTTATAGTTACTGTTATAAATGCCCCAAATCTCCCCTATAATTCACTCTACTACAAAAAGTGAAAAATAGCATATTTACATGTTTAATACTCAGAGGTCACAGCAGTCTTATCGGAGAGATAATCATTTACAGATTGTGCTGGCACCTGTGAGCTCACCTTTATCCTGATAACAGAATTCACTGTTTTGTTAATAGTTTGCTTAGAATTAACTACGTTATCCGCTGGTTGACTTTAGCATGAAGGGTGATAAACAGGCCGTGGAAGTGAATGAGGCCGAAAAACAGGACCTGTACACATTAACTCCAGCCCTTCCTGGAATTGTAAGCGACCAAGCAAATGCTCTGTTGCTGGAGGCTCTGCTGTTATAACAACGTTACGAGCTACGCTCGCTCACGGGATGGAAAAAGAAATCATCCTTGCACACAGCACATGACGTGAGCTGGTGTCTGATGTCAAGGAAGGATACGCTCTTTTGGATTACTCCGTGCATCAGCTGGGAGGATGAATTAAGCAGGATAAACATCTGCCTACTTGCTTATCAGATTAGAGGCCAGAGATGGAGGTTTGGAAATATGGAAAAGGATGATTGCATTTTGATTACAGTCAACTTACTACGTTTAAAAAAAAATATTTTTTACCGTGTAGCAGCTGATTTGAATTCAACCATAACACATCATGCAAGCACAGGACATCGTTTCACTAAGGAGCTGGTTTGCTCCATCAGGGCTTTCCCTAGCTATGACCTGTGATCTTTGAAAGCACAGGAAGAGAGTCCTGTCCTGTCCTGCCTTTGCTGAGCTGTGGATTGCTGGACCGCTGAAACGGGCATCCATTATTCAGCTCATGGGGATGGGCAGCTCCATCTCCTGGGATTAAGTCCTCAGCTCTGATGAGCACATCACGCTCTCCACTGACACACACACACACACACACACACACACACACACACACACAAACACACACAGCATGCCAGGGACACGGAAAACACACCTCCTCCGCATGAGCGCATCTATTCTGGAGTGAAAGCCTGGATATCTGGATCGGCGCACCTAAACCTTGGCTGCATCTTGAAGGCTGCAGGATTGAATGCATGTAATTCATAGCATGTATGTGCAAAGCAGACATAAATGCACGAGTAACGTGTAGAGCAAAGTCCTTAAGGTACATACTTAAAGTCTGCACGAAATAGATCTATTCTATACCTATTTTCTAAAAACATATTATAGATTTTATTGTAGACATCTGTGCATGTTTTTTTTTTTTTTTTAAATGTTCAGACTACGTAATGTTTAATCATAGTGTCATGACTGGTTTTTCCAGTGAAATGACAGACTTCTTTCTGGTGATGTATGCAGGATTTATTTAATTTGAAGTGCCTTATTTAATCACTTTAACATCTTCCTTCAGATTTGAGAGCAACGCCCACATCACAAAAATATCAAATGGGATGTATGTCACAATATGAAAGAAAAGATCCATTTTAAAGTTATAGTTCAGCCCAAAATTCAGTCATTATTCATTCCAAAAGTACTTTCTTCTTTGAAACATGAAAGACAAATGGGGGTTAGCTCACCCAAAAAATGAAAATTAGTCCATGTTTTACTCCCACGCAAGGCATCCTATGTGTATACAACTTCTTTCAGATGAATCCAATCAGAGTTATATTACAAATGATCCTTGCTCTTTCAAGCTTTGTAATGGCATGGGTCGGCGTTTTTGATCAACAGTCCAAAAGTAGTCAAATAAAGCATGTGCATCCATAATAAAACATGTCTCACATGACTCCAGAAGAATAAAGGTCTCCTGTAACAAATCCATGCATTTTACGACACTTAGCAGAAGTTACACAAAACTGTTAATATCATTTTAAATATTGATATTTTTTGACAAACTAATGGATTTGCTACAGGAGGCCTTTATTTACCCCCCGGTGTTGTGTGAGGGATGTTTTAAAATGGATGGATGTGCTTTATTACTACTTTTGTACTGTAGAACAAAAACACCATTCCAGTATAAACCTAGAAAGAGCCAGGACAATTTTTAATATAACTCTGATTGGACTAGTCTGAAATAAGAAAGTCATAAAAACCTGGGATGCCTTGAGGGATATTTTTTTTAAATCATGACAGAATTTTTGCTTTTGGGTGAGTTATCCCTTTAAAGGAATTATTCACCCCAACATTTTTGAAAATGTATTCACCCTCAGGCCATCCAAAATGTAGATACGTTTCTTCATCAGATTTGGAGAAATGTAGCATTGCATCACTTGCTCACCAGTGGATGCTCTGCAGTGAATGGGTGCCGTCAGAATGAGAGTCCAAACAGCTGATAAAACATCACAACAATCCACAAGTAATCCAAAACACTTCAGTCCATCAGATAACGTCTTGTGAAGTGAAAGGTTGTTTGTTTGGAAGAAACAAATCCATCATTAAAGGTGTTTTCATTTTAAATCACTTAAGTCACTTAATTTCTGATTGAACAATTACTTAACACGCATTCTTGTATTACCATACACTTGTGTTGAGGACTGAGTACCATTCAAAGATATATGCCATTAATTAGCAAATTAACATGCTTATTAAGGTCAGTTTTAAAATGAATACAATCATGTCCCCTTTATTTACTAGGTGCTTTTCCTACCATCAGGAGAATTCAAGCTTGACATACACCTAACTTTTGTGAGTCTGTAGTCAGAACAACAGCTAGACAAAATGCTCAAAGACATTAAAAATGATGCAGATGAACACAAAGATGAGCCCATAGTTGTATCTTGAACAGACTCAACTGCAGAATGGAGGCCAGTGAATATACTGTATTGACTAGCAACAGATTGACTTCTAAAACCACGTTTTCAATATATCAATAATGATTGATAAACTGTACATTGTGTCTGACTCTCGTAAACTTTTGACATTATTAAACTCAATCTCAAATCAGTATGTCATGTCCATTCATTAATTTTAAGTAGCTGTGTCTTAAGAAAGAATGTGTCAGCTGTCACTAATCAAAAAAATAAACCTGAAGGTAAAGTCCTGAGCGCTGTGTCTAGATTATTATTTTTTTTTTTTTATGGTGACCGCTGACTCTACATTATGCTTTACTTTCTTGACTCCTCCTGTGTGAGGGGGAGGTTTTGAGCACCATGTTACCTCCAGAAAGAGTTATAGGTATATTTATTTTTTGGAAAACCTGGAACATTGTTCTACCTTAGATACAGTTTAATGAAGCCTGGGAGTGTGAGCAATCGATTGAGTTATCCAACGTTATCAAACAATCTCCACAGATAGTGTTGCACGATCAATAGTAAAAGCACAAATCACAAATGCCAAAACATCCAGCAGTTGCTTTAACCTACAAAGGCGTTAAAGCTGTAGTGTATTCAGAAGCAGTGCTGATCAGAAGAGCCATCTGTTCGATTTGAGCCCAGCCTACAGGTGTTCCAGCAAGGGATGCTATTCATGGCGTCTCCTCATCACTCATCACATACACAGATGTGGAGAGGGCTTTTAGAGATCCCAGACAGCAGCGTATGTTAAATTATATCTATATTAAAATTAGATTGTTAGTTTGTCATTGAGGTTTTGGAATGACAAGCAGCTTTAGGTTCATACCAAATGGATGATATCTTTGGCTATACAGTACACACCAAAAGTTTGGACACACCTTCTCATTCAAAGAGTTTTCTTTATTTTCATGACTATGAAAATTTTAGCGTCACACTGAAGGCATCGAGGGCTATTTGACCAGGAAGGAGAGTGATGGGGTGCTGCACCAGATGACCTGGCCTCCACAGTCACCGGACCTGAACCCAATCGAGATGGTTTAGGGGTGAGCTGGACCGCAGACAGAAGGCAAAAGGGCCAACAAGTGCTAAGCATCTCTCGGGGAACTCCTTCAAGACTGTTGGAAGACCATTTCAGGTGACTACCTCTTGAAGCTCATCAAGAGAATGCCAAGAGTGTGCAAAGCAGTAATCAAAGCAAAAGGAGGCTACTTTGAAGAACCTAGAATATGACATATTTTCTTGTTATGTATATAATTCCATATATAATTCCACATGTGTTAATTCATAGTTTTGATGCCTTCAGTGTGAATCTACAATTTACATAGTCATGAAAATAAAGAAAACTCTTTGAATGAGAAAGTGTGTCTGCTTTTTTAATTCTTCTAGACAGTACTCTAGTTCTTTGAAATTCCTTTTGTGTTTGTATTGTAATTTTGTGTAAATGGAGTAAATAATAAATAATGAACCAACAAAAATAGCTTCTGGATACCTTGTGACACTGGTCAGGTGCATTGCATTGTGGTACGTGGTCTGCATATTTGGGCAAATTCAAATATTTGGGTAATTCATCGTTCAGTGTAATTCACGCACAAGAAAATTTGCATTCATATTTGTATGCATACTGCAAAAATAGGACAGTCATAGTAAAAAAACAACAACAAAAATAAACAATAATAAATGTACAGGTAGTTTTACAGGTATGACAAGAAACACTACCATTCAAACAGCAACTGTATTCAACATTAATAATAATCAGAAATGCTTCTTGAGCAGCAAATCAGCATATTAGAATGATTTCTGAAGGATTATGTGACACTGAAGACCATGGCTGGACTGGCCATTGGGCATACCGGGCATTTGCCCGGTGGGCCGACGTGCTTTTTAGGGCCGATATCTCATACTCATACTTTTTTTTTAAACGGCCCATAAAATTTGTACATCGGTGGCCCATTCGGTTTGTTTTGTTTTGCTTAATTGGCGGCGCTGGGTTTGTGCCGGTGTAATGCATTGGTCAAAGTCAGTGTTAGTTTTTTTTTCTCACAGACCCGCCCATGAAACACGTAGATCAGCGGCCCATTGGCTCTTTTCTTGATTGACACTGGGCTGGCCCAATCACAACTTTAAACGAGTGAGCGAGCGGTTTCAGTGTGTATCTGTAAAAAAAGATGGAGAAGAAACGCAAGGAATGTGCAGATAAATAGCGTGAAAAAATAGAACCAGGCCCTTAAAGCAGTCACTGTAAACTGTGTCAAAATATATGTTTTCTGACCTTCATCAGCTCCTGTGGCAGATGATGATAGTGAGGACGGAGGATCAGGAGAGAGATGAGAAAGTGTAGAGCCTGCGGTAAGCATAACTACTTTCAAAACACTTAGGCCATGTCATGAGTGTAGATTATTTCCACATCTGCATAGTTGACGATTACCGCAATTCACTAGAAATTTAATAAGAGCCGTTTGTAAACCATGTTTTCCGCCAAAATAAAAGCTTGATGCAGTTTGCGTCAAAATAAAAGATCATGTGCTTATCTCTTTCAAGTATAGAAATTGGTACAACTAATTAAGAAAGTTTCCTTCATTTTTTTGTGCATTTGTTTTACAAAATATGGCTATTACTGTCATTGGATTAATATTATAACTATTATTATGTATAGGTGTAATGTAAATAGACACTGTAACTAAAAGAGGTTTGAATTTTTCTTTGTTTAATTTGCACACTGAATATGGGTTGGAGCTTTTAATTTTGAACTCTCAAAGTGCACCAGATTAATGAATTTAACATTAAAATGCACAAGATTTTCTCACGGGGGGGCATGCCCCCGAACCCCCCTAGAAGGACCGTGGACACACCACCATAGCTTTAACTAAAATCCTGTAAGAAACACTGGTATTGCTATGACAGAGCCCGCTTATAGCTTGTTTTAGGATTCACCGCTGTGGAGAATAGTTCAACTGTATTAATAAATATAAAATTTTGACTTATTTCATCTGTTAACTCTCACTCGTTCCTATACTCACTCATTACATGGCATTAGTGGTTTTAATGAATAGGAGTTGGTATGCATATAATTAAGGGCTTGCAAAGATGGGTGGTGTTTATGATCATATAGTGGGCCGGTCTGGGCAAAAATGCCCGGGCCGATTTTTTGTCCCAGTCCAGCCCTGCTGAAGACTGGCGTAATGATGCTGAAAATACATGGGAAAAAATACACTTTAAAATACTCAAATAGTAAATAGCTATTTTAAATTATAATAATATTTCTCACAATATTTAAAAGTACTTTTTTGGTTGTAAGGAATAGTGTATAAAAAAAGTACTAAAGAAAGTAAATATAAAATATTAAAAAAATAAATAAATAAAAAAAAAATAACAAAAAAAAAATATATATATATATATATATATATACAAAAATTTGGGCAAGTACATGGCCAAGGGAAAGTAAAGCTACATGGGAAATTTGCTAAAGTATCTGTGTGACATTTGGTCAGGTGATGTATACAGTCACAGGATCTTAGTGTTGACAAATCCATATTTCATCATCATTTTTTTCCACTGTGTCAATGTTTCACTGGACCGCTTAAAGCTGAGGATGGACAAATCTCATCCAGTACTCTGTTGGACACGACTGCTGTCGATCATGATGTAATCAAATTAGATTTAAGACTCTTACCGGAGGCTTCATAAGAGGGCTGGGTTTGCCACTGACAGAGCAAACCTGAGTGGATGCATGCATCTGCTGCAGCACAGCGCAAACAGAGAGGGAGAAATGGAAAGCGGTTTCCTTGCAAGCCATAATCTGACGCAAATCCCAGCAGGCCAGCAGGGAACAGAGGTCAAGCGACTGCAGGCACCAAAATGACCCCGTCTCAGTTTATGAAAACTCTCCAGCTGACTTGCCCCTCTGTTTCCATATTAACAGCAATAACAGTAAACTGAAGCCGAGTGCCGCTTGATGCTTTTTCACTCAGAACATTCTTGGGTTTTAGAGACACTGTGCTCGACAAAGCGGAATTCTGCTCACGGATATCAACTCTGATTTTTCATTTCTTTGCCATGTCATTTTTCCCATTTAATATCAAGGAGCTGTTGGGGAAATGACTGGTTAATTTAAGTCTCTATTGGCCACAGGCAGGAAGTGGAGGACACCTTAACCTTCAGATATGGCACGCTGCCTCAGCAAATCTGTGGAACGTTTTATTACTTCCACGATGGAAAAGCATTATCTGCTTGCTGTGATTTGCAGGTAGATGAGACATAAAAAGCGGTATATTTATTTGTTTTGCTGCAATGGCAGACAGAACGGCACAAAACTCCCTCTAGTGGTCTCATTCCACAATAGTAGTCCATAAATCCAGCTCCAGACCGCAATAGCAATCATGATGGAGCATGAGAACGTCACCTGAGGGGATTCACAATTCCTGCTTTCGCTCAAAGGCCAGGCAGTTATTACAGAAACGGCACATTTTAATATACTATTATTTTAGATTCAAGCACAATAAGATTTACACCTTTGCTCTGCTTGATTAGCGTCATGAAAATTCAGAATGTTAAAATGAGAACAAGGGCTTGAGAGGGAAAGTTAATGTTCCTTCTTGGCTTCTTGGGATTAGTTGATGTTTTAATCAACAGCGGTTTAGACGGTGTTTGAATTTCCAGTTGTCTCCTGCAGATTATTTACACTATAAACAGGGTTTTGTTACGGGCTGTGTTTACACATTAAGCATATTACAGTAGGGGCAAAACAATAAGTCCTGTGTTTGCAGAACGATGTGCATTTGTCCAGAGGGGCTGGTTTCAGAAAAGGCAGTAAATGCCAGGATTAGACTCTGAAATCCCTTCATCTGCAATGAAGCCTATGTTGGCATTATTAAAACAGTTGTTTCCGGCAGAGCTGGGTAGATTACTTACAAATTGTGAACGTTACCAATTCCAAATTACATGACAAAAATTGTAACTAGAAACGTAATCCATTACATTAAACATTTTTAAAGCAGCAGCATTCCCAGACTGTCAGCGCTTTTGTGAATCTGACTTTGAGCTCCTGAACAATCTTGACCAAGTGACAGCCGGGCAGCTGACACACGAGCGTAAAAATGAAATGTTAAGTTAATGAGATGACCAGATAAGAGAGAAACCAGACCTACAGGAGGAAATAAGATGATTAAATGGTTTGACAAATGTGTGGAATGAGGAAGCTGTTCTTGAAATGAAGAATGATTGGAGGTGCCATGCCTTACTATAATTATTTGCTCATATAAGGATTTAAACTTCACTGTGTAACTCATCCCGCTCCATTTGTGCTACAAATGTTAATGATACCTCAAATCATGTAGCTGGTTAGGGGGAAGTATTTGCATTATTCAGCTAGTGGAGAGAAGAAGAGAAAAAAAGGAGCCAAGGCACATATAAAGGACTCTTTTGACTTGGGCATCCACCTGTCAAAGGATAACAACCGTGAATACAGCAGCAGTAAACAGAACATCCTAGCAACTAGATATCAGTGCACTAGCAAAACATCTGAAACTGCCCTAGCAACCTAATAGCAAAACCTAAACAACCACCAGAATGTGTTAACAACCACAAAACCACCATTGCCTATCAACCACCATCAGTGCCGGTTCAGAACATCTTAGCAAATCACATTGCAGTGCATATACATTCCCCTAGCATTACAGTAGCAAACATCATTTATGTTTTCCTCACAAAACATAAAAACCTAGTTTGCATTTATAATGCATCATGTATATCAATCATGCTAAACAAAACAGTGCTGTTAATCTGGATTACGTAATCAGATTCTAAACATTTTGAGTTTAGATTACATTGCATTTTAAAATGCTCATCATCAGATTTCATCTACTTTTTATGGATTACATTATTACAAATTATTTACACAAAAGCTGTAAATGATAATTCATTGATTCTCCCTAATTCTCCCATTTCATTGCTGACAAATTCTACTGCGTCGTATTTTTTGCTTTAAATATTCACAAAGCACCTCTCAGTCTCAGTCAATAGTAATGTAACAACACATTCACATCTTCACAGTTCACTGATTCATTTAATGGTGACATAATGTGAAAATGTAACATTTAATTATACAAAACCTCTGCAGTGCTTTTATTTATCTGGAAAACCATGATTAAATGTATTTTTAATGCAATTTATGAGGTTGATAAAGAAGAATGGAATATGTTTTATTTGTTTTTTATTACAGAAATCCCAAATTAGTTCATCTAGATTACATTACTCACTACAATTTTTATCATGTAAACTGTAATCAGTAACAGAACACAATGTGTAAGTAATCTATGCAGCACTGTGAACGGATGCTTTAGGACGGACAGGTTTACTGATGTATGAGAGCGGTTTAATGAAAGTGTGTTAGCAGCAGCTCCGTGGAGTCTCCATGGCAGACAGATATGTGTTTATACGCTGCTCTTTGTTAATCTCCTCTGCCGCTCCGCAGGACATTCTCAAAGTTCCTTCACACAAGTTCTCAAAACATGGCTATGTGTGTCTCTAAACAAAACACACCGGCTACCATCAACAGCTGAGCTCAGACAACGTCTAGCCGTTTTCACCAGCAGGCCCATTAAGGTGAGGATGGGAAACACTGCTAACTCAAGAACAAGGAGATGATGGATTTGGGAAGACAGGAGTTGGTCACATGATCACCGTGTCTCAAAACAAACACACCGTGAGATCAACTCGGGCTGGGAAAAGATATGGGATCCGCAGCAGCATTCCCTCCCCTCCCCTCTCCCATCCTCCGCCTGGATGCTTTCCCAGCCAGCTGCCTTTGGGAAGGTGAACGACAGGACTATTTTCCTCACACTTGTATGAAAAGATTGCACGTGTCAGTTTACAGAGAATGATGGCTGCTGGTATTCAAACAGCCAGTAATAACAGCCCTCCACCAGCACTGAGGGGAACAGTCATTAAAACAACAGAAATAAGCAGCATGCAACCAATATTATGAGCATTACACCGTGAAAATAACACAGAATTAATTAGAGGATTCTAGTAATGAATTGACTAATATATAGAACTATTATAGAAGGAATATTCTGGGTTCGGTTTAGCTTGATTGATAGCATTTGTGTTTTAATGTTGATGACCACACACACACACACTCACAATAAATAAATAAATAATAATAATAATAGTAAATAAAATCAACTTGTCCCTCATTTTCTTAAAAAAGCTCAAATCTGGGTTACAGTGAAGCACAGTGAAGCATGAACATGGCCAGTGATTTTAATGGATAAATAAATATTTTTTTAAAGTTTGGGTGTCAGTTCATTTTTTTAGCCATAAATGAAAACTTAGGCAAGAACACATTTAGATTTAAATCTAAATCCAACATGACCATAAAGACATTCAAAAATTTTCCCCATTCACTTCCATTATAAATGCCTCACCATAATCTCCACGGGCATCTAAAACACTTCGACCCAATGAACGGAATGTGAGAGCACTATCTTCCCAAAGGTGCATCATATGTCCTCATGACGATCAGATGAAGGACAGGTTTCCATATAACATGACACCCACAGGAATATTGGATATGAGGGCGTGAAATGGACTCTGAAAGGTCATGAGCGGATGGTCACTTCATTCCCACCGCCATTAAGATCTCCACTTGTGGCTATGGCTTCCTTTATGGCTATAATCTGTCTGGTGTGTTATCAAACAGATACAGTAGAACAGGGTCTCTATCATGCAGCACAGAGAGCTTCTGCAAAGCTGAGTGGCTCCTTCAATCACTGCTATTGGCTGCTAAGATACGTCGAGCCCAGCCAAGTGTTCTCACAGCTTGACAGCGCAAAAATATGACACAATATATACGTTTAAAGATTATTGAAATCAGAAAGAAGCCTTGAGTGGGATCTAATGCAGATTTTTCTACTAAAAATTGTGATTTTGACTTGGGGGTTTTGAGCAGCTACAGGTTTTCCGTGCTTGCACCTTTTTTGATTATATACCTGTAAAATTTTATCAATTTAATTTAATCCAAAAATATTTATACTATAAATAATAAAAATTACTACTACTACTACTGATTATTATTATATTACTTCATTTTTTTTTTTTTTACAAATACATCACTATTGTGATATTTCAATGCAAAACGAGTAGAATATCAAAAATAAGTAAATATATATATATATATTACAGCACAGGGGTCCTTAAAGCTTCTTTTTGGTTGACACCAGCCTGTTTATACAAGCACTAACAATTACTAGATGTTCTTAATGAGGTTTTTGTGTTAGCAGACTAAATTAAGTCTGATAATAGGATTGAATTTGGCAAAATATTTAATACAAATTGTGATTTTGATTTAAAACGTGTATTTATCTTGTTTGCGGTGGGGCTGCACCTTTTTGATTATATAACTATAAAGTGTAATTGACTATAAAAAGATATGAATATAACAATATAATTAATAATAGGAATGTATAATTATATAAATAATTGAAATTAATAATAATATTATAAATTATTATTAGTGCTGTCAAGCGATTAATCGCGATTAATGAGTTTGTCAAAGTTTCCTTTAATTATATACATGTTCTGTGTTATATTTTGAACATATTTACGTCTATATTTATGGTCATATAATTAATATTATAAATATATAATATATATAAAAAATTCTGAAATATATACATGCATGTGTGTGTATTTATATATACATAATAAATTAACTTTTATTTTGGATGCAATTAATCGTGATTAATCTTTTGACAGCACTAATCATTATTATTATTATTATTATTACTGCAAGTACTACTTATTACATTACAAAAAAAAATGAAACAAAAATTAAGACACTTCTGTTGTATGTAGAATTTAAGAAAAAATTATAATATTTATTTTATTTGACAGCACAAGAGGAGGATGGTTTGGCATATGTTGCGTTCCCAAATGTATGTTAAAACAACCCAAACTAAGAGCACATACATCATTCATGCATGTGGAGCTGCATTAACTGTACCATGAAACAAACAGACCGAAAACACCAGATCATGAGATTAATCATGCAGCTCAATCTGTAAAACCAAAAACGGCAACCCTGGCTGAGGTCAACTGAAGTGTGAGAGCTGCTCAGATCAAAGCATTCTGATGCAATACATCTGAACTTCACTCTTAAAAATAAGCAACAGCCTGTGAGTGGAGCATCGGACAACAAAGATAAAGTATCCTATCAAATTTCCAAAGGAGACACGTGCTGCAAACTAGAGCACTGATCAACATGACCCCTAAACATACACACACCCTTTACTCTGAAGCTCAAAGTCCTCCAATGCACTGTTGACGCCTGACATCATTGACATTCAGGGCCAGCACTGTTTACAAGAGCCTGCAAGAAAAGAGCAAGGGGAGGTGGAGAGATCTGAGAGAGACACAGGAACCTATAGAGGAGGGTTACATATGCATGCTTTCAAAACGAGTCTCAAGCTGCACGCCGTTTCTTAACTCACATGTACAAAATCAAGGGAAACCACACTCAGATGCTACATTTCACACTGTGTTTTTTGGTGTCTAGAGTAAACATCATGCCAACCTCTCAGGGAAAATCAGCCAAGATGTTTGGATCTCCATTGCAGCCTCGTTGAGCTGATTTATTGAATTCACGAACACCTGGACACACACATACAGGCCAATTGGATTTATGAAAGCGAAAGTTCAATGACCCAGCATTTATGAAGGTCAACATGACAGTCCAGAAAACACACATTCATCATCTGTATACGTCACGTGTGTACATGAATATGATCGTTCTATAATGTGACACGATTCATAATTCATCTCCATCTTAACATGCCAAGACTTTCACGTTGTGTGCTCTATAAATACACAAGCCTCTAATGTCAGATAGGCATGTTCTTTTGGACCTATGAACTTCATAAGCTTATAGTTCAGACCTATAAACAGCTGCGTGATCTGTGGAGTCTACATTCAGGATTCCTGATTGTGCAAGGGAGAAAAGAGCCTTCCTGGATATTGAAAAAGGATCTGTTTCCATTCCTTCACCCCCACTATTTTTTGTAAAAAAAATAAAATAATAAAATAAAAATGTATCTATCATACAAATAAATAAATTGTGTGTGTGTGTATATATATATATATATATCAGTATTTTTGTCTTGCCTTAAAGTATATAACTATATAAATAGTAAAAAAAATATAATAAAAATATTATTCTGACAAATAAAATAATTATATACTAATATAACCTTTACCAGTGATTAAATTGTGTAATTATTTTTCATATGCCACATTTAATTTTAACAATTCTTTTTTTTTTTTCACTTTTATGCTTTAAACAAGAAAAAGACTGTCATTATATAATAAAATTTTAAGTTAAATACAAATATATATTATCTGAAAGAAAGGTTCATATTTTATGCAATTTTGCATAGATCTCTCGTTTTAAAAATTACCATTTTTACTGGAAAGCACTATAAGGACTCAGACATTCATACCAATAATATATTTATTTACTATTAATAAAACAATGTTAACCTAATATTTACTTTATTTTATATTCATCTTAATTTTAGTGAATATAAATCATTTACCCCAAAGACATTTTTGTTTATGTTTTAACAATAAATCCCTTAAAATGTTAGTTTTATGCTTAAAACAACCAACCAACCAAAATAAATAAATAATTAAACATTAAAAATACATTAATCAATGAATACTCCAGTGAGGAAAGAATAAACTCTAAAAACATCTTAACGTCAAGTAATTTAATCTTGTTCAAAGCATGTTCAGATATTAATACTGGAAAATTAGGAACACAAACAGACATCTAATGCAGGAGCTGGAACAGAGGTGTTGGGTTTGCTCTCCCACAAGGAAGTGCTTCATAGTATGTAATGCTGTGAGGTATACAGAATAGATCTAATTACTGCAGCATTTCCCCATGGAGAGAGGGGGGGGAGAGAGAGGGAGAGAGAGAGAGAGGGAGAGAGGGAGAGAAAGGGGGGGGAGAGAAAAGAGAGAGAGAGGGGGGGGAGAAAAGAGAGAGGGGGGAGAGAAAAGAGAGGGGGGGGGGGGGGAGAAAAGAGAGAGAGAGAGAGATTGAGGGCCGCTGCAGTCCCCAACTGCTCCAACAGGGGGAGCCATTGAGGGATCCTGCCGACAAGTTGGCTATTTTTAGACTATTGAACAGAGAAATGTATTTATAGAGCTTTGAGTTCTGTCTCATAGAGGAAGTGGTAGCTGTAGGGGTTCAGTGCATCAAAGCTTTGCTGACAAACAGCTCTTAACGGAAACAGGAGCGACTGACATGCAGCTCTCTCGGACGTCAAGCCGCAGCATCTCTGCTCTCTCTGCTACGTGACAAAACACAGTCATCATCCGCCCTGCTGTGACATTTACACATTCTCAGAGGAATAGCTGCACTCGGGCTAAAAGTGGCCTCGAACCCAACTGCTGGGCATAAATAGAGCACTCAGAGGTCAGACGGAAACCTTCAGATGAAGCTGCGTGCTGCTTCTGATGAGTCATTTCTGGTCATGCGTCTCAGAATAGCAGAAGTGTGAAAATACGAGACGGACTGCAGCAGGTTTGATGGGTTGATTCAAGCCTGAATCGATTTAATGACATTTGGTACAAATAAAATAAATATCTCTTCAGAGTGACTTGTGCAGATGATGCCTTATTCAGGGGTTGGATGAACTTCCTCTCACTGGATCCCTGTTAAGAGATAGTGAGGATCAGATGAATAATATAGGACTCTGTTTGGAGGATTAATGTAGCAATGGCAGTCTTCACAATCTCAGAGGATGCTCTAGTGCCTCCAGTGGACAGCAGACGCAACTGCAGGCCGATTCATGACGGACACTGCAGCAAATCATCTGCACTCTTCAATCTGTTTGATATGGGTTGAGTTCTTCATCTCAGAGATTATGAGGTCACTATACAAGCACAATGCAGCAGCCAGAACCGAATCTGCATGCAAGCAATGAGATAAGCTTAATGATTCTTCATCGTTACAGTGTGTTTGACATACACACACACACTGGCTCCAAAGAGTATGTGTACACTTAAGACACAATTAAATATGTATGAATGTCATAAACAAGTAAATATCAATCCAAAAAAGCATCTGCAAACAAATCATAACCATACGTGTATTTCATAACAGTAACTTGATTAAACTTTTTTTTTTAATCTGTAAAATAACTACTGTAAAATACTTTCACTTCATATATTCTGTAACTGAATTACAGTACTTTAAAGAAAATGTAAAATTGTTAATAAGAAAATAAACACTGAAACCAACATTGCACTCAGTAATCTTGCAAGTTTGTGCACACTGGGAATCATGAAGTTCACGCATTTTCAGTGATGCATCCGATTTGAAAAATATGATCTTTTATGTGTCTCCACACAATTGTGAGCCTTTTCATCACGGTCAAAATAATATCAGGTGATATTGGAATTATATCGATCAACTACGTTTTATTTGCTTTATTTTTAAGCAGTATATCTATCTTTAAACATTCTGAATTTAGCAAACATTTTGTAAAATAAAATAAATAAGTTCTGCTTAAAGATTTATTGTATAGTTTTTTTAACGGAACATCATTTGGATTGATATTTCATCATCTATGCATTAATGACCAAGTGTCCAAATACTTAAGATCCACAGTAGAAATTTAAATAACTAAAAACATGTATTATTAAAATGGTACACAAACAAGCATTTTATAAAACTTCTGTCTTCAAGTCTGCATGTTAGTCATCTCAAGTGGGCTGGAAACCAGTGGCAACAGAGGTCTGACTCATAAAAATGAGATCCATCGTCAGCAGTAGAAACCCAAATATTCTTCATTTCGATAGCAAAGTATTACCAGGCCCGCCAAACGCCTCATTTCAATGGATAGCTGAGGTGTGGATCCAAGTGGTAATCGTAGGAAACCGTACACTCCTCCAGCAGCCATGTGCTTCAACTGCAGGTCTGCTGCCCCTGCAGCTCTTCTCTCATTGGATAAAACCATCTTCAGCAGTAACGGCCCCAGAAAAAAAAGCAGATCAAGTATATGGACGAGCACTCCACAGCAGGGCCACAAGCACCACTCCAGTACATACACCAGTCAAATGACGCACCAAACAGCAGCCATCGCCCCCTCACGAGTGAAGAGCCCTTCAGGGGTAGAAGAGTCGTATCAGCAGCAGATGATGATGATATTCTAGCGGTAAGGGAAGGTGGGTGAGGCGATCACCGAGGGGAGGATGGCGAGGTAGTTAGAGGGGACGTATCCTCTCTGGCCACGCGCCTCCACCAGACTCCAGTCCTTGTTTCCACGCTTATCGTGATGCTCCAACACCAGAACCTGCTCCCCGGCACGCAGAGAAACCTCATGAGCGCTCCTCGCAGTGAAGTCATATCCCGCGTACACCTGCAGATGGAGAACGGAGAGTTTCAGTGTGGATGGTAATGGGAAAAATGATGTGAGCTGGAAGAACAGATTGACAGTTAGTCATTGCCAAAACCCAGACAAACAACCGAGACACTAACCTCTGTCTAGAGGATAAATGTGCTTTTTGAGCTCTCTGTTGTCGAGTACGTACAACATCTTTTTAGATTTGAAAGGTAAGTGGTTACACATTATGTGCTTGAGATATTCCCAAGTGTTAGGAGTGGGCTGTTTATTATAGCTCATAAGGAAATTAAAGTTGTCAAAGGGGGTTTGAGACCAAAAAAGAGCTGTGAAGAGAATCTGATAAATTAGCTGAAGTGCTCCCCCTTGTGGTTAATATCAGTAATTTGTTATGAATCATGTTCATTAGTGGCGTTTTTTAAGGCTAGCATCACTTATTGATCATATTTGCTCATAGGGTTTTAAGCGAGCCTTAACCCAAAATGTTAAAATCATGGAAAAATTAAAGTTGCAATGAAACTGAAGTAGCAGTAGATATCTTCTTCTGTATTGTGGCATGCATTTGAGTGTAATGTATTCTCAAAAAAAATAAAAAAATAAAAAGACAATTCGAACTGGTTGAAAAAAGTAAAAAAGAAAAAAAAACTCTTCTAAAGTGCCCTGAATCATATTTAGTAAGATTCTTTTTTTTTTTTTTTTTGACTTGAGCAAGTATGCAACCACTTAGCAATGTACTGAAAGCAACACTCACATCCTGCTAGCATCATAGTGCCGAGTTCTGCATGGGCAAACACCAGTCACATTTTCTTCAGAAAATAATGGTTTTGAAAAACAACGCCTTGCAAAAGCAAAATTAAATCATTTCCATTCGAGGCAACAAAAACCAGGATATCTAATTCATCTGGGAGTCATAATGTTAGCCGGTCTGTGTATCTTTGCATTCTCACAATGATAAACAACCGTGAAGATTGCTTAGAAAAAAACTGTCATTTTAAGTCACACTCTCACAGTCAAAAGCTACCGCCGACATTTCTGCTTTCTTAAACACGAAGCCACGATGATAGAGAAGCACTTGACAGGCAGATCATGCAGATGAATGAATCTGTGTGTGTGTGTGTTTGTGTAGGTGGCCGTGATAGAGTATTTCACTTCTGCTGACAATGAGCGGCAGTTCATTTCTGTTCCTCCAATACTGAATTTACAAATGCTGAAATGTGTGTGATTGATGATCATGAGATACTGCAGAGCTGGCATCAATCTCCAGAGACCTCGTTCTGTTTGACACTTGAATCAGAGCGAGTAACGCGGCGGTCTCACGACCTGTCAGTCAAAGGCATGTGTGTGTCAGTCACCTGAAAACAGGGCGTAGTTGTGGTCAGCAGCGGCTGGGCTCCGGGGGTGTAGGAGTGTCTCCGTGGCCCTGGACCGCTGGGTATGACGTTCAGATGAGGAGACTGCGGCGGGTCAGTGGTGATCTGGTGGTAACGTGCCAGTTTTGAAGCAGGCACATATCCCCTCGGGCCTGAAGAGAGAAATAAAAATAGAAAACCTATGAAGATACTCAAATCTGCTCATTTCAGTGTTTCTGTTCTGAGCAGACCCGATGTGCTTTAACTGTATTTAACCAGCAGATGTCACTCACAGCACTGTCAATGACTTTCAACAGCAATGAAATACACACAAACCTAATGAATAAGCATTAAAAAAAAAGAAATGATAAAACTCTGTCCAGTCTTTGTATTCTTACTTAAACCTGGCCTATGAATTTAAAACAATGTTTTTGAAGGTTAGATTGAAGATTAACAGATTATCAATAATTAAGAGTGAGAAAAACAAACGCCAATTAGTCAAAATACCTTAGCTCAGCAGTTTAATTAAAAAACGAATTTAATCATAAAATCAAATATGAGATTTGTTTCTGAATTTGGCTGCTGGAAGAGATGGCATTTGAGTCGCTGAGTACAAGGAATAAATAACAGCCAAAACGGTTAATACCAAGAGAAGTGATATGTTATAAGTTATAGATATATAAAATCTGATTGTTTAAAACACATTTACACTATATGCACTCTATTCCAACAGATGCACTATTATTACAATATCAAAATATCACACACACACATTTAATTTGTATCAAATGGTTTATAATTTTCTTTAAAGAGGTCATGAGCTGAGGAATTATTCAATCGTTTGACATATATGAGGTTATTGAGCTCTAAAAACATCCTGTAAGTTTTAGACCTCAAAACTTTCTGGATAGTCTAAAAACAGCTTGTGATCAGAGGCGTCGTGCCCATTCAAAGTGAGGGGGCACGTGCCCCCTCAGATTTCTGAGCCAAGTGGATTTTAAATGCAGCTTCCAAACGAAAAAAAAAAATGAAAAAAAATTGCAGAATAATATTTTTTATATATTTGATACAATCACAGCGGTGTGATTAGATCGTTCAGTGCACAGCATCAGCTGCTAAATTCAAATCTGCGTTCGCTGGCTGGCGCTGAGCCAGAGACAGACGCGTTCGTACAACGCTTCATGATAACCAATCAGAAACTATTCTGTTGCGCTTATGGATGCAATGGCCAATGAGAGACGTCCAGAAGAGTCATCACTGAAACGCGGTGTTTTGTTCACTTGCTCGCTGACTGAATTATTTAGCGAATTCTCTCATCAGAAACAACAAAAAGTGCAGATGTGCGTACGAATGTAAGTAAGATATTCGTTTCATAATGTAAAGTGCTTCAGTGATTTTAATGGGAGTTTTTGAGAGTGCCTGAACTCTGGCTAGACTGAATGAAAATGTTTTTTGATAATGTAAATGTTCTTTACTCTCTGTAAAATGAAAGTGTTAAAATAAGTATCTTACAATATTGTTATTAAAATTTACATTAAATGCAAATTCAGTCGTATTAAAAATATTTTATGGCATGATATGGCACTTAAGTAAAAAGTCAGGTTTTTATGTGTAGTTAATAGATTACACTTCATTTCCATATATTGATCAAATAGCAATCTATAAAGGTGCAAAACGCGTTTACCTACACATATTTGAGAAACGAGATATTTCCTGATATATTAAGCATGTTTGGAATTGTTTTGAATAAAAAAGGAAAGAAAATAATAAAAAAATAAGCCTATATCAGTTATACAGTGCTTTCGTAGAATGACTTGTACTCCCGACCCCCCCCCCCCAAATGTGCCCCCTCAAAAATCATGAATGCATGACGCCCCTGCTTGTGATGTACCACTCTATGATGTAATAGTGTGAATGAGCACCGCCTCTGCAGAATTCACACATGCACACGCAAACATGCTAATATTGTATAGAATTTTTGCGCATCTAGAGGAGAAGACTAATGAAAAGATTCACATTGATCAAATCTTCTTTTAAATGTTTGCTGAAATAAATATCAGAAAAGATTGATTCACGGCTTTTAAGAATCGATATTGAATTAATGTCATTTAAAAAAAAAAAACTATTAATTGAAAAAACTTTTTTTTTTGCTCAGCCCCGAATATCACTTTGGTCACCCTTAATCTTATAACTGGAGCCGGACCTGACAGAACAACAATGCACTGCGGTGTTTCTTTTCTCCTCATGTTTCACAATTGACGGAAATCTTTAATCCCTGTTGACCTCAGAGAACAGTACAAATATTTCAGTTCAACTGAAATCAGTTCTGTTGCATTAAAGCAAGCGTTATCTGTATTTTCAGATGAGTTTTGAGTGTTAGCGTGAGTGTTATTAACTATTATCAAAAGGTTTGTATTTTGCAATACAGAATGCGAATGTCTGCATTATGTTTTTAAAGAACAATATAATAAAAAAGACCTTTTGTTTGAATTTCGTTTCAATATTTTTCTGTATCTTCTTGGTGCAAACAGGAATTTATTGTAGGTCCATTTGTATGCATTATATGAGAGTCACAGTAAAACCAGCTCAGTTCTTTTTAACTGGATTATGACATATTTCTCCACAGTTTTACCTCCTGCATCCACCAGCCAGCGGCGACGGTCTCCTCGCGTGTCCATCTCACTGATGACAGCTACCAGCTCTCCCTTGTTGAGGGTCAGGTCAAGGTCACGGGTGCCCACCACAGGGCCTGTCAGCTGGTAAATCTTCTCCGAGCCGTGTTTGGCGGTCAGAGCCTTGAGACGCTGCTCACACACGGTATTGAGAGCCTGAGACGACACAGACATGAAAAAACCCTGATTTCCTACCCACTCATACTGAATGTGAAGTTACATACAGCAGCATAAATTCATTTAGAATGCAAATGTCCATGAAATGAGTAGAAGTGCAGTAATTACAGTGCTGGAGCACAAAAAAATAAATAAAAAAAAGAGATGGGAATTGAACATGAGAGCAAGACACTGCAAGGATTTCCAAGGATTAGCTGTAGTGATGGCCTAATGCCCATGCCATGACATCAAAACAGAGAAGTCAAACCAACACAATATTAATATTGCTCTGAAATATGAAACATTGCAATGGTGCTGTCTCTGCTTATGATGTCAAAAGAAGAACAGATTCAAATATCTACATCATAATTGACACTTATTTGTCTACTAAATGCTCCTGGATTTAATATGCATTATTCATCAACAGTGTAAACTACTGTAAGGCTGCTTTCATTATCCGTTTTCACAATCTCCTCTCAAACTGATTTTATTTCCTGATAATTCATTTTGAAGCATTTAATTTGTCCAATGCCTGATATTACTTGATTTCTATTTACACCAGATCTTGGAATAAGCCAATATTTTCACTTTGTCAAGTTGGTTGCATGAATGCATGAATGAAATTTTGTATAACTTCTCACAAACCAATCAGTTCCTGATGCATAAAATCATGCTCCATCCCGAATATTTTTGGTCACATACAATTACACTACCAAAAAAAGTTTGGGGTTTTGCGCATCAAATCAGCATATTCGACTGATTTCTGAAGGATCATGTGACACTGGAGTAATAATGCAGACAATTAAATACATTTTTAAATATACAGTTTTTCCTGTATATTTGATCAAACAAATGCAGCTTTGTGGCTTATTTCAAAATCCATAGAAAATCTTACAGACTTCTAACATTTAAACGATGGTGTACATCCCATAGTTAAAGTTTTTATAATATCAGACCGTTTAATTACTTTGCTATTATTCTAAAATGTAGCTAATACTAATAATAAAGAATGAGCAGGTGTGTCTTTTTGACCGGTAGTATATTTTCACTCTAATTTGTATTTGAATTTCACTAAATGAGAGGCAGCTGTTTAGGGCCACCCATAACACAGTACCCTCAGGACATAATATATTTTACTAAGGTATGTTTATAATTAATGGATAGACTGATGCAAAACACATGAGGGCTAAACTATATCAAGATGAATGAATGGCTGTGGTTTTATTCCAGCATTAAGCTGCAGTGAGGGCAAACAAACCCGTCCCGTAGGAAGACATCTCCACCCAGCGACAAACAATAATGTGTCTCTGTGTTGGAACTGACCTGCACAATGGGAGCATTGAGCTCATCCTGAACACTCTGACACAGGCTCTCCATCCTCCTTGAACCCTCCAGCACCGAAGTCTCTGCCCACTTCCAGAACTCACCGTCCTCCAAATAACTGTGTGGGAGCTGCCCGGAGACAGAGAGCAATTCATGAACACTGCCAGCCTGCACACAGCTACACTTTTCCAACCACACGCTCGTGGTGTCGTTCAATGGTGGATCATTTCACAGAAGAATGTCCAACAGTTTCTGAAAGTCTGAGTCTTAGTTTGTTCTGTTTCTTCATGTCGTTCCAGACTGACTGAATTAAGATCAGATCAGATCTCTGTGTGCAACAATGTCTGATCTCAGACAAAAATCTCACTGGATTATTACAGTTAAAGGCTGTGTTTTACTCACCCTCAAAGCATCCTAGGTGTATGTGACTTTCTTCTTTCAGACAAATCCAGTCGGACTGGCCCCTCCAAGCCTTTCAATGTGGGTAAGCAGGTGTTGGTTATCAACAGTCCAAAAGACGTGAAATAAAGTGCGTGCACATCCATAATAAAACGTCCCTCACACAGCTCCAGAATCCATGTGTTTTTGTAAGATAAATATCCATATTTCAGATATAATAAACACTTTTTCTTACTTCCGCTGACTGGCGTAAGTGGAAGCCGCTCCTGTGGATGACGCAAGACGTCGGCGTTGCGCGATTAGTGACGAACGTGGAGACAAGACAAAACAAAATGCCGGTGGTTTTCCTTTGCTAAAGTAAGGAAATTTGCTTCCTTTGCTCCAGCAATTCTCCGAGGCGCATGCATGACGCATACATCCTACGTCATCTGCCTGAACAACTTCCGAAGAGGACAGTCAGCGGAAATATGGATATATTTATCTTACAAAAATGCATGGATTTGCTACAGGAGGCCTTTATTCATCCCCCGGAACCGTGTGAGGGACGTTTTATTATGGATGCACGCACTTTATTTCACGTCTTCTGAACTGTTGACAACAAACACCCGCTTACCCCCATTGAAAGGCTTGGAGGGGTAAGGACAATTTTTAATACAACACCGATTGGATTAGTCTAAAAGAAGAAAGTCACATAAACCTAAGATGCATTGAGGGTAATTTTGATTTTTGGTTGAATTAACCCTTCGAAAAAGGCAAAAAGAATGTAAACTGATATTTCCTACTGACACACTACAGCAAAATATAGAATACCTGACTTAAAATCTTTTTTTTAGCTGCTGAAAATACTAGTGTACTAATAATTTTGGCCACCACTGTATATTGTGATTCTCTCTGGAAATAGGTACTACAGACATTAAATATTCACCTAGTTATCTCTAAACCTCAATATTTTAGCTTCTTCTGTAAAAAGTACCTGATGGGTGAAGCTGGTGGCCAGCTGCTCCATATCAGCCGCCAGGTCTCTCTGAAGGGCGCTGAAGGACTCTAGTGATGCCCACAGGATCTGCAGGGCTTTGCCGTTGAATTGTGGCAGCTCGGTCAGCAGGAGAGTGTTCATGGTCTTGTAGGTGTTTGCTATGGCTTGCTCCTCAAAGCTCAGGTTACTCTTCTCCTCGATTAGCTCATAGTCCAGAAGCTTGTCCTGACGTTTGCGGATGAGGTTACGTGGTCCTGCCATCAGTTCCTGCAGTGAGCTCAAGGGCTTAAAGACTAAAGTCTTCAAACGCTCCTCCTGTAAGCGGCAGCAAAGGAGATGTACAAAGTAAGCATAGAAGACCAGATACCCAAGATGTTTAATCAATTACTGACAACTGATCAGCGATTTAATAAAAACTAGTTACTTTAAATCACTGCGGTCTTCTCATATAAAGCATACCACTAAAATGGGTGCTGTATACTAGTACCACAATTTCAAAGGCTGGTAAACAGATTAAAGATCTTTGAAGATCTTAGCTACTTTTACATATAATCCTCTACGTCCGCTACGTTCTCAAAACTCAGGGAATTTGATAATACCTAGAATGTCAAAATCAACTGCGGGTGGCAAATCCTTTTCCTATTTGGCACCTAAACTCTGGAATAACCTACCTAACATTGTTCGGGAGGCAGACACACTCTTGCAGTTTAAATCTAGATTAAAGACCCATCTCTTTAACCTGGCTTACACATAACGTAGTAATATGCTTTTAATATCCAAATCTGTTAAAGGATTTTTAGGCTGCATTAATTAGGTCAACCGGAACCGGGAACACTTCCCATAACACTCAATGCACTTGCTACATCATTAGAAGAATGGCATCTATGCTAATATTAGTCTGTTTCTCTCTTATTCCGAGGTCACTGTAGCCACCAGATGCAGTCTGTATCCAGATCAGAGGGTCACTGCAGTCACCCGGATCCAGTACGTATTCAGACCAGATGGTGGATCAGCACCTAGAAAGGACCTCTACATCCCTGAAAGACAGCGGAGACCAGGACAACTAGAGCCCCAGATACAGATCCCCTGTAAAGACCTTGTCTCAGAGGAGCACCAGGACAAGACCACAGGAAACAGATGATTCTTCTGCACAATCTGACTTTGCTGCAGCCTGGAATTGAACTACTGGTTTCGTCCGGTCAGAGGAGAACTGGCCCCCCAACTGAGCCTGGTTTCTCCCAAGGTTTTTTTCTCCATTCTGTCACCGATGGAGTTTCGGTTCCTTGCCGCTGTCGCCTCTGGCTTGCTTAGTTGGGGTCACTTCATCTACAGCGATATCGTTGACTTGATTGCAAATAAATGCACAGACACTATTTAACTGAACAGAGATGACATCACTGAATTCAATGATGAACTGCCTTTAACTATCATTTTTGCATTATTGACACACTGTTTTCCTAATGAATGTTGTTCAGTTGCTTTGCCGCAATGTATTTTGTTTAAAGCGCTATATAAATAAAGGTGACTTGACTTGACTTGAAAAATTAGTAACATTACATGATACATGGTGTTTTTGGAGAACTGTTGGTTCCAGATCGATTAGACACCGATATATGGAGAAACACTAAAGTGGCCAATAGAAGGACCACAGGGAAGAAATCCTGTCTCGTGACCAAAGCGGTGACAAATGTTTGTGTTCCAGACTTTAGTCAGAGATGCCATATTTAATTTGACATGTACAAAAACGAGGCAGTGAGTGATAGAGGTACAGTGTGTTACAGAGTGCTGCAGGAATGAGTACTACAGCCTGGAAAAGAGTAAGCACTTTTGCACTTCCAGTGTCATGGGTTTTGTGGTTAAATGTCTGAAATAAAGTCTGTAACACAGGCTCAAAATTATTTCACACCTTATTCTACAAGACAATAAATCAATGTGACCCAATGATTTTTTTGACGTTTTGTCTTGAAAAGATGGCTGCTAACAAGTGTCTTAATGGGACTAGAAGGAAAGAGGTTGTTGGGGACATCAAACATTATCACAGCAAACAAGTAAACTCATCTACCCACTAGTCTGTTTTTATAGCCTCAGCGGGTTTAAAATCACATAAAACGAACATATCGCAAAAGTTTGTTGGTCACAGAGCTTATTTTCTGCAATAATCCTTTTTGTCAAGGGAACCAGGTTTCATCATAATTTACAGGCTGGCCTACAAAATTACATTACACAAAAAATAATAATAATAATAATTCACTCTTAGCCAGGAGTTTGATTTACAGGTGATCTGACCAATCATAACGCCAAATCTGATAATTTGTCTAATAAAACAAACCAGACAGGAGAATAAATTAACATCAGACTTGAACTTAAAAAATTATGTGTATTGACCCCTTCCGTGTTAAAACAAGATACCTTCTGATATATATTCATTTCATGGCATAACTAGTAAATAGGAAGAGATGATTGGGTTCATGTGTGCAACATTAATCAGTCATGAAACATTAAACACCTAAAACGGTATTTACTGTTTGAATTTCTTTAAAAAAAAAAATGAACTGAAAGCGGACACTTTGTTTCATATCAGAAATAACCTGCTCTGTCTTATCAACACATTGTCAGTTTCCTCTTTGCTCCGCAATGTATTTTTAACTGCATGAGAACATGATGTGTGACATGAGAGCATCTTAGTTTGTTGAACGTAGCAACGGTAACTAAGGGGGCGGGGCCTTTGCAAAGGGTCGACTGTTATTCTGTCACTCACAGCCTTGTCTCATTCACACCATTTTAAATAATGTAAGTCTTATACTAATTTTGCTTGAATTCTGTTGATATTTTATATCAAACATGCCCTACCCAAATGTATCACACCCATATCTTGATAGCTCCGCCTCCTAATTTATAAACATGATATGTTACACAGGAACCTCCCCCACCACGAGTGGACACGCCCCTTATTGGTGAATGACAAAAAGTGTGTTTCAGTGCTTGGTTCGATCAACTTTCAATAGCTCACAGCACCTTTATTCGGCCAAAAGAACTGCAACTTTATCACTAGCCACAGTAAAGGTCTTACATATGAGGGGTAGATCCACTGTCTGAGTGCCACCGTGATTTCTTTAGAGAACAAGGCGGTTTTCTCTCCTTCCAGATCAAGATCTGCTTCCTCTGGTCTGCAGTGGAGGAACCTCTGTACACAGAGACAGAGCTCAGACGGTTAAATAAATCTTTACAAACACTTCAAGTGCACAGCAATCCTCTGAACCTCACAATCTTCAGTAACCCCATCCATCTGCCCTAGGATCAACCCTCCTACAGATTTTCCTTTCATTCAGCAGCTGGAATAACAATGGAAAATGTTTAAGAGGTTGATCCACAGGCATACTGGCTTCACACTGGGGGAACACCAAAACAAATGAGAGGATCAGCTCTTTTTGAGTTTTTAACTACTCTCATTAAGAGTACGAATGTTAAATCCAAACCTGCAGATGGTGGAGATAGGCCTCCAGGTTATCGTGAAGCTCTGAGACGCCCCTCTCCAGGACAAAGAAGAAGCCAGCAAGGGCATCAAATTCTTCATCTTTCAACTACAATATAAAAGTAGAAATAAAGAAATAATCGTTAAAACATCTTATCTGGCAACAGGCTTTATGGAAACAATGTGGTTCTTTCAACTTGGCAAACATTTCTGTTCCTTTGTTTACATGAAGAATTGTTAAGGCAGTTACCTTAGGCACCATTCCTGTCTCGTGCTTTATGTACTGGCTGAACCGGGCCGTCTTCTTGGCAATACTGTGCCCACTCAGCCGATTGATCTTGTCCTTGATGGTCAGGTTCTCTGTCTTCTTGTATTTGTCAGCTATGAGAGTCAGAGAATGATAAGAATGAAGCAAAACAAAACCTCAAGCACTTTATTCATGTTTCTGTGCAGAAACTGTGACGCTGCTATGTGTCACTTCATGAGCATTTGACTATTTTGTTTAAGAAAAGCTACCATCATAAAATATAAACGCACATGCAAATGTCTTATTATCGTTTAAAACAATAATAATTAAAAAAAAAAGTTATATTGAAATGTAATTAAACCATTAAAACTTAAAACCATTTAAAAAAAAAAAAAACATATTGAAATCTCAAAAGGAAAACAAAGAATTCGGAAAAATAAAATAAAGCTGTATTTGAGAAAAAAACTGAACATATTTAAAAAACAAAAATAATAATAATAAGAAATGTATAAAATTCAATTAATTAGACATGCTTTTCGATGAATAACATTTTATTTAACCATTAAAACAGTCAAGAAAAATGAAAACGGAATCCATAAAAATTCAACCTGAAAACATGGAATTTTGAAAAAAATCTAATGGAATTTGGGAAACAATCAAACAGATTTCATAGGGCCCTACTGATGTTCCCAAGGGACTGGCATACTTTGGTTCAGTAAACTGCAAGCATGTTCTCACCGACTTCACGGAAGCGTTTGTATTCATTGATCCTGCAGTTGATCTGGACTGCAGTGTGAGCGGTGTGCTCCAGTAAGGGGTACGCAGGGTGCCCGGGGTCTGTGTGTTTCTGAATGGTCTGCAGCAGCAGTGGGTAACGGGCGATTCTCTGAACCGGCATCACCAGGAAGAAGCTCAGAGTGGATGCATTCACATCAGGACTGAAGACAGACCAGATCAGGGGTCAAAAATGACAGGAATGTTGGGTAATACACTGGCGTATTTGTCTAGGAACTCATCCTGCTCTCAACAGCGTTCAGTTTCTACACAACCACAGTCGGTTGTTGTTTACGAACTTACGCAGATGATTTGACGATTCGGACCATTTCCACCCACAGCACTTCTTTCTGTTTGTAGCTGTTCTCTAGAGCGGTTATGTTGTTGTAGTTGGCAAGATACTCTTTATAAGCCATCTCTATATCTTGAGACAGACTCAGGAAGGAATCACCTAAGAGAAAGAATAAGATCATTTCTAATATATAACAAGATCTTTTCCATACAACATATGCTGCAGTTTGAGGTCAGTATAAAAAAAATGCTTTAATCAGCAAAGACACATTAAATTGATCAAAGGTAACAGTAAAGACACTTATAAAATTTATTTCAAATAATTTCTGAAGGATCATGTGAGACTGAAGACTGGAGTAATGATGCTGAAAATACAGCTGCACATCACAGGAATAAATTACATTTTAAAGTATACTTAAATAAAAAATTGTTATTCTAAATTGTAATAATATTTTTGATTTACTGTGTTAATCATCACACAAATGTAGCATTGGTGAACATACGAGACTCCTTAAAAAAAATAAATGAATAAATTAAACCAAGCCCAAACTTTTAAACAGTAGTAGGAGTGTATGGTTATTTAGACCGTCAAGCTCCAAAAAGAATGCAAAGAAATGTAAACATTCCATGCATAATACATCATCATTCTCATCTTGAAACTCAACTTCTGGATTCTTGACTCATGATGTCAAAGGTAAAAATATTTTAATCTGTGTCACACAGAGAGTGACAGTAAACTAAAATTGAACTGGAAATTCCAGCCTGTCCTGCTGTACTCACAGAGAGTTTCCAGGTATTTCGGATCACTGTGATGAATCTGTGTCTGGTCGAGGAGGCTCAGGAGTCTGCTGGAAACATCCATCACTTCATCTATGTGCTGGAACATGTTCTCCAGGTTTGGAGGAGGAGGCTGCAAGAGACCCAATAATGTATGATATTATCAAAGCTAAATCATTTGGTCTCCTTTATGAGATATACACTCAGTAATAATAGTATATATATATATATTTTTTTTTTTTAATATTTTGTCCCTTAAATATTCATTTTGTGTATAATGTTTGATATACATTTGCTTGGTTTTCGATGATATCTGTTAATATTTGTGGTCTGTAGCTAATGTAAGAACAAAATTATTTGATGCTAATGTTTCTAAAAAGAAAATAAACACTGAATTTGAATGAATCTGGTTAGCTATCCTTGTAGGGACTCTCCATAGGCATAATGGTTTTTATACTGTTCAAACTGTATTTGTAATAATATAAGAAAGATATCAGAGTGCTTAGATGGTATTTCAGTGGTGGTGGAAGCAACATAAAACACAGAAGGCTGTTGGTCTTATGAGTTAAATCAGGACTTTTACTGCAGTTTAATGGGTGTGATGCTAGGGAGCTTGTCTACCTGTAGTTTCTGCAGGTTGCTGTGGATGGTGACCGTACAGAGGTGCAGATGTTTCAGGTAGTTCCTCTCAGTCTGCACCAGCTCCTCTATGGTCATGAGCTGCCTCTGAGCGGCTCTCTCTCTCGCGGCGGCCCGGGCCTTCCTCTCCTCTTCATCCTCTTCCTCCTCTGCAGGCTTATCCAAGGTGTCATCCATTTCTTTAGCTCCCTCTTTCTCTTCTCTGATCTCCTTCTTTGCTTTCAGTGTTACATTTGCCTTCAGGGAATTCGCCATGGCAGGGATATCTAAAACGAAAATTGAGGAGGTTAAACAGTTTTTACATTTCTAATGAAATGTATGTAAAAGTGATGCACAACATGCATTTAACCCTTTCAAATATAGGAGTCATAGACAATATTCTGTAGCTTTATTAAGTGTTTTTAATATTATTTCTATAGTATTGAAATTGTGACTTTTTAAATATTTTTTATTATATTAATTTATTTTTATTTTAATCATTCTGATATGTGCTTTTGTCATTTTATTAGTTTATAGTTTTTTTTATCCAGCTTTAATTTATTTTTAATTTCAGTTTTAGTAATTTTAGTACTTCAACTCTGAACTAATCATCTATCAAGCCTATTGCACACATAAACCATGCAGACACATTATAAAGACCTTAATTATAAGTGCTCTATTGTCACCTATCCAGAGGGGGTGAAACACCATGTGTCAAAAGACTTTAAAAAAAAAAAAAAAAAACATGCTACCAAAGACAGCTTTAGATTGCAATTCAGTTCATTATGTTAAACTCATTAAAAGTGCAATACAAGTGAGTTCAAAGTCTGGTTAAGCAAACTTTATAATATTTGTGCAGCTACTGAAACTTACAGGGCTATATATAATCAACACCTTTGTTACAATTTCAGCTACACCCACATGCACACAAACCTGCATGCACTTCTACAAATAAACAAACACTCTTAAGCACAATTTTGACCACATCCGTAGACATTAATAAGGAAACAACATACTTGTAGCAAGTGCTCAAGGCCAGCATGCTAAAAAGCGAAAACCACAAACTCAGCATGTTGCACAGAGCGTACGCTCGCACGCAGAGATCTCTCACAGTGCTGCACTGCAGTATGACAAACCTCTACTTAAAAAGGAGTAAAAAAATGACAGGTTTGCTAAAAGAAAACGACCAAATGCATCATTACCTTTACGGAATGGCAAAGCCTAACCCTGTGTGTCTCTTGCGCTGGCAAACTGAGGTGTGTGGCTTGGGAAAGCCTGGCCCAGACTCTCAGACTGGTGTAAGTTTGTCCACTGAGTCACACTGCAGGGCCTCATGTGGCACGGGTGTGTGGGAAGGGGGATGGGAGGGTCAGCGGGGAGGAGGTGGGATTTTAGCAGTGGGGATCCGGATAGGACAAAGGCAGACACAGGCTTTGATGAATGCACAGATTGACTGCAGTAGCCATTGGGAAGGAAGTGACGCCTGTGCAGGATGAAGCTGATTGGAAGGCACGGTTTCAAGAGCTGGTGCACCACACACACTCTCACACAAACACACACACTCTACAAGACAGCAGTAAACAAATGCCCCATGTGGCCAGGAAATTCTCACCAACTTGATGGTAGAGTCGTTAAAGCACAAAAGCCCTTTAACCCGACCATTTCATTCAGATACATCCTAACGACAACACTCTACTGGCATCAGTGGTTCCACACAGAACCTTTACCATCCATGCAACCTTTTCATGCCACAAAAGGTGCTTTACAGTGGAAAAGGCTGTTCAGATTATAAAAATGTTCTTCACACTAAGATAAAAATGGCTCTTTTAAGAACTGTTCACTGAAAGGTCTTGGGGGAACCAAAACTGGTTCTTCTATGGCATCACTTTTGGAACCTTTATTTTTAAGAATGAACTCCTTTGTGTCAATGGACACAAAGCGTTTCAACAGCGAGATTATAGGTGAAAACTGACATAAAGTGAAACCATAAACTTTTAAGCTTACAGTCTATAAATTTGAGACCAAGGCTGTTTAGTAATTTACATAATCCGATATATTCTATTTTAAAGAACTTGTATATAATACTTTTTTATTGATTATGATTACGTTATTCACACAGTCCTTTGTCTTTGGAAGGCTTTTGTATTTCAAACATATTAAAATGCACAAATTAATTCATATAATCAAGTAGTCTGATTATACATAAAATGTGTAATGCAATGGAAAACGTTACTATAATTAAACATTTTTTTGTCATGGATCAATAACAGACTACAGTTTGTAAGTAATCTACCCATCACTGTTTGAGAACTCACTGAAAACATTTAGACAAAAAAAATAAATAAACAGGATTTCAGATAAAAAAAAAGAAAAAAAAATGCGGGAACATAAAATGAATTTAAAGAAATACTAATATTTTTATGCTTGCACGTATGGCAAAAGTGGGTTAAACCAAATACTAAAAGGTCTACTGTCAATAAGAGCATGCAGCAAAGTATGAAGCATTTATAATGATTAGCTACAATCACAACACTGTTAGTATTTCGTACCTCAAAAACCTGATTAAATCACTATTATGTCACATATCATGATAAGAGCTGCATATGGTTTCTGGATGGCTAAATGCATGGAAATCATAAAGAATTGAATGATTCGGACTCAGAATTCTCCTCATGACTAAGTTCTTGAATCATTCCATTAAGGATTCTTTTGGAACTTCAGAGGAACAAAATGTGGTTAAAGTTCTTAAGAACATTCCTCAGTGAAATGTTGGCAAATGTTTAGAGTAGTTACCAAAGGCCAGTTAACAAAGCAGGAATAATTGAACTCCTACAAATAAGTTTACACAATTACAGTCTAATAATTTGACCTATAACTGGAACTGTATATGCAATTAACAATAGTGGTTAATAGACAGGTTGAATTTCTGTTTCATACCAACTTTAAACTAGTTTTCAGAAGATGTATAGCACATTACACTGGAAGATGCTGCTCTCTTCTTAAGGTTTCATGTCAGCTGCACAAAACCCCTCAGACTGCAGCTGTACAGTCATGGCCAAAAGTTTTGAGAATTACATAAATATTGGAAATTGGAAAAGTTGCTGCTTAAGATTTTATAATAGCAATTTGGATATACTCCAGAATGTTATGAAGAGTGATCAGATGAATTGCATAGTCCTTCTTTGCCATGAAAATTAACTTAATCCCAAAAAAACCTTTCCACTGCATTTCATTGCTGTCATTAAAGGACCTGCTGAGATCATTTCAGTAATCGTCTTGTTAACTCAGGTGAGAATGTTGCGAGCACAAGGCTGGAGATCATTATGTCAGGCTGATTGGGTTAGAATGGCAGACTTGACATGTTAAAAGGAGGGTGATGCTTGAAATCATTGTTCTTCCATTGTTAACCATGGTGACCTGCAAAGAAACGCATGCAGCCATCATTGCGTTGCATAAAAATGGCTTCACAGGCAAGGATATTGTGCTACTAAGATTGCACCTAAATCAACAATTTATAGGATCATCAAGAACTTCAAGGAAAGAGGTTCAATTCTTGTAAAGAAGGCTTCAGGGCGTCCAAGAAAGTCCAGCAAGCGCCAGGATCGTCTCCTAAAGAGGATTCAACTGCGGGATCGGAGTGCCACCAGTGCAGAGCTTGCTCAGGAATGGCAGCAGGCAGGTGTGAGCGCATCTGTACGCACAGTGAGGTGAAGACTTTTGGAAGATGGCCTGGTGTCAAGAAGGGCAGCAAAGAAGCCACTTCTCTCCAAAAAAAACATCGGGGACAGATTGATCTTCTGCAGAAAGTATAGTGAATGGACTGCTGAGGACTGGGGCAAAGTCATATTCTCCGATGAAGCCCCTTTCCGATTGTTTGGGGCATCTGGAAAAAGGCTTGTCCGGAGAAGAAAAGGTGAGCGCTACCATCAGTCCTGTGTCATGCCAACAGTAAAGCATCCTGACACCATTCATGTGTGGGGTTGCTTCTCATCCAAGGGAGTGGGCTCACTCACAATTCTGTCCAAAAACACAGCCATGAATAAAGAATGGTACCAAAACACCCTCCAACAGCAACTTCTTCCAACAATCCAACAACAGTTTGGTGAAGAACAATGCATTTTCCAGCACGATGGAGCACCGTGCCATAAGGCAAAAGTGAGAACTAAGTGGCTCGGGGACCAGAATGTTGAAATTTTGGGTCCACGGTCTGGAAACTCCCCAGATCTTAATCCCATTGAGAACTTGTGGTCAATCCTCAAGAGGCGGGTGGACAAACAAAAACCCACTAATTCTGACAAACTCCAAGAAGTGATTATGAAAGAATGAGTTGCTATCAGTCAGGATTTGGCCCAGAAGTTGATTGAGAGCATAACCAGTCGAATCGCAGAGGTCCTGAAAAAGAAGGGCCAACACTGCAAATACTGACTCTTTGCATAAATGTCATGTAATTGTCGATAAAAGCCTTTGAAACGTATGAAGTGCTTGTAATTATATTCCAGTGCATCACAGAAACAACTGAAACAAAGATCTAAAAGCAGTTTAGCAGCAAACTTTTTGAAAACTAATATTTATGTAATTCTCAAAACTTTTGGCCACGACTGTACAATTAACAGGTTTTATTTATTTTCAGTTTAGTTATTAATGTGGCAGAAAGAAAAATACAAACAACACTACACACTTCGAGTATGGTTTTAAAATATCTTAAGCGATGACACACCTTTAGTGATAACACAAAACGTATGATAAAAGCTTTACTAATCTATTTTAGCCACTTTACACATGAGAATCAAAGATTTCGATTCACGGAACGAACTGAATATGAAAAATAAACCTCTACGTCAATCCATTTGCATTTATAACATGGTACATAATTAGCCCTATAATAAAAAATATATTAGGAAACTCCTTAATGACAGTGAAGCAGTTATATGAATATCATGACTACGAAAACAACTGTATTTAAAGAAAGAAAGAAAGAAAGAATTGTTTTCTCACCCTCATGTTATTTCAAACCCTTAACTATCTTTCTAGGAACACAAATGAAGAGAATTTACAGAGGATGCTCGAGACAGATTCACTTTGGTTTGTAATCCATCTTTCTCCAGACAGTATAAGTGAATGATGACTGAGACTGTCATCCGGTCTTAACTTCTTCATCTGTATTCCTCGTGAAAAAGAAAGTCAAACGGGCTTGACAGAAAACGAGGGTGAGTGAATAATGACAGGACTTTCGTTCTGAGTGAATGTTAGTTTCTAGCCGACACTCTGTGTAGCAGCTGCACGCGCGCGTCTCACCTGCGCTCTTACCTGGACGAGTTCACCGCGCTGTTTCCCTGGACGACACCGAGACCACAAACATGTCCACGCTCTGTGAAGTTAAACAACTAGAACTCGAGATCGACACTGACAGATGCTGCGTTCAAATCCTTCAGTATCACATGTTCTTACGGTCCAGGTTCACGCGCAGGCCGCGTCACGCATTCCGATCATACCGCGACGCGCGAGCGGGAGAGGTGCGCTGAGTCATGCGAAGTATGACATAACTGTTTTTGTTTTTCGGATATTAACCCGAATGCATGCGGCAGTGTGCCATCTCAGAGACGTGGCGTTGATTTCCTATACAGATTATTAGAGATATCTATTTAAGCGCACGCAGAAGAGCAATAATGCAGACTCATCAGAGGACAAATCGTTGCCAAGGCAGAAGAGCACGATTCACTCCGCTTATTTGGGAAACAGAGACATCGCGTGGTCGCCTGGGGTACAGCTGAGTGCTAATGGAATCTACTGTATGTAGGCCACATCTCAAATTAGGCTTAGACTATTCTTTTATATACTGTTTTTTTGTAAAACCATACATGCATGCCTAATATTGTAAATCTGGATTTTAAAAAGATTTTTACCCTATACAGTTAGATTTATGGACAAATACAGATTGCTGTTCTCACCACATACCACAGGAAACAGACATTTTTTTTTATTTTCTGTATTTTAATGTCATATACTATACATCTATGACCCTTGTTTAATTTGAACCATTCTAATTCTTTAGGGAGGAAAAAAACATAAAACAAATAATAGGTCACAATATTTATAATTTTTTAAACATGCAAATAAAAGGCTTGAGTGGATAAATTACATCAATTAACACGACCAAACATCAAATTCTAAACCAGACAGTTTTTTTTTATTTCCTCAATATTCATCCATTCATTCATTCATTCTTAACTTATATAATTAGTTAAATGTTTGTGGTGTTTTTGCTAACTCCCCAATGTCTTTTAGACTTACAAACATGCTTTTTTAAATGAAAGCACAAAAAGAATAATAAATAAATAAACATATTATACATATTGCAAAAATATATTTTGTATAGAGAGAGAGAGAGTAAAAAAAATTCCCTTTACATGCTGCTATAGATTTAACAGTTTCAGAGCTACTTTTGTGACAACAGCATCATAAATCATCTTAAATTGTTCTTAGAAAGGTCTGTTTTTTTGTCAGAGTAGCAAAAATATTTAATGTAAATTTTGCACAGGCAATTGAGAAAGTAAAAAAATACGGCAAAGTCGTGACTAAGCACACATTTTATTTTCTGGCATTCTGAGTATTTCATAAATCTTCCATGAATGCATGCTTGAATCCAGCTCGCTGCTGTGGTTTCCAGGTTATTGATGTTGGTGAGGTAAAGTGCAGCTCAATTCAACACAAGAGAATGGAGTCTGCACAAGCGTTATAGGTCGACTATACATTGCTATGGCAACAGATGACAGCCCAACCTTATAAAGCAAACTACAGCACACAGAAACAGCAACCTGCTCTCTCTAACCACAGCTGCACTAAACAAGAGTAGGGTGTTAAGAAACTGCATTTCTAAATGAACATAATGTTTTCATCCTGACAGAAAAATAGCAATCAATAGGTATATGGTATATAATCATAATAGTAAATATGTTCTAGGCCCAAACAACAGGTCTGTGAGAAATTACTGTTTTCTTTCAGTAATGATATCACTGCTTTCCACCTACAGTGTATATATTTAGTGGAAACATCTTTGGACAAAGTTGAGCAGAAATCCCCTCAAAGTGGATATTTTCTTTCATGAAGAATCATTCATTCAGAATGAGTGCAACTGAATCACTCACTGGGAGACCAGAAAAGGCTAATTCAGTCCCTCGATCCCCATCATTTGTAGTGTGATAGTCAACAGCATGAGTCACCTTTATCATTTATGTTAAGTGCTGACCATAATGTCCTTTGAGAACTGGGAAATTAGTTTCTCCTCAGGGAGTCACTTTAGGTAAGAAGTCTGTCTCACACAGCCAATGAATAAACAGTCTGTGTTCCAGTATCGGCCAGGAGGGGGCAGTATCAGCAAGGAAAAGCGTCTGGAAATGACAACAAGCCCACTAAAACTGACTGAACTAGAGACGTATCATGTTTTTGTTTATGACAACGTTTCAGGAATATGATTGTCCGTTGCTTTTCATATGCTCCATTGATTTTCGTACCCTGCAGCAGCCAATAGACTGGAACGTACTTCTATTGAATATTCCTCTTTCTGTTTGAGGATACGCCAGGGCCAGAGAAGTCAAGAAAAAGACTCAGCTACCTTTGAAGTTCAACTTAGGAAACAGAGAGAACCTGGAGTAATGCGCTTCAGGGCTTGTTCCAGCTCTCCCACATGCTTTGCCCTGTATTTCACTATATCCTACCACACAGGATTAGCTACTATATAAACACACACACAGACACACTCATACATATGAATTTGGGCTACGTAAAGTCCCCCCAAACACCCAACACAAACACCATCCATACAGAGAGACCACATTGAGCGGGTCTCTGAAGAAAATCATAAGAAGCGATGTCTGACTTCGGAAACTATAGTGCTCTCCTTAAATTGGTCTGTTTTTAATGTGCATCTAATCTCATTTTGTAAGTGACTTTTCTTTCTGTTTTAATAATGTTTTCTTTGGATCGTTTGACTACTCGAAAGAGTATATAGGAAATATAACTTGATTAATATGTGTTTCCTGCTATCTGCATCTGTATATATTTATCCTATGTGTCCTCTTAAGGGTGAAAAAACATGGTTACTATAGTTAAACCATTGTAACCACAAATAACAATACTTTTAGTAAAACTGTGGTTATTAAAAAAAAAATAATAATAATAAAATTAGGCATTATCATAGACTGTAAAAAAACATGGATGTAGTGTCTGTGACGTCACCCTTAATTTCCTTAAGGGATTTGTATTTGTGTATTCTTTCTTTCTTTTGTTTTTATAACTGTACTGCCTTAATGGTTTGATGTTTTGTACTGTTTATTAAAAAAATAAAATCAGAAATCAGAAAAATAGATTAATGATATGTACTCTGAAGTCCCGATCTGAATCAAAAGATTCATAAACCCTACATTGAAAAGTGGCTGGGCTTTATAAGGTCTATACAACAGTTTGTTTTGGTCCTCAAGTCTGATTGGCTGAGAGACCTTCATGGATGGCTGATGTGTGTCTGCTCGTGTGATATATTGGCCAAACCACTGTATAGGAAACAAAACTCACAAATGACTTAATGTTTGTCAAAGATGAAGCAGCTATTTATTGCATGTGTAGCTCGTAAATGATTCTGTGCTGCAAGTAAAGGCGATTTATATCCATTTATATGTCCAAAATAGTATTAAAAAATTGCCACAGGCTAGAAAACTCCCTTGGTCGTTGTTAATATGAATATTTCCAGTTTCTATTTGCTTCTGTAAGTTTTTGTCATATTATGCGCCCAAACACATAAATAGTGTATGAGAAGCGACCGGCGCTAAGCGAGTAAACAGTGAGCTCATTCCTCCAAAGGCTGGGCGTTTAGATTGATTGGCACTGCAGTATCGGAACATACATCACGGCGGGCTTTTATTACGGTCCACAGCCTCCTCCTGGCTGTCTCGAATCCTGTGCAGATGTGCTTGAAGATTGGTAGAATGTCCCTGGCTCACAATTTCCTTACCTGAGTGATTTCTCTGTGAGTAAGACTTGGTCAGATTGGAAACAGGTCATAAGTGAAAGAGAGAACTGGAGCAGGAAGAGTTAGGGGTTGTTGGGTTTGAGAGTAAGGCTCCATTTCATATTACCACAAGCAAAAATAATCTCTTGGCTGACAGAGACGTGCAGGGCTTCACCCAGAGCCCATTAAAACATGTCAACTGTGTCATTGATTTTAGTTCAGTCCACCATTGATTGGAATCTAAGCCCAGTCAGGCCGCATTTGCATAGCTGCGTCCCATAAGCTGCTAATTGGTAGTTCGCCAGCAATCATGGCAGAATGATGAGAACGAACAGTCTGGGTTGATGTGAGGCAATTGTGGTTTGTTTGCAGCAAAGGGGTATCCATGTCAAATAAAATATTGCTGGTTTGCTGCCCATGGATTTTGCTTATATAAGTCACACGTTTATTGCCTTGTCTAATTGTATAATCGAGATTCAGCACAACACTCTGTCTCTGAGTCCAAATTTAGGTTTGTAGAGAAACGCGGCCGTGCATATCGTGGCTCACATTGGTTTGGCAGCGTTAACAAACATGTTCTCTCTAATAAAATCAGGGAAGGCAAGATAGAAGGGAGAAAAGAAAGAACAAATAAATAAAGAGGAGTTCAAGAACCTGAGTACTGGTGAAAATGCTGTTATGTGTTATGATTATGCATCTTAAACATGTAAAAGATAATATACAGTCAGTAGGTAATTGTAACAAAATAAACTCTGAGATGATCAGGACCTAATTATAATATAATAATAATAATAATAATAATAATACTTGTCTTCAGAAAAGATGCATTAAATTGAAAGTGACAATAGTAATATTTATTGCAGAAGACAAATAGATCCTGTTCTTTTGAACTTTGTATTCATCAGAAAATCTTGAAAAAAAAAACATTTGTATCACGATTACCACAAAAATATTAAGAAGCACAACCATCTTCAGCATTGATAATAATATGAAATGTTTCTTGAGCAGCATATCCGAATGATTACAGACACTGAAGACTTTAGCAATGATCCTGTTTGCATCACAGGAATTAATTACATTTTAAAATATATTCAAAAAGAAAACTGTTATTTTAAATTGTAATATATTTCACAATATTTCCACTAAGAAATAATACTGCATGTACAAAACAATCCGCCTAGTAATAAGACGAACATATCAACAATATAATTTCTGACCGCTGGATGCCAGGATTGACCAATCAGAATCACGTATTCACATTACGTCATGAAGTTTCTTTGTTTTATTAACATTATTATTCCTTTCAAGGTTTCAAGATTGGAGCGACATATTGAATCCCAGATTTTAATGTGGCCTCAAACTTTTGAATCCCACTGCATAATAAAATGACCTTTTTCAGAAGCATGGTTGAATCAAAATGTTTAAACCAATCCTACTAATGAGCTTCAGTTTTGAATTTGAAAGTAAATCTGAGCTATTCTAATTGTGTTTAAAGACACGGTGGTCAGTTGCTATGCAATATATTCATTTAAAGGTGGAAAAGGATGTCCTGCAGTGTAAGAAACAAGGCATGCACAAGCCAAGCCACTATTGCGTAATGGTGCAGGCAAGAACGAATAGGCATTTATGAAAGATTTCAATCATTTCTGCTGTGGTTTGAGCTTTTTCCTTTTACACACAAATAACTGAAAGTGGCTGGCAATACAATTTCCAGGTCCATTTTAAGAAGTTTCTTAGTGAGTACATCTGACCTGAAGCAAAACAGAGAATGCAGAATGAGAATAGATAAAGAAGACTCTCGGTCAGCCATAGTGCTCTTCTTCCTGCACATCTGGATCTGAACTGGATAAAACCAGGTACCTAGAGATCCGGCCCTGCCAGGTAAGGGGGGCTATTGAGGAAAGGGGAGAGATTTACCATGAGCTGGGGAAATAAACCTGTATCAAAATGTAATGGGCCAGGTTGTAAAAGCATTCAGTTTTGCTCAACATAGCCGGAGGCTACCTTGGCCGACCCAGAAATGACTACATGCAGCCACGGCGAGTTAACAAACTCAATGAGCATTCATACACACCGTAATCAGAACCGTGTGGGTTTCTTAGTCACCGCTCAAACACCGTGCCACATGTATCTCTCGCTTTGACCATGTTCCAGTTTTATACAATAGGCAACTGTTGGACACTCCACGTATCCACGTGTCATTGTTTAGCTCATTAAAGTGTTGCTTGCTCGTGCATTTGTGCGTGTCTCCATCTGTAGGTATGATTGAAAACTCGCTTAGAAAAGACTTGTAGTCAGATTTTCCAGAGTATGATATCTTCTCAAACACCCCCCATGGTGACTGTCTACTAATTGTATGGTTTCAGCCTCAGAGAGCTTTGCACTCCATTTATTAGGTACTGTGATTTTTGATTCCTACATGATTCATGTTTTTTTCTTTTTCTTCTTCTTCACAAAATGGGCAAAAAGCTAATGAGTTTTGTAATTACATACGTTAGGTGCCATGGGTAAAAAACATCTATGCAACCTGCAATGTACAAAGTTGACACTACATTATATTTTATAAATTTGGAAATAAGATTGAAAAAATATGCACACACTGTTCACACCTCAAGTCTTTGTTAGAGCTTACTCAATCCATATATGGAAATGGAGTTTTGTGGTCATCTAGTGGAAAAGTTTTGTGCTGCGCCCAAATAAAATCTTGACATATCAACCTCAAATTTGGAACGCTTTTTTCCTCAGATTTTAGCTTTGATTTTCTAGCAATTTTAGAGACCAACATGTTTTGCAAAATATGTATTTTATATAAAATATTAACATTTTAATTTCTACATGTAACTTTTTTGTCATTTAATTGGGAAATGTCATTTTCAGGTCTACGCTCAAAAAAGTGGAACTGACAGTAAACAGGGTACATGTTAGCACTTTAAAAGGGCATAACAATTAGTAGATAGTAGCACCAGTTACAGTTTACCTGACCTGCTTTTATGAAAATTTTTGTATTTTTGAGAAACAGCTCTTACTGCATTTACCAAAATCTGTTGAGGTTAGTGGCATCAGTCTTGAAAACATATTTAGAGATGTGTGGAAATAGCAAGTAAACTGATTTGTAATTGTTCTGTTTTTATTTAGTTGCTGAAATGTACTTATGGTTTGCCAGAAAGGCTATTTATACTATATTTTATTTATAGTATTTTTAATTGGTGTATTTCCCCTAGCCGCCCGCTGACTGACACTGCTGTGCAATTATTTGCATGATTTTTTTTTTTTTTACCTTGGCTTATTTCTGTGGTATCAACTAGATAACCCACCCCTAAATAGCATGTAAAAATACAAAAAGTGACTTTAGATGTCAGTCGGCCTCACAGTATAATTGGGTGGTTCTTGGCCATTATAAGCAGCAATGTGGAACAGATTTTAAGCTACATTTCAAAACTCTAACATTGACGTCCTCTCCTTTATGTTTCCTATGAGTATTATACTCACAAACATGCTTCATTACTTTGATTTGAAAGATTCCCTCTATTGTTGTCTCCAAATAACAAACCATTATGCCAGCTTACACCAAGCGCTGAGGTCACTCAAACTGACCGGCCTGTTTTAAGAGTGCTGAAAGATACTCTAACGTCAAGGTTATGACTTCATACTCTACGCTTTTCCAGTTCAATCCTTCTTCACTGGGCCTGCCAGGATGTGTCAGAACATTTCTGCCACCACACTCGTAAAGATCATGTTTACCGCAACACTCCACACATGTGTGCATACAGTTCATTAATTATACGCACACACATGCCCGCCGCTTAAGCATTCGCAGTAAAAATGGAAAATACAAAAATAACAAACCAGTGAAATATTTTGAGTCAAATTGCAAAGAGCTGGCAGTGTTTGGTGAGCAGCGGTCGCAAGATCATTGCCGAAAGGTCGGATTGAAGATTTACAGCCGCTCTGTTCCTCAGTCACACCCATTAAGCTGGTACAATGCATGCTGACGCATTTATGGAGGAAAAGAAAGCTTAACACAAACACTATTCCTGCCACAAGGTGACAAACACCACGCAGCATTATCAGAATTATTAAAACTACTATTTGCCATTTTCTCCAGCATGATAGTCCGTCTCAGCGAGGAAAAACTGAATTTAAAATCAGAGAGGTAAAAACAGCAACTCTTTAGTCCATATGCGTTCCATGTTGCGTTAGGTTTGCCTACCTGTAAATCATCTGTCACGATCCATACATATCAAAAGTTTTCCAGCATGAAAAATTTATTTTTGCACACAGCAAAAGCATTCCACACCTATGTCGTTTCTATGAATTATAAGGCATACCAATTTAAAGTGCTTTATTCTCCTTTATGCCTAGCGTGCTGATTTAAAGCACTTGTTTTTTGCTCCCCTTTATGTGAGATTGGTTTCCTCGTGTTTTTATCTTTTATAAGCTCATTTCTGAAGAGCTCTCGCCCTCAGTACATAATATCCACTCTCTCACCTGAATTACAAATTATTAAATCTTTGGCAAGGCGGTTACCTCAGCCAGTGTTGTTGCACATAAACTTGGATGGAGTGTGTGCTTTGTGTTTGTTTTACCATATCTCCAACACCCTGGGTTTTCCTGAAAACAGATAGGAGACAAAAGTGCTTTTTGTAAGGGAGCATTAAAGACTTTTCCCTCTGTTGACAGTGCATGGGTGTGCGGACTGGCAGAGAGGCACGTTTCCTCTATCACTAAAGATAATCGGGGAGGGAAGGTGACTATCATCGCCAGCGTTCCAGCTCTTTCCTCTTCCTTTCCCTTTTCAGGATGTCAGCCCAGTTCCCCCTGGCTGAACTACACAGGACTCGGCGTGACGGAGCCCGATGTCGATCCCGTTGCTGGATAACGTGCTCGCTTGCGGTCAGATCTCCAGCGTTGACAGGAGTCAACAAAAGAGCATTTCTTTACACAACACCTCCAACAATTATCTCTTTTCTCAATGACGACGGTTGCTAGAGCACAAGCAGAGAAAACACACCTTTGAAGTGCTCGCAGGTGACGGGTATAATCTACCTGCTGATGGAAGAGATTCAGGAGAGGGGAAGATAAGTTCTGGGAGAGCCCCCAGACCAGCTGATAACACACTCGACTCTATGTTTTCTGGCGTTGCCATGCGCTGTGGTCTGTCTCTCTGCTCGAAGGCCATTCATCTGTTGTCACACACTCTCTGTTGTTTACCCTGTTGCTATTGCTGCCAGTGTTGTTGTTGTTGTTGCCCTGCATTTTAAAAGCTCTGTAATGAGAAGGAGGGAATGCTTTGTGAGATTTTTCAGAGATTACCAGTCCTGGCTTGAATCACTGCAGCATTTCAAACTGATTCATAGAATCCAGGCCCTATTATGAGGGATGTGAAGTCTTTGATTTCTATGAAGGGGATAATTGTAAATAAGCACAATGCTAAATCAAATACCAGTAGATCAAATACTAAGTCTGGTCCAGTAGATACACTGGTAGATATCATAACTACACCATCTGGTCATTCACATTCACTTTTTTTGCAAGCAGCGAAATTTATAACCGCTCATCAGCCAAAGCACGGTCACTGAGAAGGACAAAAAGCTAGTGAAAGGATTGATGCTTACCAAGCTTTGTGTGCAGTCTGTGAGAGTCGTACAAAAACAACAGCTGAAACATTCTACAAACTATCTTATCATCAGTTTTACAGAAGAAACAAAGCTGTGGATGTTTGAAACAACATGAGGGTAAACAAATAATGGCAGAAGATCACCACCGATGTGGTTTCAGAACTGCATACTACTCTATATATAGGCTATATACAGATAGATATAGATATATATATAGATATAGATATAGAAATATAAAAGAGATGTAACAATACAGTTAGCCGGGGTTCAATACCTTGGTTTCGGTTCGGCTCAGTGCTGGCTCAGAGTGTATTTTGTGATTTATGATTTAAAATGCTATTTCTAAAACAAGCAAACAAACAAAAGGAATATGTCTACTTCAGATTTCTTTTGAGAGAAGTAGCCTATTACTTTCTATTATTTTAACCCAAAATAGCATTGATTGGTCACTATTAATTAAGCGCTATAAACGCATGCAATGTGTTTCATTCATAATTTATAAATTCACAAGTGCCTACTGAGCCGTGGAAGTTGTAACGGTTCAGTATTATATTGAAAATTGTGGCTCTGAATTCGGCCCGGTTTTTAAACCGGTTTTCTGAACACTATTACATATTAATAAAATGAATAAGTAATTACTTGCAGTCAGTTAAAATGTACGCAGCCATTAAATTTGAATCTGCAGAAATTACTGCACTTCTGCATTTTTCTACTTATTGAATTGAATCAGAGGTCTCGTGCATTGACAAAAAATAACTTGGGCTACTTCCACGTGGCATGAATGTTTGTATTATGAAGTAATCTGGATGTAATACATTCATCATATTGTCATTGTCATGTGACCTGCCAGTGTCAGCTCCTCTCCCGTGGCCTCATGGGATGGTAAAGTGCCCACTGGATGCACACTTCAGAATCTTTCCAGAAGTAGTAGGTTCTCTGCTGTTTTATGAATATCATGAATTTGAGCATACTCTTTTTACCTCTTTTTTTTTTTTTTTGCACCTACTCTTTGTGCGTACTGTATAGGGAAGTATATGTATATTTGGATACACCCTCCTTCTTTGCACCACTGATGTAACAAACATTGTTTTCATAATGTTTTGAAACCATACCCTGACAATATTTACACTCTTTGGCGAAATGCACTTACAAATGACTTATAGTCTCTGCATATTCAAATGCAAGGAAAAAGTAGTTTAACATCCCAAAAATTACACACTTCAGCTTTAATAAAAAGCGCCTAGTATCTTCATTAGTCTGTTCTTTCAGATGTGCTTCTGAGGATCATAATGTTCAGCAGATGTCCTCCGCTCATTTCTCCATTATATGGTCCAGCCCTCTGTTTGGTCTGATTTCTTATCAGTCTGAACCACCATCAGTCCTCTCAAGAAAAACACAACTCCTTCTCTCCCTAATTTAGATGTTTTCCAGACAACCTTGTAATGCTGTAGCACTAAATGCTTCTACCTCAACCAAGACCTCGATTTATTTAGACCAGCCGGTGACAGACCAGTGCAATCAAGCTGTTCGATATGATTTAAACCATGAGATAATGATAATGAAAAAATGAGACACCCTAATAAATGTATCAATCACATTCACCAGTTTGTGAATTCATGTATATGTATGCATTGTTTCTGGTATATAAAAGGCCATTCTCACAAATGTAACCTATGAAAAGTGAAATAAAAAAACTTGTGTAATACAGAAGCTATATCTGATGTTGATGTTACATACCATCATCTCTGCCATAAATATTGCATTTAAGGTATTTGCAGTTTTAATAGCACCAACATATTAATTCACTATTTAAAGTTATTACTTTGATTTGTGGCTTGTAAAAATGATGATCAGAATGATTTTAAATCCATTTTATTTTGCCTACATAAACATATGGTAGAATATAATCTTGTGTCGGCCCCAACAGGTCAAATGAAGTGTAATTTCTCAATTGGGCTTCCTTTGCAGTCAACTGAAAACTAGTAAATGGAATAATTTTTTTCGACACAGTTTGCAAATATTATGACAAGCTCATAATGTTCCACCTTTAATTCCTAAAATATTCAGTAATCGGCTTTCGCAAAGATAAAAATTGGTTTAAGCTTAAAGTCTGATTACATGCCAAATGTACATTTCTGCATCCGCAGAAATAATACGCCGATTATTTTTCCCACTCAGGAATCTCGGTAGTTATTCCAGCCCAGCAATAGGAATCTCTAAGAAATGTAGCCACACAGGAAGAAATGTTTCACGTCATATAAACTTCAGAAACATGTTATATTTTAACTTGATCAATCTCAGAAAAAGACTGGGTGTTTAGGGGGGCCGCATTCCATAAAGTTCTCGAAAAACCATTGAGGAATGATTCTAGCCATAACAGCTTTCCGGTTTTTCTAGCTAAGAGAAATGTTTCTGGTAATAAGCAATTCCTTAATAGCTGAGACTATTGCAGCCAGCAAAATAGCTTGCATTCTTAGAGCTACGCCAATCAATAATGCTTTATGTTTCAAGTAGTTAATTAAATCCAGTCTGTGTCCAGATGTAATGATATCATAGAATGTTATTCTCTTTATGAAGATCCAACAGAAATCTCTTGCGGGAATTCCTGATGAGTTTTTATTGCTTGATTAATTCTGATTGATTTATATATGTGTGTGACAAGCAATAACACATGCAATAAATCAAAACCAAAATGTATACAGGAGTGGTGGAATTACGCAAAACCAAAATAGCTTTGTCGAGCTCCTTAACAAACCGAGGCTCCACTCCAGACTGGTGTGAGAGATTGATGACCAAGCTTCGCATGGGGGGGTGTATGGTCGGGGGCTTCTGAAATGCTCAGAATTATTGGGCTGCTGGGAAGGTGCTGAGGAAACAGATTGTGGCCTAATGGCAAACTCCAAGAGTCCGTGGCCTATAAAAGGGCTGACATGTCACTTTTTTCCACAGTGAGCTGTGTGAGGAGGAGTAGGGGGTTGGGAGAGGTGACATCCTGGTCCCCATGTGTCTCTCCTGCAGTCTAGATTACCGTTTCCACAGTCTTTATCTTCATTTCACTTCTGCCCATTGTGATTTAAGGGAAGCACTTTCAGCAGAACTGAGCTGCCTTAACAAAACAGCTATGTGGTAAATGGCAAGTGTCTGGGCATGACAGCGAAAGCGTTCTAGACTGTGGCGCTCCATGAGGTCGTGATTTATCCCTGAGCAAACAATGGTAATGTCTGCCTGTGTGCCTCAAAAATATTTGCTTGGTTGCCAAATTAAGACGCCATGACCTAGGCAAAGCTCATTATTGCAGTCCACCAGGGGGCAGTGTGCTCAAAAATAGGCACCACAGATGCAACACATGGGGCACACAAGAGATTACTTTTTTTCATTCTTTGGCTCAAATTGGGTAATGTAAAGTGCCTTCCTAATTGCCTTTATAATTACAGATTATAAAGAGTATCACCCAAATGAGCACAGGAGAGTTTCAGTATTGTTTTGAGACTTAATTTTTAATTTTAAATCAACTCCTAAATTCGAATTAAGATAGCAACCAGGATTGGAATTCAAATGTCATTTTAATTTGTAGCTATAAGGTGACCTTAGAGTTGGATGGATGGATGAACGGACAGATAGATAGATAGATAGATAGATAGATAGATAGATAGATAGATAGATAGATAGATAGATAGATAGATAGATAGATAGATAGATAGATAGATAGATTAAACATGCTACATGATAAGGTCAAAGGAAAACAATATAGCATAATACTGTTTTAAGTGATTTAACATACTAGACAGTATTCGGTGTATATTTTACATTGCAAACATGCTCCCGACAACATGGCTCTTTTGTTTATAGCAAATCCATCCACATATTATGTCCATATTATGAGACTGGGATGAATAAAATGACAAGCAGTAGTGAAGTCAAAATACGCTTTAATCACAGAGTAAGATTGGATTTCTACAGTTTAAGAGTTCTTCTGAAATTCAAGCCTCGAATCATGAACATGGGCAAACAAATCACGGCCAGAGGATCACACACTTAAGACAAATAAATGCTGTTTACAAAATAGCAGTTTGATCCAAAGATATTTGGAGGATCCAAAAATGACAAAATCATGTCAGCTACTCTTTAAGTGAATTTATAGCGATGGCTTTCATTGCAAGTCGTGCTGTATCATTATGTGGTTAGTGGTTACATTTATGCCTCCGAGCAACTGCGCCAATCCCATTTTGTTTAAACAAAAGCTTAATTTTCTCAGAATCTGCAGCTCTAGATCTGCTGCTTCCCTGAGATGAGGAGATGAGGAGGCCAGAGTTTAGGGGAGCACAGCCTGAACGATGACATTGTGTCTTACTGAGGGCCCTTAACATAAGCCACATTTCTTTATCCATTCATCTCCACTATGGCCAGTTCAGCACCTCCTGATTTTGGGATGAGGATCTTGGCAGAGCTGTACAAAACAACAGCCTTAGGGTCAACCTGAATGATATGTTTTTCATATAACTATTGAAACCTTTTTGTTCTCTCTCTGGCTATTTTTTCTCGACCGTTTTTTTTCTTCTTCTTTTTTTTTTTGGCCCAAGACTAATCTCTCATCCTTGACAAGGTCCAGATGTTGACTTTAGAGGTGCTAGAGTGAGATTCACTTTCTCTCTGCCTAATAAAATGTCTGATATCTTTTGACCAGGTCAGTGTGTCTCCATTGATCATTTGTTGTTAAAGGTTTTCCACACTATGTTGACAGAAAACTAGTCATGCTGGAGTGTGTGTTATATATTGCAGCACATATAGTTAAATTAGAGTATGACTGTACTGGTGAGTGCATGTTCACATAAAACACTGCTGCTTAAATTAAGGTGTAGCCTACAGTATTTGAAATGACATGCAGGATCACAACAGAAAAGAGAGAAGAACAGAGAGAAATAGGTGAATCTTTCTTCCCATTTGCACTGCTGACCTGTATTTCTTCCGTCTACAGTCAACTGACTGTGTTTTGGCCATGTGATCCATCACTCAAGCATAGGCGGAAATCGCCCCTGTCGGAGGGTTGTCCCCCCCTAAAATATAATTGAAATATGTGTATTGTAAATAATATAATGATATATAGTTAAACTAATTGTGTAAGTAGTAAAACAATACAAATGCAAACTGAGTAACAACAAAAAAGTTTTAAACATCTCGAGTTCCCCCTGCTTTGCCTCACAGTGCTTTGGACTTTGGTCCACTGCCTCCTCCCCTTTTACCTCACCCCACCACCGACACACACACAGTCCGGTGCTAGAAAACAACGGGTTTTAATTGTTGTGGAACACCATAAGTCTAGCTTACTTTATTCACATTAAACATCGGATGACGTGATTATTTTCTCTTTAATATAGATGATGCTGAGTCATTAATAAGTCGTGTCCAAAATATATTATTGTGTACCAATTTACTTTTGTCACCGATGTAGTCTGCGCTGTAAGCGATTATAACAGGCGTTTTATACAGGCGTTTACCTAGCTTGTGGGCTTCTTCGCCCGAAAACGGGCGAAAACTTGAACGTTTTGAAATGTTTAATTTTTTTGCTTCATCGGATGGGGATGAAACTTGGTGACTTTTGTTGTATTACCTATATGAACACACAAAAAAATCAAGGAGATGATTCTGATATGTTAAAGGCTCGTAAAAAAAAAAGTCACACTTAGCTTCCTCCCGCCCGAAAACGGGCGACATAGGAAATTAATGGGAAATACGAAAAAATAGGAAAACTCAGAGAAACTTTTGGTGGTACAAGCTACAGATCAGCAACTGTGCTGAAAAAAAGTGTACAGCAATGAAGGGGTGACACTCTAGAACATCAAGAGTGCAAATAAGATCCCCCCCCCCCACACACACACACCCACGCACACAAACACACACACACATACACAAATAAACTGGCGACTGCAACAGCAAATTTGTAGAATATTCCACATAAAATCAATAAATGAAAAAAAAAAACTTGCTCAAATGCACGCACACACACACACACACACACACACACACAGAGAGAGAGAGAGAGAGAGAGAGAGAGAGAAAGAGAGAAAGAAAGAGAGACTGGTAAGACTGCAACAGCAAATTTTGAGAATATGCAAATATAAATAAATAAAAAATACAAAAAGAGACTCTCGCTCAAATGCAACACACACACACACACACACACACACACACACACACACACACACACACACACACACACACACACACACACACACACATTCACTCACACATACACACACACACACACACACACACACATTGTGTTCCCTTTCTAACCAAATGCTATAGTTTGATTGTAATCATAATGCAAAACCTGATACTTATCTAAACATTTTTGTTAAGAAAATAAAGTAATCATCTTTTAGAATATCTAAATGTATATCTAAATAAAAAAAACGAATAAGATAGAGAAATCATGTCTAAAACAACAAAAGGAATCAAAAAGCCTTTCTATATAGGATATATAGGAAGCTATAGACAGCCTACAGGCTGGTACAGGACATTACACAAAAGTGGCTATTTTTTAAAGCCACTAGATGAAGTTCTTCTCCTGGAACATTTTTTTTTTAGGCTGGCACTCTATTTTGATGTGAAATGCTGCATTTATTGAATTTTTTTTTTTAAATAAATATAAAATAAAAAATGATATATTAATTCTAATGGAAAAAATAGCTCATAAAAATTATATAATTAATGCAAAGTATCATAAAAAAATCTAAAAATTCTAAATAATAATCAGAAAACATTATAGAACAAAAATATATTTGATTGGTTATCCTGGGAAAAAGTAAAGTACAATTTTAAGGCTTCGCCCGTTTTCGGGCGGGAGGAAGCTAAGTGTGACCCATTTACGAAGAAGCCCAGAGGGTTAATAACGTCTTACACACACCCATAGTGTACCCATATACAAGTCTTGTACGTTAGATTAGACTAGTGCGGGTGCGCATTTAGATTTTCCCGCGTTCACTATGATTTAGTCGGTTTCAGTGGCGGCTCGTCAGGGGAGGCACAGTTTCCCCCAAATTTTGAGGTGAAAATGAGGAAGATTTAATGTTAATAAAATTCACTATTCATTTCAGTTCATGTCTCAGAATGTATATATTTTTCACATTTGTAATACCATTACATGAAAGCTCCGCTTTTCTATCGCGAATGTGCCGAATCTGCTGATGTAATTACAACCGCTAAGTGAAAGAGAAGGGGAGGGGGAGGCCAGGGGAACCAATCAGCATCGAGTGTTCACTTTCAGCGCTGAGGAGTGCTGAGAAAAGTAACATCATAGAGGAGGCTAGCCTCCCTTCTGGAATATCAACCAACCATCATAAATTAGATGCTATTAGTTTTAACCCGTTTTTATACAGTATATGATTTAAACGTCTCCCGGAGCGGCTGGGCTGATAATTTACCAAGTATTTATATTGAGTAGCGATATAAATAAAGCTGCCAACAAGCCATTTTAAAGTGGTTAATAAATAATAATAATAATAATAATAATAATAACAATTGGCAGGGATCCCCAGACCAATACAATTAGTTTGCCTCCTCTATTTTAAAATTCACAAGCCGCCACTGGTCGGTTTATTTCATTAATATAGTTAATCTAATATAACATCATACTAAGAGTGCAGTTGTTCTCCAGACATTAGCATAACAAATGTGATTTAGATTTTTATAAAAATTGAATAAACAAGAACTTAATATTAAGTGCATTTTAGGCACTATATTGCCTGTTTTAGCTCTTTCACCAACGAATAAAGTTGAAAACTAAACTACAGCAGTAACAGCACTAATTGCGTCTTTGGGAAACACACTGAGGAGGTGTTTCCTAACTGAATGAATTCGCTTTTTGAACAAATCAGTCATTGACGTAATAAATTATTATTATCCCCCCCCCCCTGTCTTTCACGTCTATACCGATCCCACTATACAGTTGTGTGAGGGTGTATGTCTAAGAGTGTGTATGCCTTCATTTTGCTAGGCATGGCAAATGTTTTTATATATGCAATGTTTAATTATAACTGTGAAGCAACAACATTGCTATTAAATGTGCTATATAAATAAATAAATGTTGAAGTTAAGTTCAAATTCCATGGTATTTTGGTGGCTTGATTGTGTAAACAACTTCAAAACACTGCAAAAAAAATTGTTTTGAAGAATGTTTTCGTCAATTTAGTCAGCTTTTTCATTGAACAAAAAAGACTTTGAGAAGAAATAATGGATAATGGAACGGTCTCCATGCAATAGTAAGGCTTTCCTCTCTGTACACATATTCTTAAGTACAATTTTGCCTGTTTTATTGGTGTCCCCTTCAAAACTTGCTCGTGAGAAATGTTATGTTTATTCAGTGGTGCCCTCAGAAAAATTTAACAGGGGTGGCCAGATGAGGCCACAGTAAATCTTGGGGTGGAACACCAAAATAAAGAGAAAATAATTAAGGGTTTCCAATATTGACAAAAAAATGGTATCCCTGGTATTTCTGGGATTTTATCGATAACGATAAATAGACAATAATGTCACTTTAATTGTGCTGATATCTTATTTCTAATTGTGCTGAAAGATGACTCCTGAATTTTTTATTTTTACCTTTATGCCATTTTTTCTAGAAGTGTGCACCATCTTTTAGGTCAAATACTTGCATTTGGGCTGTTACCAAGCAAATGCAATCAGTATCAACAAAAATGATCTTTGCAATGCAGAGAAAACAGAAGCTGCATCTGAAGTGCCATTGAGATGTTTTTACACACTGTTTAATGCAGCTCTGTGGGACATAGTAACTTTATCCTGCAGTTATAAATGAATAAATAATGTTCTGATATTTTAAAAATAAAACATTGAAAACTGATGTTCGAAATTATTTAAAAAAAAATAAGAAGGTACCGTAAATGTGAATTTAAACGGTTGATTTATTCAGGAACGAATCACTGTCATGTTGCTCAGAGACGCAAAACAGTGGCTGTGTTTGGAATGATTTTTGTTTGAACTGTTGTATAAAAGCAATGTCACACTTGTAATTATGCTGACTTTTAGAGAAAAATTTAACTCTTCGTGTGATAATAACTATATGAAATTATATAAACTATATAGATCTATAAATTTTCTGCCCCATATCTTGAAAAATGTGATAATTCTAAATTTCCAGTGAAAGAACGCACTACAAATGCGTATGCGAACCAGTCTAGACCATCTAGACGTATGTGCACACTCTGTGATTTGTTTGGACGGGGGAGGGCGAGGGGGGGAGGACTACTCCGGTGCTGCCAATCTGCGATCTTTTTTGGTGGCTGCAGCATGTGCTGCATTTTTATTTATTTTTTCCCCCACTTCTTAAACTATTACGAATTTACATCCTGCTTTTAAATTTATAGTAGGTTACACACTGAAAATCATCCTAGGGGTGGCCACAGGTGGCCACAGGGGTGGCCAGAGTTTATTCAGTGGTGGCCGTGATATGTGCCTTGGGGGCGCCCCTGTGTTTATTGTCCCCCCCAACATTTAGATGAGATTTTCGCCCCTGCACTCAAGTTATTATCCGGACTGTTTTTTTGAAGAGACAGCAGGTGTATCCGTCTGTACCATAAAGCCTTAATTCTCAAAACAATGCCAAACCAAATATTACAGTCATTTATGTATTTGTAATTTCTACTTCATGCATAAATAAGTAAATAAATAGGCCGAGTTTTTAGTGAGTTACTAACTTCTTTAACATGCATATTTACAGTTCTAAGATTATTATTATATGTGAAATACATTTATAACGCTTCTGGGACAGAGCGTGCGTCCTTTACGAGCCGCCGTCACTTCCGAGTTTACCGCTTTTATATTAGGCGCGCTTTTTGTATCTCACTCAAAGCGATGTGGTTTTGTTGCAACACTTTGCACGGTTGTTGTGTAGAAACGGACAGTGCGACGTATGAGGTTAAAGGAATAACCCCGCTTTGAGTTTGAAGGACACAAAAGGAGGTTTCATGTCAGGTACCTCACACACGTGCATATCGATGCTAATGTTAAACAAACAAACAAACAAACAGTTTTTACTGTCAAAGCTAGTTGAACTGTCAAGGGCCAGTGCTGCATTTTCAAATGAATATTTTACATTCATTCGTCTTGTACGCCCCTTTTTATGGCTTGCAACTTAAGTGTTTGGTTTTCTGTTGTTTTCTATGTTGTTGTTGCATGTTGCATGGGTGAGGTTTTGTAAGGATAGTAATCATTTTGATCATCATTTGTTAAACTACATACAAGTCAGTAATGTTTTGCATTGTGTGCCATTTTTATTTATTTTATTTTTTTTCAGCAAAATTGTGTTTATGATTTTATGGAAACACATTGCAGTCGAAATATAGCTGAAAAAGAGAGACTGATGAGTCCTTAGGTGACCCATTAGTATAGTTTTTTTTTGTGACGATTGCATATATATATATATATCAGATACTGTTACTATGGTGCATAGTAGTACTTTTTGTCCCTTACCCTATTTAGTTTGTAGACTGTTGAATTATCTTATTTTGTCGTACTCTAAAAAATCAATAGAGAAATTCAGTGTGAAATTTGGTTTGAGGCATGCATCTTTTTGCTTACTAGAGTAACTCATAAGGTAGTGAATTCATTTTCAGCTTGCGTTTGTTTTTCATGCTACTTTTTCCCTAACTCAAACCAGTATATATCTGTTGCCAAAAAGCCTTTTTGTGGGGCTGGTTATTGCACTTTGGACCCAAAGAGCTGGCATTTGTGGATACTAGAGGAAAGGAAGTCAAAAATGGTCCTCAGGAGCGTCTTTAAAAAAATGTTATTGTCATTTTACAGTGTGTGTCTTGCATTGCCAAATGTGTTTTGGCAAACTGTGTTCCTGCAACACTGTTTGGCAGTAAAATGTGTAAAAGAATCATCTTTGGGCTGTTGTGCTAGGCAGGAGTTGTAGAGGAGAGAATATCGACTGCTTGAATTCCTACTAAACAACAGTAAACAAATAAACCAGCACCCCAAGCAGTTTCTATTCTTAGCTCTTTTTAATTGTGAACAATTTCTTCAAAGAGCCCGGCAGATTAAAAGCCTGTTACTTAATGCATGCTTGTTAAATAGGAAGCCAAAAATGCATCCAATAGGCACACTTGGATTTATCAGAAGCTGAAATTGCATCCAGTCTCGCTTGAAAACTTGCTATTAGATGGATTTAATACTGGCCCCATGCAGAGGGGCTTCTGGGAAAGCTCAGCAGGTGTGGTGCTGATTATAATCCGACACCCCAGTTTTGAATAAGAATATAGCCGTTTCAGCTAACACACTGTTAGTACTCCTTTTCTTTCCATATACTTTGATTTTCTGCATTTAATCTCAACAGTTGGTGTTGTATGAAGGTAGTTAACATAGTTTTAGTCACAGATGCCAGGCCTCCTATTTGTGGTTCTTTTGTTGATTTTGTTTTTGCCAATATAAAGTTTCAAATTCGCAAGTGTTAGTGTAATAATCGTTATCAAAAGTGAAAAATGCAGAAAGAAAACAAGATTGGTCATATTTAACTGTCAAGCCGAGATTAACCTCCCCTACTGCACCAGCTGCTGATTATCTTCCAGTTGTCAGTTTTTGGATAAGGTGGTGCATTAACACCCACTCTATGGCAACATGGTATTTCCTCCACGACATAGTTTTCTTTACTTTGAAATCTTGAAAACGGTAGAGCAAGATGGATATCTTATCATGCCTCTATGGGTATGCAGTGAGCTTTCTGTAGTTCGATGTCATGGTGTTTCAGACTCCCATGTCAGTTTTATTTTCACTGAAATACTGTTTACAAATATCAGCAAGCAAGATGTTATCCGGTTCCCCACCCCAATTGGATCCATCAATAATAAAGTGGGTAGAATGGCCCTAAAATTTGCTTTATCTTTTACGCAGACCAGATGAATGAGGTAAAGCGGTGCGAGTGGTTCAATCTTTGGCTTTGGGATTAGTGATAAAGCCTGCTGTTTGAAGAAAAGCTCAAATCAAATCTGTACGTTTTATCTGCAGTTTTCATTGCCTCTTTGATCAGACTAAAGCAGCAGTGGGACATGGGGATGAATTCAAAGGTCTTTTCCCCCAGGACCAGTATGCTGAACCCAGACACACTGAAGAGCACTCGCCCAGTCCTAAACCACGCTAGGTACACTGGCATCCCCCTCTCTTTAACCTGATCTTCACATCTGAAAACAATTCTAGGTCTGTGTGTGGGGGCTGCCAGATTCCAGCAGGACCCCCTCACTGGCAGAAAGGAGGGAGGTAAAGCGTTGGGAAAAACAGGGATGGCAATTAAACAATCCCTGGCCTTTTGATGGAATTCCCGGCGGAGTTAGTCAAAGCAGGATTAATCACGAGACTGATCCTGGTTATCCCACCACATATCTTTTTTACAAGCTTGTGCCATTTCCTCATTATTATTATCCTGGGAAAGGAAATCTATGACAGTTCATGAAATCTGAAACATTATGAAGGTATAAATGGGTTTTTAACATCCACATGTGCTAAAAATGAAGGCATTCCACTTGGATTACAATTCAATAAACTGACCTGAAATTACTGTGCAAAGCATCTTAATTAAAATCTTAAAATGAAATGAAGTACAAAATCTAGTATTAAGAACCACAACAGGAAAACTTGCAGCTTAGCCATCCCAGTTATCAGCTCACGTCAAGCATTGTATTACAACTAGCAATTTAGTTTACATTCAATCCAGGCAACTGGATAATTACATGGATATATATTCAAAATGACTACTCTCTCTTTGTAAAATCAAGATAAATGCATTCCTCTTTCCATGTCACACAAATTTTGCTAACTGTTCATTTGAACATATAATTTTACCCTAACAGTTCCCTAGTTATTGTAACTTCAGTGCATTCTTATAAACTTGGCCAAAGTCTCCTGCTCTTCAAATGTAGCATCATTTATCAGCCCATTAAGATGGCGTGTGTGTAATTGTCAGATGTGTTTTTGGTAACACTCAGACAGACACACATGGCTGTGATAGCGTTTGTGTGTGTGTGTGTGTTTCCTCCGTGGCCTTATGCGGCTATGAGTCAGACAACAGCATTGATGTTTTATGGTACAGCTCACCCAGCCTTGGCAGGAGTAGAGACAGAGCGATATGCAGGATGAATGTTTTACATCATGTGCTTTACGGCCTCATTTGGAGACAACAGCTTGTACCGTGACCTCAAGACAAACACCACTCCAGAGGCACCCCATCTTTAGAGAGTGGGAGGGAGAGAACATTTGAGAGAGAAGAAAAGAAGGAGGCCCCAATAATAGAACGTCACACCTGGAGCTGAGACACCCGACACTAGCCTCTGCTTCCCCTGTCGGCAAGTTAGAAGTTCTTTCAGTGGCCAGACATCTGCTGTAACTTGAAGCAGGTGGTGAGATGCAGTAGCCCAGTGCTGGGACTCTTCACTGTCATGGAAAGGGACGGTTTCATTTGATGAAAGGGGTTGGAGATTAAAGCGACCTGAATGGAGATCCTCCAATGGCAGGCCTTGATTTATGATGCAAGCAGGCGGAGGTGTCAGCATGACAAATAACCTGTGGAGGAATTGGAATGTCATTTCTCTTCTCGAGTTTGGATGCATTCGAAATAAGATGCTATGCTCTCATATGTAGGACTAAAGTGATAAGGTCTGGTGGACACCATGCTGTAAAGTTGCCCTCTTCGAATCGTATTCTGAGCTTCATTAACATGGAACCTGTGTGTGTAGATTTGATCGACATCCAGCAAGTCTTTCCAGATAACACTCACTTCCAGGATTGCAGGTGCTCCATACTCAGTCCCACCCAACATCACATGTTCAATATCATTCCAATGAGTCAAGTGTTTATCTTAAAGCCCACTTGGCACGGTGCATTAGAGTCAGCTGAATGGTCCACATGCGTTTCTTATCATTCCCTGCAGTCCTAGAATTTGGTACAAGGTCCCATTTGATGGTTTGATTTACATGAGTTTCTGTCTTACTCAAAAAGCTTGTCTCCAACGTTTGCATCGGCTCCTTGAGAGTATGTATTAGGGGCCCCTAACTCCAGGGAGTGGGTTGCAGCAAGATATCTGGCAGGTTGTGCCAGTTACATTCTTTCCAATCTGATAGAGGCTCTTATCGGTCTGAGATGGAGGTGTTGAGTAGATGCGTGTTGGGCTTTACAGTAACATCAACACATTCCTGCTCACATTCCTCACGGCCACTGAAAACACTGCTGGTGCGATAACAGAAAGGGCAATCAAAACAACGATAAATTGTGCCGGATATAAAGAGCAGCTAACCAAAACGTTAAGGCTTCAAACAAATACTTTCCCTGACAGCGCTAAATGCCTGTAATACCCTCGATTGGGGCCATTTCAGCTTCACTGACTGTTTTCTCGCGTCTTTGTCTCTGTTCCCTAGATCAGGGTTGCTGTGTTGTTTCCAAAACCTGGATGTAAATGAGAAGACAAGGGAGTACCTTACAACTAAATGACTGATAAAGGAACCGTTAATGTGAGCATGCTTTACAGGACAACGTTGCGCTAGAGCAGTAAAGTAGAGCATTAATGTTGGCTTCCAAGATCACCAGCACCAAACATCTTTATAAACTCTTTCTGAGATCGTCCATGTGGTCTACATGACTGATGCTTTATTCGGAATTAATAAGGAAATTATTTGTCATTTGTTCAACAGATGCATTTTCACAGACTTTTTTTCCTGGATACAAAGTTATATTCATCAGCATGGAGGAGTCTTAATAGCAGGCAGCAGGCCCACGCTGGGCTGGGCCACGGCAGTAATGGGAATCATTGGGAATAGGTCCAGGGCAGGAGAACGGAGGCTTATCATTGACCCACCATCTCCCCTCCCGCGCCACTCCCACTTCAAAGCCACATAATGAGAATCACCTGTGCCATCTAGCCAGGGAAATCTTTAGTAAGGAGTGCAGATTGAGATAAAGGAGAGGAAATGCAGAGAACCAGGAGCTTTAAATGAGCTCAGCAGTGATCAAGAAGCTCGGGAGATGCACTGTGAAAACAGGAAGACCAGGAACGTGTTGGCTCGGCAGTGGCTCAGTGGAGGTCTGGCAGAGACCTTGCACAAAGACCTTCGCTTACATTATATTAGCCTGGTTCAGACCCCGATTGGGCCCCTCTCGTAGACCCCCTGCTCAGCCCCCAGTGAGGGGTGTTTGCTATTAGCCACTGACCTCCATCCATTCAGTCTTCCTGAGTCTCTGCTCCTGCCTTTAGAACTGCCACACTAATCAAAAGCAACTCAGCTTCTCAATCCTGACATTTTCTTTGCTTCAGACAGGTAATATGAAGTAGACCCCAAAATAATGGTGGGGGGTTTTAGAAGGATGTTGATAATCATTTCAGAATAGCACAAGCATTAAATAGGAAAAAACGTCATTACTGACCTCAATTCAAAATATCATATGAAGATTATATGGACTTTTATTTGTTATTTGCCATTCTAGAGGAAAATGAGTACATGTGAAAAAGAGAATGATTAAGTGATTTTTTTTTCAAATTTTTTTTTGTTTTAATTTTCCTAATTATTATATTCATGTGTTTTGAATCAATCTCATATTTACATACTTTAACATCAGTACTTACAATCATTTAAAATTACTATTCAAAGTGTTTTTGGGAGTAGGTTACCCAGCTAACATGTTATTTGTTAACATACTATCTTTTTCACACTTTTTTTTGTAATATGTAGTCTATTTGTTACATTGCAGTAAATGTTTTTTTTTTTTTTTTTTTTTACATTACTATGCACACACACACATACTGTATGTGATATAGACATGTGCTGGTATTCTGTAATGCTATATATTACGGTAATGAATATGCACAATATTATTATTGTGGACACTTCTAAATACCGTGAATAATTATATATTATAGGGCTGCAACTAACGATTATTTTGATAATCGATTAATCTGTCGATTATTTTTACGATTAATCGATTAATCGGTTTATGTACTTATATTTTAGTTTTTCCCATTTTTTCCCCAAGTAAATTATTAATAAATGGTCTTTATCATTCAGCATAGATTTAAGAGATTGTAACCATTTTGCACTGTCATATCCTCATCAAAAATATACCTGGAGTTGTTTTATTGTGTTAGTAATCCTTTGTCGAACTCTTCTGCAATCAGAACACTGACCCATACTCTAGCAAATTTCACAAGGAGATTTCAAATAATGTTTTCACCATGGCAGTCCTTAGAGCTCCTAAAGTAGTTTAACATCCTGAACAAAGCTTATTAAGGAATCTTTCAGAACATATTTTCACGAAGAATAAGGATAAAACAGAATAAAATTGCAGTGCATTGTATTTTATTATTTACTGGGAAACAGCTTTATAGCTTTTGCTGTGAAATTGTAAACAATCCTTCAAAAAAAGTGCCAATGGCATGAAACCTGAATGGAACTCACAATTTAAAGTAAAATCCATCAGAAGGTTGTCCAGAAAAAAAATAGGACACACACAAAAAACCTGCTGTGTGAAAAAGAGCAGTGAATACTTAGAAAATAAGTGCATTTCAAATATCTACATTTACCTCTCTCATTCAGTCATAATTAGGCTGCACGACTGAATTTTGAACTGGTAAACGACAAACTGATCACAGAACATGTTTGTAAAGCTTTAAATGTTAACTGTTAAAAAGCAATGTTATCAGCTTTTACGACTAAACATTTGCAAACAACATTGTACTGGAGAATCTGCACAAATGAAAGTCTTAGGGGCCGTTCACAAATCGCGCCTAAAAACGCGTGGAAAACGCTAGGCGCACCGCTTTCTCCTTCTTTCCAAAGCGCTCGCGCAGAAGCGCCCCTGAGGCGTCTGCCTTTGCTAAGCAACCATGACGTGCTCTCTATAATAATAAATGGATAAATGGATTTGCAGCTCAAATAAATCGCTTGCAGTAGCTCTGCTACTAAATTTATTTCAAAATGGAAATCCATATACAACTATGATCAGCTGTTCCTTTCATCTTGACTGAGCTTTTAACGTTGTTACGGGAAAGGATGAAGCTGATTGGTTAGTTCTTGTCACATGACCCGCGGTGCGGTTGCGGCATTCTGAAAAGTTTAAATGTTTTTAACTCGATGCGGTGCGGTGTTGGAAATAACGAACTTGAGCGCGCAAAAGACGCGATATGTGAACGTCCCCTTAAACAGTGCAGTAGTGCAGAGTTTACAGGTTACTCTTCTTTTTTTAAAGGCTCAATGTAAAGTACTCCCACATCACGCTGAATGCTGCAGACATAGACATCATATGATGTCTATGGCTGCAGAGACGCTGCTCGGGAAGCACGTGCCAAAACAAGGCCAGCTATTGGCTATTCGCTACTTCTCCTGTTGTACTGGCTGAGTAAAACCTCCGGTGGCTCATTACTGCCACACTTTGGTCACCGCAGATTTGAAATATGCACGAAATGAGCCGCTTACGGCAAATAAAAGTTATTTAGCAACGAATCGATGACTAAATTAGTTGACAACTATTTTAATAATCGATTTTAATTGATTAAATCGATTCGTTGTTTCAGCTCTAATATATTACAAATTATTAAGAATTTGGAATGCATTTTAAGAATAATTTTCCCATCAACTGGTCAAAATGCACAACACAGCTGTATGCTGCTTTGAAATAAGTTTGTGCCTCTGATGTAGACAAGCAGGCATGAGAAGCACATAGGAGAGACTTGAGAGACAAGCTGAATGAAAGCACATTCACTCGCTGACAGCAGATGGCGCTAAACTGCAGAAAATGCAGCCATTTGCCTGGAAACCCCATAAGTAAAGCTGCTGCCCACTTTCTAAAACATATTTAAATAATTTTTTTAATAGCCATTCAGATTTTTGTGGATTCACTACAGTGTTAATCACAGCGCCAAATACTTAAATATTTAGACTAAATAGGCTATTTATTTTTAAACCCGGTCCTGGAGCTTGTCAAAGTCATAAAAATCCATGTGTATCCAGTCAATATCTCAAATCTTGCCACACGTTTTACAGCATCTCACAAAACTATATCTACCAAAGTTTCACACAAATGGAGGACTTTATACCAAATATTTTGTTTCTCAACTATTTAAAGTATTGCATAGTTGAGAAACTAAAAAAGTTGTTCACAATTAACCTTAATCATTATATCATTATTCATTGAGCCAATCTGCGGCAAGACTTTTTCTGAATGTTTTTTTTTTTCTTCAAAATTTGTAAGCACACTGTCTTGCTGTGCAGCTGTCTCTGAATTTGTCACTGATTTATCCTTTACAGGATTTGGAGTGATGGTGGACTCCAGAAACAGTTATTGCCTCTGACTCTATTTTATGATTTTATGGGCAGTATTCCATTTACAGACCACACTCGCAGTGGTTAGGCCAAGTGCAATTAACATGACCGTAACCTTGACCAGACTGCAACCCTAAATCACTGATGTCATCATGTGGGGGATCCGGTATTTATTAAAAATCTGAGATGTGATGGCCAAGTGCTCCTGAGCAGTTAAAGAGTCATATATTGTTGTAGTTTCTACTATGTACATTTTTTTGCCATTTATAGAAAGTAACTCTAAAGTTAAAATCCTGTTAATTGGTTTAATAAAAGTTATCTTATCTTATCTTTTGGTTTTCCTGTACAAGTTACTGGAGGCCTTTGCGTAAAAGCACGGTCTTGAAATAAACATCTCTTTATTAACTGAAGCAATTATGGTAATGTTAGTCATATAATTACCGTCTGAGCAAACTTAAAAACTCAAAAAAAGATAAAACAATAAATACAATAATAATTGTTTTGAAAATCAAAAACATGGTGCAATAAAACACAGTAGATAGATTTAGCAGATGTTCAGACTGCAATCCCTGAGTGAAAGTTAAACAACAGGGAACGGAGCTTGAGGCTAAGATGTGTCAGACAATAGGTGGAGCTGAGGATAGTGGAGGATGATAAAATATGTTGCAGCCATGTGAAAGAAAGGCAGTTAACTGAGTGGAGGACATAAAAAGACAGCTTTTTTGTGTGTATATTATATTGATAGGTGTTACGAACAACTATGTGTTGCATGGTTGTATTGCTAGAATATCAACCTCTAGATGTCAGATTACTTTTAATTTAATATAAGTAATTGAATTCCATTTCCATGCTGGTTTTGGTTTAAGCTGGGTACACTGGAGTACCAGTACAACAGTGTAGTTCAGCAGTTTTCCTCCTTTTTCCCACTACTCGTGGCATTGGTATTTGTGGCCTCCTTCATTTGAGAGTAGGTGGGCTAGTTTCACTTCTTGGTATGTGTGTTATAGCTATAGTCCTACACTGCATCACTGCTTCACTACACAGGCTAGCATTGCAGGTTTAGAGGAGAGTGCTCGGTAACATAGAGCCTTGCAACAGCAATTCCTGGAATCGTTTTCCTTCCTGGACTTGGGGTCAAGATACAGCTGTGACTCTTTAGTATTAAATGACCATGAATTGATACACTGTACTCGTCCAGTCAACACTTTGACCGGGACAGCGAACCGCATCACCTCGAGTCTTTCATAGATTTCACTAATTTTTTGTTGGAGCTTTTACGCAAGGTCTGAGAAATGTTTGTAATTGTTTTTGTGCATGACTTATCTTGACGAAGTCTTTTCCTCTCGTTAGAGTACGCATGGGAGTGAAAGGATTTCTTCTTCTGGCCAGTCACATCCATCACTCAAAGCAATGCATTCCGGGATATCACACTTATTATGGCCACTCTGCAGAAAAGATAGGAGACTCTTATTTCAGGAACTAGTAAATGACAGCTAAGTTTTACGCAAGAGGCTCTCGTCACTGGAAGCTCCATATTCCTCTGTGATTCTGCCATCAGTCTACAGAGAACCTGAGTGGAACTGGCAGTTAAAACAAGGAAAGAGCAATTTTGTGCTGGCCCCCCTTTCGACATAGGCCCTGTTTACACTTGGTATTAAGTTGCATTTTGGACGATCAGATCACAAGTGGACAACGCTAAATACAGGTGTAAACAGGGTGTGAAACATTTTGAGCTTCGTAGTGGTAGTGGAAAATGCATTCGACCGGATTGCTTATGTGGTGTAGACACTTATGTAGTTCAATGCGTTCAAACAGCCACAAAAGACCGCCTACTCTGCACCTACTGACCTAATATATCTGTAATCATTGCGAGAGGTAAAAGGACGTGTGCTTATCCGATGGGATTTAAACGGGCCGAAATGATGTGATTCAATCGACCAAAACGCATCTAATACCAAGTGTAAACAGGGCCTTAGACAAAGTGACATGTGGAAATGTGTTTGTAAGGCCTCTCTTTTTTACTGTGACTATTTCCCTCGCTGCATTAAAAAAAAAGGGATCAAAGATCTTTGGAAGCTGGAAGTTAGTGCCCATGCTCTGACACATTGTAGTGTTGTGCTGATCTGGCCTGCAACATTTCCTGACCTTATTCCTCCTCTTTCCCTAGCATTCCCTGGCATCACTTTACTCAAGGCTAAATGGCAGAAAGCTAGATAGATAGACCCAATGTAGGACATACAGTTCATGGTCATGGCCCTTCAAACCTGAGCCTGTTTCCTAGCATCACTTGCCAATCCAAGTTAAACAAAACCAGTCCAAGAATTTTAAGATTATTTATTTTTATTATGAATCATCCCGATGGCTGACAGCGGTTATTTATACTCTCTTTGGATTAGTTGAAGCCTCGGATGGGCAAGGCAAGGCAGGGAGGGCGTCCCCTCTCAAAGTGATGATACAAAGTGGTGATATAGTTTAAATCCAGCTATAACACATTCTGACAAGTTGAGTCTGCCATTGATAATCACTTCCTTCACCTCAATGCCACATCCAGAATCCGCACAAGCCCTCACTCAAGAAAGAAAAAGACGGGGAGAGAGAGTAGGAGAGAAAGACAAAGGCATTGCATCGGACCCAAGCAGTAGCAATACACCGCTTACTGCAGATATTTAGTCAGGTGGAATAAATTAATAAAATCAGTCCTGTAGATCACACCAACAAGAATGAAAAGCACATAGCCCATTCAGACCAATGGGGCTCCTTTTATAAGCCACACTTAAAGCACCCACCGCAAATTGGCACATTTAACTTCCTATGGAATCCTGTCAAATTCCTGTTTCCACATATGCCTTGCAACACTAGCACCATTGTTAAAGTGGCGCATTCGGTCGTAATCGCTGTCGAAGTTTCCAAAGAAAGTTGCAAAAGCACTGCGATCTCCACACTGTGTCCGGAAGCAGACCAACTGATCTGGTTCAATCAGCCTCAAGACTATTGCTTAAATGGCACACAATTGTGGTTTTATGGACTGGAGTCCTTCCCTACTCATTTTAGTCACCACACAGTGTTTCGTTTGCTCAGCTCAGCCTTTTTCTCTCATCTGTTTTCTCCTCCTTTGTACAGTGGAGCCACTGTAAACATAATATCAGGCTGATAGAGCCAGAGCCTCTGTGCCCATGTCAGACTGCGGCCTGCTTGCTCGCTGAGGGATTGAGTTCCCACTGCCTGTTCAGCACTGAACATCATTTTCTTTGGTCCCAGGCCAGTGGAGGCATTTCCAGCCCATTCAAAGTAAACAGCAACACAGCTGCTCTCCTGTCAATGGGGTTGGCATTCGTCCTCCACCTTCCAGGGTTCTCCTAATAATGCGTAGCATTTCTAATTTTCTCATGTTGACAAAAGTCTGAGTGAGAAAAGGAAGTCATTGTTTAGCCTTGTTGAGTCTTTGTGTGACTTCACCCTCTCTGAACCGTGAGGCTTTCTCAACCAACCTCTTGCTGTTACCAACAGAGACCCCTTAGCCCTCAGTGTGTTATCATTCTCTCATGCACAAAATTCACTTTTTCAAGTCGGGTTAATTAAAATGCCTTGCTGGGGATTTAAAACCTTGCTGTTTTTCAATAGCTTGTCCTGCACACCCCTGTTCTGTTCTCCCAAAACTTTGTTTCTTTGATTTAAATCCATGAAACCCTCAAAAGGTCTACTTGTGTTGCATTTGGCTTCATTTCGATTCCCCAAAAAACAAAACAACAAAAAGCCAATGGGGGAAACTGTGTTGCCAGCCAAGCCGGAAAGTGATAGACTTAACAAAGTCTGACAATTTCAGGAGCGAATCAAAAACAGACCGTCAGGCAATCACAGTGCTGTGAGAGATGGATGCTGGCCAGCACAGGGTCAGTTCTGTCAACCGCAGTCCCATGAAGACCGAAGGCTGCAGTGTCTACAGGCCTGGCTGTGATGTCTACAAATAGCTCTCCGATGGCCAATCGCTAACGTTTGCTCCTGGCTAAAAAGTACAAGTTCGGTCAAATTTTTTTTTAAATGATTCCAAAAGAGAGTCTGTTGAATGCTAGTAGGACGTCACTATGTAAACAGCTCTTAATCAGCAGACTGAAAGAGGCAGAGGTCAGTGCATGTGGCCTGCATATGCTGGACTCAAACAGGAGGCTGATCTCAGAGGTTGGTGTTAATTACAGATTATTACTGAACCACAAATGTAGTCCGGGCAGGACCCCTTTGGTCAGGGAGAATCTTAATAATGAGTGACGGCTTTGCTGTATGTTTGAGACTGCCTATGAGGTCACAGTTGGAGATGTCGATGTGAAAATTTGATTTGTGTTTTTGTGGGGTGTTGTTTTAGGTTTCTTGTTTGATTAGATTAAAGCAAGCTGAGATGAGTGAGAACATTAGACTCTTGCTAAGACCTCTACGCAAGTAACCTATAATCATCCCATCACAAAAAACTTATTCCCTTGGATGGATATTGGTCTAGCCCCTGAGTGAGTCTCTGGGAACAGTCACAGGAGGAGTGTAAAGTTTATCAACTGCAATGAGAGACTTGCATCTGACCACACGAACATTACTTCTCCATCTCCCTGTATGCAGATGAAATTCCGGTCGAAGGAAAAATTGAGGCAGAAGAGCCAACAGCTGGCCGCCCCTCTTAGTTCTTTTGAGCATTCGGGTCTATGATAACTCCCTAGTAAATTGGATCATCAATCTTCCAGTCATACCGGTGGAAAAAGTCTTACATTTTAGCGTCAGTGTTAGCCCCACATATGGAACTGTTTATATGCTAATCCTGATAAAGGCACGAGGAGCGGAAGGGCACCAGATAGATCCCACCTCCCACCCATCCAGTCCTCGTCCCATTCTCTGAAAAAGATAAACCATATTAACCACTTCCCCATGACAAAACCTTTTTGATTGTAGCACTGAGCCCATGTAATTGTGCACTTCCTCCAACTGGAAGGAAAAGGCTTGGATGTGCACTTCCTACAACTGGAAGGAAAAGGCTTGGATGTTGTTGTTTTTTTTGGAGTTTCTCCATTCAGTTTCATTTAATTATTGTTCCTGGTCCACACTGAGCACCATTACGTAGGACGCACGTTGTTTTAAACATTCTTTTCCCTGTCAGCCATGAGTAATTGAAAAGGAGCAATTGGGAAATTCTGAAGGAATGCTTGCGTTCCAGGGTCCAACATCAAATGTTGCAAATTCTGACATCAAGCCAGGTCAAAGATCAACTCCGTTTAAAAAAACACCTCAGGTTTGGCATAACCAATGCTGTCTGCAGGGCTCAAGCAGTTCCCATGGAATGGGAGCTTGTAGAATTACAAACAAATCATTCTGCAAGGCAACATCTGGCCATAGTTTCACCATGTGTTTGTTTGCTAAAACTGAAGGACAAGAATCAAAAAGAGTGTATTCACGTCTAAAGTTCTTCTACCATTCTGTGGATTAGCACATAACTTGAGCCGAGCCTTTCTGGCTGTCAGAAACTCACGGGGCCCAGGCCCTGACAGCGTGTGTGTCCGAGGGACCCCAGGCTGTTGTTCCTGGCAGGCCCCTGTCACAACTCTCCACCTCCTGATACTCTTCCCTCTCCGCCTCCTGCCCGCCCCTGTTCATGCAAGCTTGGACAATGTGCATGTAATTAGCAGTTCTGTGTGGCAGCAGCAGCTGAGGTCTTGCTGCCTCATGGGCACACGCAGAGTTGGCTCTGGAGACTCTCACACAGGAAGCTTGGGACTCTGGTTGAAGTGGCCACTGTGCAGACAGCAGGATGCTACAGAGGGAGGCTGTCTTTCCAATTATCACCCAGCAGCAGTTCACAGAGGTGCCAGACAACAATGCAAACTGATGCCTGAGAGAAATAAGCAACTTCCCATTCGTGCTCCGGAAAGAATTAAGATCCATAATGTGGGTTAACAGCGGCTGGCTGGGATACAAACAAGACAAAAGTGGAAATCTATGAGCCATACAGTAAATTTTGCTGTGGAATAAAATGTTTGACTTGTTTTTCTCCAGTATTTAGGAAATTTCCACCCAGGAAGATGAGAAATCCTTCCTTGCTCTTGGTTACAAAGCTACAGAGCAGAACGACAATGTAAAATGCATACAAACTGACAAAGAAAGGGAATATATGGAGTGAGGGAAAATCTATATGAGGCAAACCAACCCCCTTCCCCCTCATGGCAAACGGATAGGCTGAGAGATTTACGTAATTGCTGAAAAGTTTGGATTTCTTTTAATGTCCAAGTGTTCCATCTAAAAGCAGTCTCATGTCTCATGGTATGCTAATGGCTTTTTTCCTCAGACAGGTCTTTGGCTAGCCCTTTCCCTTCCCTGCCAGAAGTTCTGGTCTACACCATCCATGCCAAGATTTTCCATAATCTGGCCACTTGCTTTCCATTGGGTGTAATACATAAAATGGAAAGGTCAGTTTAATGTCAACTGTCCGGCCTTAACTCACAAAACTTGTATCATTTTACAAATAAGATACTTTGTTTTGACATTTATAGTGCATATTTCATTGCTATGTGTGGCTCAATGAAACCATAGGTCAATTCAATTTGATGACTAACCTTTTAACTTATTTCAGCTTTTTTCAGAACAGCCAAGTTATGATTAAAAGATAAGTCACAATTTATTTTCTTGTTCAATTTGTCTTATTTGTAATGTCATGTGCTCGGTTTTTAAACACATTATTACTCTGTATGTTTTTCTGAAAATGTTCAGCCTAAGGGCAGCTGTTATTTTTCTCAGCCTATCAAAGCACACAAGCATCCTGTCTGAAGTCCAGTTCCTTGGGAATTCTAAAGAAAATGACACTCTTCCTTAATAAAGACATACATTTGAGTGCATAAGACAGAAACACTTCTGCTGCCGTATAGTCTGATCGTGCTTAAGTGTGCAACATGGCTGTTTGAGGGTCACTCGGTGGGTAAGAGTTTTTCACATGAAAGTCTGACCTTTGAGAAGGTGATAGACAGCTCAAACACATGTACAGTATTGCTCTCCCTATCACGCTTATTATCCACAGCGTTCCACAGGTGGAGGCTTACTAGACATTCCTCACTCCTGACGTGAACAAGTGAATAGAATAAAGCAGTCTGTAAATCTGGCACATCACCCTTATTGACACAAATCACAGATTTATGGACTCGCGGCCATGTGTGTGTGTGTGTGTGTGTGTGTGTGTGTGTGGATTAAAGGAAGTGTAAAGCACATGTTTTGCAGCTTAACTTCACTCGCATACCTGCAGCCTTCAGCAGACACTTAATGCACCTCACTTTGCTTTCAGAAGGAATAATGTAAGTAAATGAATCTGGCATATGGGCGTTGATTCAATTGATTCAGTGTGGATTCTATGCTACTCGTTAAGGGTCTGAACACAGTGTTAGCGTTTAAATTGAGTAAATCTTTAACCTATCTAGACATCTAAAAAGGAAAAGGCTGGGGAATGGCCTAATGGTTAGAGTCAGGCTTGTAACCCAAAGGTTGCGGGTAAGAGTCTCAGGTCCGGGAGGAATTGTGGGGCAGAGTGAATAACCTTCCACCCTCAATACAATGACTGAGGTGAGACCCTTGAGCAAGGTACCAAACCCCCGACTGCTCCCCGGGTGCTGCAGCAATATGGCTGCCCCCTGCACCAGGTGTGTGTTCACTACTGTGTGTGTGTGTGTGTGTGTGTGCACTTGGATGGGTTAAAGCAGAACACAAATTCTGAGTATGGGTCACCATACTTGGCCACACGTCACTTCACACTTCCTTTCTTTTGAAATGTGATTACATTACATCTGTTGTAATTTACTGACTGGAGTGAATACTTTCTGTGTAGCACTTACCTTTATTCTATTATTAAAAGTAACATAAGCTCTGACAAACTATTCAATGTCTTTAACTTGATTTTTTATAAGGCCTATAACCTGCATTTTTCAGGTGAATATGCAAAGAAAGTATCTGGAATTAATGACAAACCATAGCTGAAAAAAAAAACCTCCATAACCATTCTAAACTTCTCAATATGGTGAAAGCAGTGGTTTCTCATAGTGAGGAAGGAATTTGAGTTTAGATGTAGTTTCTCACCAGACGGGGGCACTACGACAGCAAAATGTGGACCAAAAATTATGAAAAAAAAAGAAGAAAGAAATCATGTGAAACTATTTCAAGAGTGACATGACTAAGATTATCTGCACAAAGAAAATAGTTATTTTTGCAGTATCTGAATCACTGCATGATACAGTAAAATATAGTTGTCTTCATAAGTCTCCATGTAGCCTATAGTTTATATCTAAACTTTAGTAATAACCATACTTTCTCTGTTAAAACAGGCATTTATTGGATGTGTATTTAATTTGTGTATTTAGTTAATAATAATTATTATTATTTATTGATGATTAAGTTTGTTGAAACATAAAACCATATCAGTCTTGTTTTATTGCGATTTCAAAAAATATAGATGACACAAGTGTCTTTTCTTTTCGCACGGTCTTTTCTAATTCATATCTTCGTGTTCGTCCCTCAAAGTTACCGAGCGTTTAGAGCGGGCTTAGTTATTTGAAGCTGTCCCAAAAACTGCTCGAGTCGAGACCCCAAATGTCCCAGGATGACATCACGCTGATTAGCCAGTAGGAGTGTGGAGCGCAGAGTTTGGGGGCTGGAAATCCAATAGGTACGAGCTCCGCTGAAGTTTCTCAAAGACTATCAATGGTGATTTGCATGCTGGACCCCCAAAAAAGCGCAATTGGTGAAGAATCAGAAGGAGTCGTTTTGGGCATTTTGAATGATTTTGCAGACTTTTTAAGGGCTTTTTTCCTAGTAAGCAATGTGCACTTCTAACTTTTGATGCGCATCTGAATGTTTCAGTGGTGTGGAGAAGCAGATGCAACTTCGCGTTTGAACAAGCAAAGCTTTTTCTGATGCATTTCGAGAAGTTTTCAAAGTTAGAACTTTTAATGCTGGTATTGTAGCACACCGTTAGGTTTTTTTCTTTTCTCTTCAGCCCTTGTCCTACCTGTAGTTTTTTGGGCGCGGGATTTAATTGGCTGTGGACAAGACGCGGATACATTTTTTTTACGTATAGCCTACGAATTCGTTTATTTGGTTGTTTTTGCATTTTTTTTTCCTTTTGTTATTGGACTGCTCTCAGCCTCAGAGGATTTAAGATGCGGTGGGTGAAGTGTTGGGGGACAGTGGCTGTGCTGTGCGGGCTGCTGTGCTGTACTGTGAATGGATGCCCGCATAAGTGCAGTTGTTCGGGCTCACATGTGGATTGTCAGGGTCAAGGCTTCAGGACGGTGCCCAGGGGAATCCCGAGGAATGCCGAGAGACTGTAAGTACGCCTATTATCGCGTTATTTGAATACCGATAATGTAATGACAGCGGCGCGTACTTCTGTTCACAGACAGTGGCACCGTTGCACTTTCATGTAGGTATACTGTGAGTGGGAGATGCAATTAAAGTTTTTTCTTCATCATTTTACAGCTGTTGTTGGTTTGTAATACAATTGTATCCATGTTACACGTTTTAAACACTGAGGTCGGCGGTTAATTTAAATCAAAAGGGAAAAAATGCATTTTGAAGCTAAATAAACCTATTTTGAATACAATTGAAGCTGTATGCCTTTTCATAAAAGTTATACAAAATAGACAAAAAATGAGTAAAAAAGCGCAGATGCAAGGATAAATGTTTGAATATTTATTTATCGACCAAACGAACAAGCAACTGTGTTGAAAATAGAATGGTAATTCAAGAAGCAGTGCATTTATTCCACTTACAATTAAGCTTTAAAATCTACAATTTATAATAGGACTTAATCCATCACAGTTGTACTCTGGGTTTCCCACTGGTCAATGATATGATTACATATACTGTAAACATTAGAGAAAGAGCAGATTTAATAATGCATCAATAATAAGCTCTTTCAATACATCATCTCTCAGATCTCTCCCAAACTGGAATAAATCAGCTTTGGTCTTGTAGCGTTTTACACTAGCTATGTAAAAAATGTTCACATGAAATCGAGACAGTCTGAACCCCATTTATAGTTGCACAACTCGCTTCACATCAGTAATTCAACAGATCATTAAGTGAATGCAGGTCACAAATGTTACCAGTGGGATTAAATGGGCTTTAATACAGTAATAGTATTTTGTGTAATATGGACACTATTGTAAAAACTTACTATAGTTTTCCTAATTAGATCTGTTAAGTTGATGGAAGAAAAATTGCATTGTTACCTTTGCTCAGTTGGACAGGTTTCCTCTTTAAACAGTGTTATTGCAGTTGTTAAATCAGGTCAGTTTTCTTCTTAAAGTGAAATATAGATTTTAAGCATAGGTTCAGTTTTTAACAAAATACCTAATGTAAGTATGGGATATTCTCAGTGTCATGTTTTTCTGTAGAGGATACAAATACATTTTAAGTACTGCAAGGTTTTCTGTTTAAACTTGCATAAATTCTATGTAGCCTGTTATAAACTGTCTAATGCATGAGGAGTTTCAGTGCAGGGTTTTGTATTGAGAGTTTGAAAAGTTTGGACTTGAGTAAAATCACATTTCATTGATTCTATCCAGAATGTTCTAAATGAGGCATGAGATATTATCTTCTTTTCATATGTGTCCACATCTGAATGCTGAACAGCGTTGCAGCTGATTCTTTCATCCAGTATAATGAGTTTACACAAATATTAACATGATTAATGGACATATGGTGTGAGTGTGTGTATGTACCTTGGCTGTATTCGTCGGGGAAGTTGGGGAACCACAAGTCCGTTGAGGGGCGCACTGCAGCTGAAGACCGACTCTCTTATGTGTTTAGATTACTTCTAACCACTGCTTGAGTTCACTGTGAAAATATCCTTAATTTCCTTGTTTCCACCTGCGGCACTTCTGTCGTGATAAGCCATGACAGTTCATTAAGTATCACAACCATCTGGTATAAAGTCTTTTTTTTTTTAAGTCTGATAGGAAAGGCCTCCAGTCTGTTCAGTGGCCAGAGGTCTGGTTGAACCTTCCAACCTTTAACCCCTAAAGGGCTTTTCAGTGGAATTTTTCATGTGGAGAGTAAAATAAATAAGGGTCATGACCCTCGGTATATTGGATTCGTTTTAAAATATACCATGTCAGGTTGATTCTTGCTTAAACTAGAGACAGATGCGAGTCTTTCATTTTTTTTTTAATGACTTTGCTTTTTGCGGATGATGTTGTCGTGTTGGCCTCCTCAGACCAGGACCTTCAGCGTGCACTGGGACGGTTTGCAGCCGAGTGTGAAGCGGCTGGGATGAGAATCAGCACCTCCAAGTCCGAGGCCATGGTTCTCAGTCGGAAAAGGGAGGATTGCCCACTTTAGGTTGGTGGAGAGTTCCTGCCTCAAGTGGAGGGGTTCAGGTATCTTGGGGTCTTGTTCACGAGTGAGGGAAGGATGGAACGTGAGATTGACAGACGGATCGGTGCAGCTTCTGCAGTAATGCGGTCGATGTACCGGTCTGTCGTGGGGAAGAAGGAGCTGAGCTGTAAGGCAAAGCTCTCGATTTACCGGTCAATCTACGTTCCTACTTTCACCTATGGTCATGAGCTGTGGGTCATGACTGAAAGGACAAGATCCCGGATACAGGCGGCCGAAATGAGCTTTCTTCGTCGGGTGGCTGGGCGATCCCTTAGAGATAGGGTGAGAAGCTCGGTCACTCGGGAGGAGCTCAGAGTAGAGCCGTTGCTCCTCCACATCGAGAGGAGCCAGCTGAGGTGGCTCGGGCATCTATTTCGGATGCCTCCTGGACGCCTTCCCAGGGAGGTGTTTCAGGCACGTCTAACCGGGAGGAGGCCCCGGGGAAGACCTAGGACACGCTGGAGGGACTATGTCTTCCGGCTGGCCTGGGAACGCCTCGGGGTCCCCCTGGAAGAGCTGGAAGAAGTGGCTAGGGAGAGGGAAGTCTGGGCGTCTCTGCTTAGACTGTTGCCCCCGCGACCCGGCCCCGGATAAGCGAAAGATGATGGATGGACTTTGCATATTCTCATAACCAGTTTTATTGATTGAAAACCAAGCAATTCATCAGATGTTTTGTACCACGCTTCAGCATCTGCAAAGTAGCAGTTTTCAAATCTGCTCAAAGTCCAGAAGCGCCCGTCTCCACGTCTCCTGGGTACGATTAACACGCCACCAGGTTTCCCAGAGCACCCTTGAGTGTTGATTTAACTGTTAATGACTGCACCTCTGCCCTAAGCAAGGCCTAGTTACCCACAATTCCAGAGTTCAGTCACATTTCCCTCTAATAAATGTGCATTTTCTTTCTTTGACAGCTCATATGATTTTGCGCTCATTAGTAGCTCCTGTCGCAACTGTAATATCCCCTTTCAGTCACTCACAAGCGCTCTTTCATCTCCCACACTCTAATATGCACCAGCTACGACTTTGTAGCATTTAATAGCAAATTCTCTCCACCGGAGCCCTTTCGCAGTTAACACTTCAGGAACAATGTGCCACTTTGTGGCTGGTGTAGTGTGTTTGGTCTGCTGGATCAGGAGAGAAAGGCAGCATTCCCTTCCTCTCATCACACTCTGGGTGTCTTAATGAAGTTTCGGTGTGAAACTGCCAACTCCTGCTTTCCCAACTGGAAGCTCCGCCCTTGACTGCATATCCGTTTGTCAGCGTTTGCTTATGCCTCATGTCAGTTTTTTATTATCGCAAAGAGTCAGTCAGCGGGATAGTGTGTGTGTTTGTTGTGTTGGTGTTGGAGCGAATCAGGAGGTGGGTTTGTGGTCTCCGGTGCCCTGCTGACCTCAGTGGGCATATGAGAAGCATATGTGAAGTCTCTCGCTCGGTGAGCGTTCACACACTGCAGTCTGCCAGACAGCTGCTGGCACTGCTTGTGGGCAAAGACTTCGGGGAAAGATTCTGCACCCAACTTTAGGAGAAAAAAAAGTTTTCGTGCACGGAAAATATTTAATGTGCCTCATTTCAGGCAGTACATCAAAGCTTAGCGCTGTCTTTGGTGAGTCTGGGAGCCAGCAGACCTCTCGTCACAAAAGTCTTGAAGAGGTCACTCCGTATGTCAGGGACCCAGAATTCTGTGAATCTTCCAAGCTTGTGTCATACTTTAATGGAAGGCTGGATTCGGTAATACGCATGCCTCCGGGCCGTTTCAGGTTTACGAGGGCTCTTGTTTTGCGGGCTTTGTCACCAGAGCAACACATCAATGGCTTCGTTATTCTCATCAGTACATCTTGTTAGTTGTGGCTGAGTGTATCTAGAAGTGACAGTGTTTATCCTAAGTTAACAAATATGAATAGAACCGTGTGTGGTTTTATGATTTCGTTACTGTGATGTAAGGATCACGGACTCAAACACTCGGTTGCAGCTAGCAACCAGTAAACAAAAGAATCAAACCAGAGTTTCTGAATGATTTGATGAGGGTTTTGCTTGGCTTTCGGTAGGCAGAAAGAAAGAGGACTCTAATGAAGTGTTGGGGAGTAGTAGTTGATTTTTTTTCAGACAGGACACATAGTGATGCAGTGTGACAAAACAGTACAGTACATCTGTGTTTTTGTCACATTGTATTTTGCAGCCATGTGAAAATATGCTCTCTTCTCAGTGTTCTTTTTTGTGATGCTTGATTAGTTTAGTCAATCATTTTGTTTAGATGGTTCGTGTAAGTGTTTAAAAATGATTCACTGATTCATTAGAGCCCCTTCAAAACATTTTACGCCCCATTTAGTTAAATGCTGACATCTGTTGTATACCCATATGTATAAATTGTGATTTTGCTAGTTCACTGCTTGTATTTAGGTTAAATGTATGTTTTACTGCGATTTATTATCTGAAATATTTTAAAAATGTAATGTCATTTTACATATTCAGAGTTGTTTGCTACGTAGTGCAGCTAACTAACTTTTTAAATAGCAGCTTCACTAAAAGTTTATCCTAGGAAGTAATGACTTCAAAGTAAATGCTCATCCGTTACCATACAAGAAATACCATGCAATCTTTTTCGGAGAAATTTATACAGGAAACTTAGTGGAAACAGAGCGCCACAAAGCCAAATAAATAAACCATGGTGGCCTAGTACAGAGGCTGTTGTTCAATATGGTCAGCCGGGACACTCATTTTTTGGCTGTTCTTCCCGGTAATGACGTCTGCAGATAGTTGGTGGGATGGTATCCTTGGTTACTCCCGAAGATGAGACTTGTGTTATTGATGACACAAGTAGCCTGGCTGTCATATTGACTTTCACACATACGTGTTGAAGATGCCCTTGTCACCTCTCAGCCAAGCGTTACTCTAGTAATTTAAGAAGTCATATAGTGTGCAAGAAAAACAGGATGTCTTGTGCTTTTAGCTGCCAGGGTTTGAAAATAAACCATTCAGGGGTTAAACACTCAAAAAAAAAAAGAAAAAAAGAAAAAATTCATTTTTGTCCGCTCTGCTTAGTGTAAAGCGAGCATCCTTCGCATTCAGGCATGGCCATAATGAAAATGTCTACTAAATGAAACTCTCACTGAGATTGCCCTCATTGCTCCTGAATAAAGAAGAGTAACTTATAGACGCACTGGTTTCTTCATTCTCACTGCTTTTCATCGTGAAACCACCATCCAGTGATGAGTTGGCCTTTATACCTATGCAAACTTCAATCCAATCTTTTCTAACAGTAAAGATCAAAAATAGAAGATTGTATTTTTGTGGTTCTGGCTACTAACCAGCGGTAAAACAAAGTTGTGTATGGAACCCTGTGGCGATTTCAAGGAATATGGGATTGTTAAGAGCTTTTGAGGTGGTGGTAATATGTTGGGAGGTACACCTCAGGAATTCCGGGACAGGACTTCTTGTGTCCAGAGATGTATGGTAGCCACATGGCTCATGGGAGATGAAAGAGCGTTAATACCCCCCCCCCCCCACACACCCCTCATTTGATCTTGCACAAGTGCAAATGAACAAGCATTCTGGCTGTGAACTTCCAGAAAACTGGGAAAAGGAAAGAGCTCTGTTATGGGAGAGTGAGGAGGACGCAATGAGGCATCTACCCGTTTGTAATGCACAAAATAATTGCACCCTGTTCGCATTAAAGTTATTAAAATATCCCTATCTGTGTCTTGCTTTTACCATCTGCCTCATAATTTTCAGTGGCATACAGATGCCGTGGTGAATTACCTCGGTGAAGGAGAAATTATAATTAATACAGTCATTTAATGAAGCGATAATAGGTGGCAGGAATTACATTGACAGTTATGACAGAACCTGTTCATTTAAACGTACAGGACAAGCATAATCTCATATATCTGTGCCTATCTCAAAGGCGTTTAATTGTAATTAATCAGCAGACATGAAAGCAAAATTAGTTCTTATTGAAGTATCTATCTGTTCTGATAATAACCTCTGCATCTTATGAGGAGAATATTAATAGGTTGGTATTGTTGGACACATGTAATAAAAAAACAGCCTTCTAAGGCGTCCAAACCCAAGGAGGAACTAATTTAAGATTCCAAACAGCGATGAGAAGCTTTCAAGAGGAAATGGAGCATACCTATCAGCTTTTAAACTAGCGTAGCTTTGAGGAAAATAACACAAGATTACGACAGGAAACGCATTGAGAGGGTATCGCAGAAAAAGCAGCTTCATGCACATTTGTCTCGAGGTCTTAGGGCACTTCAGTCGCCTACCATGTTGCAGTTGTGGCACGAAACAGTCAAAATATCCTCCAGCCCAAATCGCAAAGATTGTTCTCTTTGTCCGGTGCCGTCCTGAGAGTGTTCTGCCGGCTTATGACCTTGATTAGTCGGGCGTTGTGGTATAACGGCGTGCTTGGGTGGGGTGGACCCTAGAGGGGGCGCATTGTCTGGAACACCTGCTGTTTGAACGGACACCTTATCTCCTCAACAAATTAAAACAAACAATAGCCAGTAGGGGGCTGCCATATCTTTGATCTCCACTTTGTCAGTGTGACCAGAGGTTTGATTGAGTTTCTAGAGGAAGGAGGACTTAGTTAGCTCCCAACATGTACTGTAAAAAAACTGAAACGGTGAGGATTGAAGTGAAGGATAGAGGGAGAGGGGAGGAAATGTGTGGTGTTATTAGTGGAATTACACTGCAAGCAGGTGAGAGGATACGAGATGACAAAACTACAGAAGAGGGAACTACTGGGAGATTAGGGCATGTGAAAACGGAAAGAGAGTGACGTGGAGAGACTGGGAGAGTGAGAATTTGTGGGAACGCTGTGTGTGTATATATAGAATTGTGGAGACGTTAAAAGATCAAGAGAACATGATGCATTAAGATTTCTGAGTTCAGTGCAGGAGAAACTTTGTAATGGTTATTTTTTAATTCAATTACAAGCAATGGGAACTGAAACTTTGAAGCTTCATAAAGGCTGTGAGACCTCATCAGAGCCAATCAGTCCTGACTTGTAAATAAAAGCTGCAGTCATTTTATACAGTAGCTTGAGTATGCAATTAGATCTCAACTCTTAAAACACTTTGCTCTCTTATGCTCACCAAAGCTGCATCTGATTCAAAAATACAGTAAAAACAATACTATTATGAAATATTTTTACAATTCAAAATAACTGTTTTTATTTGAATATGTTTTCGTATGTATTTATTCCTGTGATCAAAGCTGAATTTTTAGCATCATTACTCCAGTCTTCAGTGTCACATGATCCGTCAGAAATCATTCTAAAATGCTGATTTGCTGCTTAAGAAACCTTTAGAGAGTGTGTGTGTGTGTGTGTGTGTGTGTGTACTGAGAACAGTTGAAAACAGTTGTTCTGTTTAATATTTGTGTGGAAACCATACATCCTTTTCATGATTTTATGGATGAAAAGTTCAAACAAACAGCTTTTATTTGAAATATAAATTTTTTTATAACATTGCAACTGTTTACTGTGACTTTTGATCAATTTAATGCATTTTTGCTGAAAAAAAGACAAAACGAACTTTGGAACAATAGTGTACCTCAATAAAGATGACAATCAAAAAATCCTTTAAAGTGAAATGAGCTCTGTACATTCCCACACAACCAATAAGTGATGATAAAAATAATAACAAAAACAACACCGTGAATAAAGTCAGCAAAGAGTAAAGCAATAATAACAGTCATCTCTTAATTTATTCATGCTGCAGTGCATGGCGCAAGCTCTCAAACTCTTAACATGCTTCATCAGCAGTTGTTCAGACAACTCTAGGCCGGTTGGGACAACATTTTTGGGAATATTTTTGTTTAACATTTTTGTCGATTCAGGTTATACACATTTCACATTTCATTTTCAAACGATGGGAGTTAAAGATACTGTCATGGTTGTTTTTCGCAGCAGGTAATAGTTGCATCGCAAAACCAAATGTGCTACCTACATAGACATCACCATTTTAGTACACACAAAAATGCTGCCTAGGTTTAGAAACATAGCCGACGTCTGGGAGAAGATCATGTTATGGAATGCAGGGTCTTTAAATGTCCTGTCCCCTGTAATATGTTTCCTATATGACTCACATTAGTTTGCTTTATAGGTGTTTTGTGGTTCGGGGGAAATCTTTTGAAATCCAGTATGCCTTTAAATCAGATTTATAAATGTTTATGTATATTATGAGAAACACACTGAGACGGCCGATGTTAGTGCGTAAGTGTATTTGTGCATCATTATATATCACTGTACTGTATATTTCTCAACGTTAATCTTTTCAGTGTAGCGGAGCTCCAGTAAACAGCGCCCACAGAGGAAGTCCATGTACACTCATTTCGGTGAATGTATACAATTTAAGACACGCTTGAAAAAACTGATAAAACAGTCTGGGAAAAGGATAAAGTATTGACTAGAGTGGAAAAATACTTGGTTTGGTAATATATAATGCATTCCGATGTAAGAGGAGACGTTTTCCAAACACAAATGTTTCCATGCAGTCTGTCTCTCTCAAGCAGTTTATTCCCATCTTCTCATTCGATTTGCTTACATACAGTGCAAAATATCATTCCTCAGACATTTTTTGAGGCTTTAGCTGTCTTGTTTTTGTATGAAAAAAAAAAAAACATCCCCGGACAAAGACTTTTGCAATACCGTGACCCATTCCCTTGTTTTACTATAAATGGGAGAAAGTGCAACATGCACTATGGTGGAATAGTCCCGCCTTCTAAATAAAAGAGCCAATGGTGTCACTTTTAACTTCAGTTGCAATGTGAAAAATGTTCCTGCAGTTAGCTATAACAACTTATAATATGTTGAGAGAACTTAAATCTTAACTAAATTAAATTTAACTAAATAAACAACAGATTATTACTTATTTTAATGTTGGAATAATGTTGAATTAAAGTTGTTAACTAATTGCAGCAAGCGGTTTTTTTTTTTTTATACAATGTTGAGACCAAGTGTGTCATACATGTCCTGAAAAGTGAAGCCAAAAGATTTTGATTGCAATCTAGTGTCTGGCTGCAGTATACTGTAGGTCATAAATCCTGCCACCTTCATGTACACGAATGGGACTAATTAAAACTAAAAAAAATTAATTACTTATTAAATAAATTTTTCCACTATTGCGCAGACCAAATGAATCATACTGCACAGACTCGGGCTCCAAGTCAATCACTACTGTGCTGACCCGGGTTCTAACTGAATCACTACTGTTCCAATATGGGTTCCAAATGAATCACTACTGTGCCGACTTGTGCTCCAAATGAATCACTACTGCACAATCTCCTCCAAATAAATCACTACTGAGCAGATTCTGGCTCCAAGTGAATCACTATTGCGCCAACTTGGGCTCTAAATGAATCAATACTGCACTGACTCAGGCTCTAAATGAATCACTACTGTGCCGACTCAGACTCCAAACAAATCGCTACCATGCAGTTTCGGACTCCAAATGACATTGCTGGCATTACATGATAGTGGCCATATGTTTTGGCTTCATGTTTCTATAGGGAAGTGGATATGCATCATAAATCTTTTTTTACAGTCTACAGTTAAAGCAGTTAGTTATGTACTTAGGACTGCACATGCACATTGGCCAGACCAGCCTGGAATATAAGCTTTTTAATACTATTTAAGCATAGGAAACAACATTTTATGTTGCAGTTCACATCAAATTTTGTTCTTGGTTTGAAATATGGTGTTTAAATGTGAGTACAGCCAGCAGTTTTTGAGATTTCAGGATTTCCCCATTCAAGCATATAGGACTCAGTGTTGCATGCATGAAATAACTGCCCGGAGGCATTGAAAATCATGGTTGTTGAGTAAACCGACTTTCCTTGAAAGGGACTTTGTCCCAGTTAAACATATTAAGAAAAGAATTGCATTGTATAGAGTATATTGTACATGCAGAACAGAAAAGGGCAGGTGTATGCTGACGTGACCCAGAGCTGTGCACAAGAGCGTGTCTATGGGAACGTTTAGAGTGGAGGCAGCTCAATAGCAGCATGCTGAATGGAAGTTGTCTCCAGCACAGTGAATGCGAGGCAAGATCAGCCTCTGAGACTCAGTATTCTACAGCATGGCACTAATGCCCCCTGGCAGACGCCAGCTTTGAACAGTGTTGCCCCACGGGCATCTGGTGCGAGTCTGGGCCTCCGAGGCACTGCCAGGGAGCCTCTGTATTTAAATTCTTTGTTTACTGACTCAAAACTTGAAAAATTATGTTTGAAAGCATGAGTGAAATGAAAAGCTTTTAACCTTTTTCCCAATCTCTCTCCCTTTTTTTCTTTCCAGGGATCTGGACCGGAATAACATCACCCGGATCACCAAAGTGGACTTCTCTGGCCTCAAGAACCTGCGCGTGCTGTAAGATGTCACTCTGTATCTCTCGCTCTTACAGTTAATCCTTCCTTTAACTCCCAAGTTCCCCTCCTCTTCCGTGTTGTCTTTAAAGTCAAACCCATCAAAGGGTTCTAGGCTGAAAGCCGGGAGGATTACGGCACAAGTCATAATAAAACAAACTGACATTTAAGCTGAGTAAATCCGACACATTTAACATGACCCTGTGACGGAACCTCGCATGAAGTCATTGCCTTAGATGCAGTCAATCTTTAAACTTGTTCTTAAGTTTGAAGAGTATGTAACAATATATTCCATTCCAGAAACTTGAACCTTTAGAATAAATAAATAACGGTTGCTCGGAGAGGCACAGGGCAGCGGTGATCTCCTCTGGAGAAAGTGTTCTTTCAGCTTAATGACTGTAATCATGCATTTCTCCGTGCTGTTTTCTTCCTGAACGAGAGCCTGTAAAGAGAGTGGAATGGAGATAAAAATAAACAAGTGAAAAAACAGGAGTAAAATAAACGCCCAAGAGAGCAGTCTTAAGCCGAGGCAGTGGCTGGCGGGCAGCACCAAGGCAGTTTAAGGTGGTTTATGATTAACGGTCATGGCATGCACCAAAAGCAGCCGCTCCCTGGCCCCTGTGAACAGCCTCGGCACCCTCTTATCTCTCTGGAAGGCTTGCGCTGTGATCCCCTCCGTCCAGTCACACCTATGCACTCTCCCACGCATTAGCTTCACTGTGACATGAATTTTCCCATGCTAAAAGAAGTGAGAAGTGTAAGCTGCACCATGTTTTATTATTTTTTTATGATAATTTTAATAATTAACAATCTTAATTATAACTAATACTATGAATAATTAATAATGCATTCTTTTTAAATGTAGATTTTTGGGGAGTCACATCATAGAACATTTTACAACCTGAGTCCGCATGTTGGTTGCACCACATGACTTTGAAATGCTATTATTATTATTATTAGTAGTAGTAGTAGTAGTAATAGTAGTATTAACAGTTGTAGTAGTTTTATGAATATTAATATCATTATTATATTTTGTGAAAATATTTTTCCTAAGAATTATTATTTTTTTTAAAAAAAATATTTTTGAGGGGCATGTGTCTGCATTTTGGTTGCACCAAGTGACTTTTGATTGACAAATGAATTTTTTTTTTTTTTTTAATTGGGACTGGGCGGTTTTGTTAAATGATATTATTGTTATTATTTGTTTATTTCCTAATAAAAAATAGATATTGAAATTAAAGATTGACCTTACTTCAAACTTTCCCATTCAAAAGTCCTCAAGGGAGTGTCATCTGCACTGACCTGGGGCTGGGACCTTCCTATAAACCAGCACTTGGTTATAAATGTATAACAAAGACTGTTCCAGCAATACCATGTGTGTTGCCTCACCCTTTCATCAGTTGAGAGGTCTTCTGCTCTTCTTGTCAGCCCCGGTGAAGCATAGGTGTTTGCCTGTGTCCCATATGTTTCCATGCAAAACTTCAAAACATTTCTATAAAGACAAGAAAGACAAAGAACAGAAAGATGGAGAGATGCTGAAAAATGAAGAAAAAGAGCTGTTATTATTCTTCAGCACAGACCAAAACCCATCTGGTCGGGATCGAAAGGGATTACGTTTAATGTGAATACATAAACCACGGAGGGGTTGATCCCCATTTGTAAGAATGAGCCAGATTGTTACTCAGGCTCAGATTTATGCTAGATGCAGACTTTATTATATGTTTGTTATCAGCGAAGAATGCACTTATTATGAACAAATCAATTTAGACTTGCCAGTGGGATGGCTTGTGTTTTTGGCCTGCCATGCTTGATTGTGCCTTAAAGCTGCGGCATTTGTAAAAAAGCCTTTGGCTTAGCCAAGTGTCTCCTCTCTTCCTGACAGAATGATATGACAAAGCATGGATTATGGCTGTAAAAACAGTTGCATGTCTAAACATTTGCTTTTAAAACATCATTCACGGACCCAGAAAGAGGATATCTACTTTACAGGCACTTTTCCTCAGGACTGTCTCTCCTTTTGGAAGATTGCTTGTATTATCTGGTGTCAAATGTAATTTAGTGGCTGTGTGCGTCCTATGCATGTCACTGCGCGTCTGCACTGATTCAAAGAGACTCAAATATAAACCAGAAATAGCCATGGAGATGTGCTGTCTTTGTAATGCATCAGGAAAATTATAAGGGCCCTGAAATATGACAGCGTCTCCACTAGTCTCCAATAGAGGAGAGCTCTGAAAATACCCTCTGGTATATCATCACAAGCATGCTGGACACGAACGAGATTCTGCTGAGGCAACCGCACACTTCATAAAATCAGAGAGAAATCTCTGGTTTTCATGAGGAAAGGCTGCATGCTTATCATTCACTGTTGTGACAAAGAAAAGTCACGAGGTCTTCTAGTTCTCTTTCAACTGTCATTTCAATCATTCAAGAAACCTAATCAATGTCAGTTGAAGTTGAATCGCTGGAGTTGATTGGATAATGAAGTTATTTTCTCCCCCCACAGACATCTGGAGAACAATCAAATAAGTGTGGTCGAAAGAGGAGCATTTCAGGATCTCAAACAGCTTGAGAGAATGTAAGTATCAAATAGAAGAAATGATTGAACTCGCATTCTGTCCTGATAAATATTCCACATGTTTCTCTGTGTGTGTTGTGGACAGAAAGAATTTGTAGCTGTTTATGAGCACCACATTGACCTTGTTAGTTTTCATCTAAAACTTCTTCACAAAAGCGAAAGGAACTTTGAAAATCTGAAGGTGACCTCCCTAACTTTGGTTTCAAGTCCAGCTGGTTTACGTGCTCGTTTGCCCCCTGACATCTGGAGCGCAGCCATTTGCTCTTTTCTGGTGAGAATCTTAACACTTCCCAGTGAAATTGACCACTGGGTCAGACCAAACATGCTAGCTATTACTGCCGCTGGACAAGGTCAAAGAATGTCTGGACTGTGGTTTGCATCCTTGAGCTTGTTTATGTGTGAATGTCTCGGGGCGTTTCATTCCTTGTAAATGTTTTTTTCTGTTCTGTCGGTGTGTAACAGAGTCTTTTAGCAGCTGCCGCTGCATGTTAGTGATGGATGTATATCAAAATCAGAGAACCGAAGTTTCTCAGTCTGTTTACCGCCTCTGAAGAATCTGTCTCTGTGGTGGTTTTGTGAGGCTGGTTTATATGGGTCTTAAGATCTACATTCCTCATTGTGTCACTTGTATTTGGAATTTCACAGTGTTTAACTTAATGACCCACTCTCGATGGCGAGACGGCCAGTGTGTCCACTTGCATTCCCTCCATCTGACACCCGATTGTGACTTTTTGTTGTTGTTGTAACCCAGCAGACACATAAATAGCTTCTCCCCATAATGAGAGCATGTGCTCTAATTAATGATACAGAAACAGAAAGAACAGAAATCTTTTCATACTACACATTGTGACTAACATTGGTGCTTAAACAGATTATAAACCATGGTTCGACAATCAAAGGGGTCAAATTTGAGGTAACTCCTCCCCTTGATCCCTCAAACCCTGACATCAAAGCATCTGAAGTGAGATTAATGACAAATAAGAGTGTCTACGATAAAGAAAAATCAGTCGTACTTTGTTTTAAGGTCCAATTCTCGCTATTGATTAACTATTAAGTACGACTTTTGCCACTATAAACTCCTAATTACTGCTTAGTTAAGGTAGTTGTTAAGTTTGGTATTGGGTAGTAGGGCTGGACGATTAATCGAAAAATAATCAAAACCGAAATTCATAACCTCTAACCGACGTAATTTTCCCATGTCGGTTATTTCGTTTTTTTAATCCTGTTAACACTTCCCCCTTAAAAGCATACTAGCGCGTGTGTAGCCACATGACTCTGCTCTCATAAAAGCAAAACACGGAGGTGAACGTCGGTTCAACACATACTGATGGCGCGTGAACGGTGAGCCTTGCGTCTTGCGTCTTCACTAAACTTTGTCAGTTGTATTTGTTTTATGGTTTGGACATTCAAGCGATTAGATGAACAGATGTGTATTATTAATATATCGAGCTACCAACAGTAGCTATGAAAATCGCATGCACAGAGGAACACAGAAACTAGTTGTCAGCGCTGTGTTGTGATTTATCACTAAAGTAGCTTAGAATCTCAAAACTTATTATAGCATGTTTGTGTGCAGCACACATGAAGCACAAGAGCGTGCATAGAGAGCAGCGGTCGGCGGTCACGCTGCGGGTTTTTTGCTCATGTTATTCAGCTGCAACAGAATGCTTTGTAAAAATGTTTGACATCTAAATGTTTGACTTAATTTTTTTTATATTGGATTTTTTAACTTAAAGATAAGAATTGGAATCGATAAAATCGAAAAAAAAAAACGATACCCAAACCTAGTAAGAAATGTTACGAACATAGATAAAAAATAACTGCTGATAGTTAGCTATGATGTCAGATCGCTGATATCTCACCTTTAATAGTCAATCATAGTTACAGTACAAACCTTGTCAGTGAACTATGAGGGCAAAAAAAAAACAAAGCCGAAACTAAATAATCGTTCATTAATCGTAATCGAGGTAAAATGTTCAATTTATCGAGGTTTTGATTTTAGGCCATAATCGTCCAGCCCTATTGGGTAGTATTAGGGATGTAGAATATGGTCATACAGAAAATGTTCTTTATAATTACTAATAAACAGCCAGTACACTAGTAATGTGTATCATGCTAATAAGCAACTGGTAAAAAGTGAGAGTTGGTCCCTGTACTAAAGTTTACAGAAAAAAATAATACTTTTAAAAATCTACATTAAAACATGTCGAAGTTTTAGAACTATAATCTTAAGCAAGCACAGTTTGTTTTTATTTCATATTATATTTATTCGGTGTACGGTGTACATATTTTTTTTTACATAATTTAAGAAAAGATTACATTTAATTACTCTAAAAGCATTAATATTGTTAAATATTATTACTATTTAAAATTACCACTTTCTATTTGGATATATTTTAACATTTGAATAAAAAAAATATTTTATTCCTGTGCATTCTCAGCAGCAGATTTTAGTGTCAAATTCTGAAAATTAAGACTTAAGCTTATCGTAGAACATGTTAAAGTCATTGTATTTGTGAATAACAGTTTTAACGCATATGAACGCATATGAAAATGATGCTGTGTGTTTTAATTAAATTTTATAATTTTCACAAGTAGTTTTCCTACCAAAGGATTTTTTATAAGGAAGTTTCATGAGTAATCTGTATGTTGTAAAACAGCAGTACAATAAATTGAATTAACTTTAATTTAATCCCTCATAGCTTTCTCATTCCTGTCAAAAATTAAATGTGGTACATTGAAATATGTTGTCAAGCAGGCTCAAGTGTGCAGCTGTGGCTTTAGTAAGAGAAAACAACTTTTTTTGTTCAAGAATGAGTCTGCTTGAAGGCTACAGCAAGAAACTGTGTTATAAACGCTGTAGGTCCTCAAAACAAAATCTAGTGATGTTCCTCCTCCACATACCTTTGGTTTGCTCCGTGACCCTGCATCCTATCATCAGAACCCACACTCCTGTGATAAGAGTCATCTTACTAAAGCCCACAGTCAGTCTGGCCAGGCTCATGTGAGTGATAATAGCCTTTAAAGAGCACTGCTGGAGATAACCTAGGCCATCTTCAGAGGAAGTACATTTATTTCCCATCAGCCCAAGCACAGCTGTGACTCCTGACCCCAGGCTGTAGCTATTGGCCAGTCCTGATAACAACGGCTTGTTTCTTTAATCAGAAAGACGGATTGGTCTGTCCTTGTGTCGTTTGTGTTTGCCTTGTTGTCTCATCCATCTAGGTATTCAGATGTCTGCATGTCGCTCTGTAAGTCAAACAACATTTCCATCTTTGTGTTCCTGGTTTTCACTCTCTCTTTCTGCCTTGGATAATCTAGCTACCCACTGATTTGTGCTCCGTGGAAGGCCATTCTCACAGTGTCTTATGTTTCGTTTCTTCCCTCCTGACTCTAGATGTTTTGACCACACTCACTCTTGCCCTTCCCCTGTCCTCTCTTCCTCACAGCCGCCTGAACCGGAACCGGCTGCAGGTCCTGCCGGAGCTGCTGTTCCAATCCACACCCAAGCTGGGCCGACTGTAAGTCATCGCTTCCCTTTGATATCCGTGCCTGGAAAAGCTTGCGGTCATACTTCCCACTGTTTTAATTCTGATCATTGTACTGGAAAGGATCTTGCTTAAATATTTGACTTTCCCAAACGCTGTTTAAAAGGATGCTGTCAGTGCAGGCGTGTTCTCTGTGTTATTCCTTCAGACGGACCGGGAAACCAGGCCAAGCTTAATGTGACACGACCTCTCCCCATGCTCCTGATGGAGAGGAGAAGGTGTGCTGGAGGGAATATTTTCCTTGGATAAATTACATTCTTATATTCTGAATTTTTTCCTGCTCTGCTTTGAATCAGGGACATTTTTTGGCTTAGCAGTCGGGGGATGCTTCATTTATGAATTTACAGTTGTCAATATAACTAGCGTGATCAGGTCTGGTCTGTGTCGGGCAAAGGTTTACAAGTTAAGCTTTACAAGTGTTTATTTGAAGCTGATTGTGACACAGGAGTCACTCCAGACCACCATATAGTTCTATGAGCATTTCTGAAATGTTTCCATGAAGCAACAGATATTAGATTGACTGGATCTGATTCTGGCATTTAAAGCTTTTTATAAAATAGTTTCCTTGGTATGAAAGATTTCTAGACATGAGCTTGCCATTCACAAGCTACTGCTATTGCATTGCAGGAATATACTGTATGACACATGGTTGGTCACAGCAGTCAGAACTGCAAATCTTTTTTACAGACAGAAACTCATAGAACATGCTTTTCTAGCTTGATATTAATGGCATTATAGAGACTAGATTTCAGAAATGACAGCCCCGTTTTCAAGCTGATATGTATAACCGATATTGATAACTGATACCGATAACCCGATAATCATTTTCTGATATAATTTCAGAATGATAATATGAAAATATAAGTTTAAGTAAATGAAAATAAAATGATAAAAACCTCAAATTAATAAATGCTGCAAATAAACGTAAGCCATCACATTATAATGTACCCTATGAAAAATCAGTTTTTTCAAAATGGTTGTTATTTGGCTGTTATAATACCTATTATAAACTAAATTTTTGACTGTGCATCCCTAATTTCATGAAGGCTGTGGCAGCGATAGATGATATTTAAATTAAGTGCAAATAGCAAAGATGCTGTTTACACTATGTAAAAATAGCAGCATTTTCTTTGCGATAAGTGTAAATAGTAGATGCTGTTTATACTTAAGTGTAAAAAATGACAGATATTTATTAGAGTACATCATAAAACAGCATGCAATAATAGCATATTTAGAGTAAATTGTCATATTTCTTAAAATTACTAAATGGATGCCACCTTATATTGGGACAATAAAGCCCTCCCTAAACCTACCCGATAAAAATGCCAATGAGCCTTTCATACAACAGCTAGTGTAAATAGCCTCTGCCAACAAGTTGGGCGATTTGCACTTAGTGTTTTTGATATTTATCTATTATAAATATATATTTGATACTTAGATTTTGATATTTGTCTATTGCAGGGAGAGAATGAGCAGGCTGAGGTGCAAGTCCAAATGTTTACTATAAACATCTCTTCTTCTCTTTTCCAACAGCAAATTTAAATTACAGTTTATTTGTTCCATCTCACTTGAACTTTTTCTAAATGTAAACCGGAGTACGCCTAATGAAGGTTGTCCAGGGCGGGAGCAGTTTATGGCAGGGTTTTTAACCTTTCCTTGTCAGGGTTCGTTACGCTGGTTGACGTTAGTGCGATATGAATGGCCTCACCCATTAAAAACCTCAAGCCCAGCCAGCTGGGGAAAGCAAGCCGAGCATGTCGCACACAGGAAGGGTTAGGTGGAGCGAGGCTGGGGCCGTCTGTGGCCAGCAGGACTGGAAACACTGACAGGGGTCAGGGAAAGGTAAAGAGCACGATTTCACAGATCATGTCAGAAGAGTTACAGATTTCACTGTGTGGGATCAGAAATGCACCTCATACTTCGTGCGAGCACACTTACACATTTCATCCATGGGATCGGTCAGGCTTCTAGAAGCTCTTCCATCCTTGCCCTGTTCTTAGAAGGCTGGATCTTTCTGTCCGAATAATGAAAAGCGAATGACGTATATTGGAAAGCAGTCTTGAACATGCCTGCTCCTGTTTATTAATGGTGCAGTTAAATGAGACCTTATATTAACTTCAGTTCCTGTTCGGAGACGAGCCCTGCTCTGGTAGTGTAGGATATTTCGGCCAGTGATACCCATGAGACCCAGCCACTCCCTGCCTTTACCCCAAGCTCAGGTTGCATGTGATTGGTGCATTAAGAGGAATAGGAAAGCAGAATGCATCATCTTGTCTTATGTCCCCTTCCCCTCAGCCAATTTGAAACTTTCTCTCTTTAATCTTCTTGGTGCAACTATCCTGGCAGTTGGTTGGCATGAAATGACCACTGGACAGCGGCGATGGCCTTTCATAAATACAGATTGATCAAATCTCGAGTTTGGGTGCTGAGGTTGGGTTTTTCTTCCCTCTTTGTTTGCCATCACCAAGGACATCTTTTGTTTCTCTCATTATATCCATGAAAAGTTTATTTTCCTTCCAAACGTTTGTTTTCTTTGTTTAGAAGAAACAAATCGCTCTCCCACACAATGAGTTTTCTCTCCTCTTGCTCTGTCCCGCTCCCGTTGGCTCGAAGCGATGGAGTTCGGCTCGACAGATGAGCAGGGGGTCTGGCTCTCTCAGCCTTGCAAACACAAACCATCTCTCAGCTCCAGCCTGGATCTCAAACTTGACTCCAGAAGTCTGCAGCCACTCTAAAGCCATTAAGCTCATTGGTTCCCTTAATGAGCTATCCATAGCGTGCTTCCAAACGATTGCTGTTTTTACCGAGTGTGCTGTGCTTTTAAAGTCTTGTAATGACTTCTTGTGGCGCAGTTAAGCGATTGGTTAATGGCTTATTAACCCTTCGCCTTGGAATATTATTCCAAACCTGTGTGATTTTCTTTTTTGTTTTGTTGATGACAAAAGGAACAATTTGGAAGAATATGCGGGCCGTGCTTTTAAAAAGAATGTGGAATAGAGCTTGCATACCATAAAAGTCCCCAAAACAGCATAAAGGTACCATAAATGTGGTATTAATTTCAACCTTAAATATTTATATAGTTTCAACCAAAATATATTTCTAAAAGTACTTCATGGGCAAGAAGATGTAGGCTAAATACAAATGGCCTATATGTTGCAATGTTGCATTTTTGGGATCATTTTAAAATATGTTGCTTGCTGAACTTTAATAAAATGTGTTCAAATTAGTGGTCGACCGATATATCGCCAAGGCCGATATATCGGTTGATATTTGTCATTTTTTTCAAATGTCGGCATGAGTCGATACGTTTTTCTGCTTGGCTGATGTGTTCGAGGTGGGACTTTTATTTTGACTACACAGCGGACTTTTATTGAAGGCGTTGAGAGCGGCAGTGTCTGAGCGCACACAGTGCTCAAAATCTCTGTCTTGTTTGTCGTTGTCGTTAACAGTTGACGTCTAACATGGATAGAAGTCTGTCTAATAATCAGATAGAATGGTTAAACAAAGAAATTAATATATACTATAACTGTTATAAGTATTATAACAATTGATTTTATTTTAGGCCTATTAGTAATAGAAAGACAAACATTATATATAATACTTTATCGTTTACCATTAGCATTAAGCAAATATGCATTTATATAATTTAAACAAATCCTTGAATGACTAATGAACATTTAATTTCACAGACCTTGCAAACTTAGCCGAATCCAGTTGTGAGACCTTGGGAAGTGTGAATGTGTATCCAGCATGATTGCGTGTTCTCTTCGTGATGGTCAGTCCATGTGAATCGAATGCTTTAAACTATAAACTTATGATTTCAAATTATGCTGCACTTTATGCTTTTGCCCACTGTCCTATTCATGTCATTTTCACTGTATGCACTATGTAAAATGAATGTTACCCTGGCTTTATTTGAAAAATATGATTTCCAGTGCACACAAACTTCCCAGAATACTGATTGCCTAGTTGGTTACAGTGTTTACTTCCTTTTTAATTATATTTTCATGAAATATTTATTTATTTATTTGTAAAAAATACTGTCATCTAAAGTATAAGCATGTTTCTTTTACACATTTATTTTTTAATCCATTGTCAAATGATTTCAAATTTCTTAAATATTAATAATGATAATTAAAAAAAATCATATCAGCTTTATATCGGCTATGGCCCCCCTGCTTTCCAAGATGTCGGCATCGGCTGTCAAAAAACACATATCGGTCGACCACCAGTTAAAATCAAATTTTTCCAAATATATTTTGAACAATTTATATATATATATCAATTGAAATACATTTTTAAAAATATACAAAAAATGGCCAAATATAAAAATATATATTAGTAGAACATATATGTATGTAAATATATATTTTTAAAAACATTTTTTCAGCATTTTTGGGCGTTTTTTTTTTTGTGTGTATTTTGAAATATATTTTTTAAAAAAATTGTAAATACAGATTTTTTGCTGCTCATAGAGAGCTAGCTAGGGTGGATTTCCGGTCTGGTCCTCTCACATAATAATTGTATGTCTTCAGAAGACTGGGAATATAGTGCATGATTCATATGAACTACTTTTACAGTGCTTGACAGTCCCAGTTCACTTTCATTATAATGACTGGCCACGACTGACATGAGGGTGGGTAAATAATGACAGAATGTTCATTTCTGGGTGAACTACTCCTTGAAATATTTGGGTCCCAAAAAGCTATAATAAAAACAAGCAGTTGTTGCTCTGCTGCTGTATAAATGGTAATTATCAAGTAATAAGGGATAATACTGTAAGTCTGTCATTATATCTCTGTGTAAAGTGATGCAGTGTTTGTCTACCCACAATAGCTGGCTAATAATTCAACATGCTCCAAGCACATAAACCATAGAGCTCTGGCTCAGGGCTTTCAGAAGAGGCCTTCTGATTGTTTTCAGAGAAATGAACCCTCTCTGAATCCAGCCAAGCGTCTTCCAAAATAGGGCTGCGCTCAGCCGGTTTCAAAAAGCTAGACAGCTTTGTGATTTACTCCAAAGACATATTTAGATAAATACAAGCTACAAAGACGTTTGAGTCCTGACAGAAAGCCAACTATATACAGAACACTCGAAGACTTCACTTTTTTTTCTTGAATCGTGCTGCTTCCCAGGGTTGTGAGCTGATTGATGTACACTAAGGGACTTTGAAATTCACAGTTTGGACCTGGTAGTGGGATATGGGTGAGCTGACCCCCCAAAGGCAGATCAGTCAGAGGAAGCTAATATTCTCCTACCAGAGAAATGTTAATGACCTGCTGTGCTGTTCTCAGATGGAGGCAGTGGCATTTGCCGGTAGCTTCTGGAGGAAGCCAGGTACATGTGGGTCAGGCAGAAACCAGAGCGGACATCTGCTTGAGTCATTGCTCACGCAGCACTTTCTGTTTCTGCTGACAGGAGGAATGAATAAATCAAACTGTTTACACTGTTTTGGTGAAGGAATGAAGTTGAATAGCTTTTTTTTTTCGTAAAACTGCTACACAGAGAATGCCAAATGTGGAAAGTGTAAAAATAAAGTTAGATGGTCAGTAAAGAGTTTAGAATAGATTTTCAAAGAAGATTCTTATGCTCATAATGGCTGAATTTATTTGATCAAACATACAGAAAAACAATGTAATTTTGTGAGATTTTATTGCAATTTAAAATAACAGTTTCCTTTTTTAATGTACCTGAAAATATAGTTTATTCCTTTGAAGCAAAGCTGAATTTCCAGCATCATTACGCCAGTTTTTAGTATCACACGAGCCTTCATAAATCATTCTAATATGATGGTTTATAATCAATGTTGTAAACAGTTAAGCTGCTGAACTTTTTTTTTATAATTTTTTTCAGGATTCTTTGTTAAATAAAATGTTAAAAAGAAGTTTTTATTCAAAATCTAACATTTTTGTTAAAATATACACTATTACACTAATTAACATTTTTATTCATCAAGGATGTGTTAAATGGATAAAAAGTGATAGTAAACTATTTTGAATAAATGGTGTTCTTTTGAACTTTATTCAAAGAAAAATGTATTACAAGGCTCCAAAAAATATCATGCAGCACAACAGTTTCAACACTAATAATAAATCAGCATATTACTGTAGAATGATTTCTGAAAGAGCATGTGACACTAAAGACTGGAGTAATGGCGGATGAATATTCAATGCTGCGTCAAAGAAATAAATGCTATTTTAAAGTATATTAAAATTGGAAACCAATATTAGAAATTGAAATAATATTTCACAATATTACAGTTTTTTTCATGTATTTTTGGTCATATAAATGCAGCTTTGATGAGCATAAGAGACTCCATTAAAACTTTTTTGAATGGCTAAAGCTAAATGTGGATGAAGCTAAATAGTGCCTAAATCCTGTCTAAAACCAGCAAACAGAGCAGCAAACCAGCTTAGGATGTGTATTTTCGTAAGGAATGCGTTTTCAATATGTTTGCATTTAAGTTTATGTCAAAAATGTGCCCTGTTGCTGTTCAAATATGAAAGCGCACAATTGTAAATCAAATGTATACCTGCCTATAAATTGCTACCAGTAAGTAAACGTTTTCTGAACCATTGGAAGATGTGAGCATGAATATCTTCTGTATGCAGATGTTCAGTGAGCAGCCAGATTCTCTTCTACACCACAATGCATAGTTTGCAGCTGTAGGCAAAATCTAAAACGCTGGCTATATATTTTATTGGACAAGAGGTTTTTATGTATGTTGTGTGCACCGAAATATCCCATTACATGTGTAAGCAATTAAGCATCTAAATAAAGAAAAATATGCACGATAGGGGGAACAATTAGTTAGTAAATTTAGATACACTTAAGGACTGTTTTTCACATTTTGTTGGCATGAGATTATGTGAAATAAGTTTGTTTAGCTTCCTCTGTGGTTTATAAAAGTACGATCCGTGAGGGCCATGCAAAGTGCAGTGGCAGTATGTTTGCTTTTGTGCAACTGTGGTTTGCGTGGCTGAATCCGAGAGGTAAAAAAGTGTTTTCACCCAAGGATGTTAACTTATAGCCTTGTTATGGAGTGCACTTTCACAGCATGTTGTGCAATCAAATCCTCTTCCTGAATGCTGTTTGTGCCTTATTCAGACGCTTTAGATCAGGTGGATCTGGATGACAGGTTGACTCAGAGAAATGGTGGCCTGTGGGAACACAGTTGCTGTATTTATGGGGAGATGGGGTAGGTCTGTAGCGTTAATAAATCTCCTGCATGCTGTGGGGCCTGCACTGCTGTGACTGTTGGACGGTTGTGATTCTGCCAGCGTCTTATGCTGTTGATGTTGCTCACTCACGCACGCCTCCACAGACCCACCAGAGAGAATCTTGGGTCAGTCTGTAATGCAGAGTAAACTATTGATTCATTTTGTTTTAGTAAGGCTTGATTGTTAAAAAATTAACTTAACGGTCTGTGCTGTGTCGTAATAGCAGTGCCAGATGGTTTCAATCTTAAGTATGATAAGTTAAATCTACATGCCATGGCTTTGTACTGCGGTATTCATGTTTAAAGATTTTCAGACTTCTTCACATTTGCTATTCTAGCTCCACTGTTTATCTGACATTGAATCCTCGTGACTCTATTAATCAGCTTAGCTAGAGGCAGGATTAATTTTCACTATTTCGTTATTGATTTCATGTTGCCCTGCGTCAATGATGTTGATAAAATGTCTTAAAAGTCTGTTGATAAATGTAAAAGGAAACCTGCAGGGAAAATGATGTAAAGATGATCGATTTAAAAGCTCAATAATATCTCAAATGACTTTTCTGACCCTGTTTAGGTTTTAATATGTTAGTGTTCATTTTTTGTTCTTGCATTGATTTAAGCCATCTCATTTTTTTTTTCAACCCACCAACTACTGCCTCCATTCTGGAATGGTTGAACTATTTTATTTATTTATTTATTTATTTATTTATTTATTTATTTAATTTTATTTTATTTTATTTTATTTTATTTTATTTTATTTTATTTTATTTTTATTTTTATTTTTATTTTATTTTATTTATTATTTTATATATATATTTCTATTGTTTCACAATAAAATATTCCAAATAATATAATTAAAATACATTTCTAATGTCTTTTTTTATGTTGACTTGATAAAATAATAGCTCCAAGCTAATTTCTGTTGTATGCTGCTTTAAAGGTATTTTGTGGCTCTTTTGGAAACCGCAAAGGAAGAAATTCTGTTCAAACATGCAATCTGGATTTTAGTTTACATCACCTGTAATTGCTAACATGCAAAATTGAAATGCATGCATTGGTACTTCGTTTGAGTTTGTACAATGATCTGCACTCTGGACTCAGCCAAGATGTGTCTCAGGAGAAAGAGCGCTCAGATAGAGTATCCCGCTCTACAGAAGCAAAGAGAGGGGAAAAGGCCTAATTCGTTGTGTTGATTGAGGGCGCCTATAATTTGGGAAATAGTTTGGGGCCATTATGTGCTAGGGTGTTTATCACAGGTGGTTCCCATGACGACTGGTTGAAAAGGTAATTTGATTTAAATGGGCAGAACTGCTTGCACATGTTTAAAAGAGAAGAACGAGTGCACTGCGTTGACCAAGCACTTCTTAAGCAGCACAGCCTCCAAATGAACCTTTAGCCTCTTCCTGAGTTTGAAAAATTAAAGAGCTGCCACTCTATCATCACTATAGTCCCATTAACATCACCCAGACACAAACCAGCACACTTTCACTGTGTAGATGTAATCTGTAATCGCTAAAGATCACTAATGCTACACCACTTATTAAGAGCTATATGATTTGTGTGTGTGTGTGTGTGTGCGCGTACTTGTAACAAAAGAAGAAACAAAATAAAATTAAAAAATTTCAGTAAAAATTCAGTAAACAAAAGAACCTTCTTTAATAATAATATATTTTTTTACTTTTAAAAACTTACATGATAACATATTATATATTATAAACTATATTATATTTATAATATGATTTGAATGTAAGCATATTTATTTATTTTACTTTTTTTGTAGACAGAGGTCTATGCTCACCAAGGCTGCACTTTTTTATTAAAAATACAGTTAAAACATTAATATTTGTAAAACATTATAATTTTAAATACATTTGTAAATACGTTAATTTAAATGTCATTTATTTCTGTGTGCAAAGATGAATTTTCAGCATCTTTTCTAGTCTTCAGTGTCATATGATCCTTCAGAAAACATTTTAATATGCTGATTTGCTGCTCAAAAAGCTTTTCTTATTATTATCAATGTTGAAAATGGTTGTGCTGCTTAATATTTAAGTTTTTGTTTTTGATGAAGATATATATGTATATATGGTGATTTAGTGTTCTTGAGTATAGACCAGATTAAACAGGATGGAACCTAACTTTGAAATCAGACATTTTAAGCCTGGTATCGTGCATCTCAGTGCATTTCGAGGCATTAGAGTAATTGTATACATTAGATTTCACGGTATTATTTAGGTTTAGAGTTTCCTCTGGGTTGTTAAACTGTTGAACCCATTTTGATATTCTTTTTACTGGAAGTATTAACTCTGCCGTTTATTTTTGCAAGTGTGAACAAAGCAAAAAACGAGTCCGAGGAATGTTTTCCAACAGAAGTTTGCATCTCGGAAAAGCCAGGGTGAGTAAAACAACAAACAAAGGCCCATTAGAGCAGCGGAGCTCATCCTGACTGGATTCCTCTCACTGGTAGCGGTGCTGTTTTGCCCTTCACAAAGGGCAAGAAGAGTATTCTGACAGGCCAGCACTTTTGCACCACGCTGCTGTTTTTACAAGAGCATCTGAATCAACAGCAAGTCAAGTCTAGCTTCTGTGCTTGGCTCTCGCATAGAAGCACTTGTCTTGTGGGTGTCAAGATGTTTGAAATCCCAACTAAATCACTCTGGTCAAATGTCAGAGCTTTTTTTGACCTGCCTGAGATGGCACAAAGTGGCACAGTCAGCATGCCAGATGTGCCAACTAAGTAGAGAGAACAGGCGATTCAGGGCAAGTTAGTCATCGACCCGGCCATCCAGAACTGGACGTCTGGCTTGCCAGCCCACACACACACACTCACACACACACACACACACGCTCCAGGGCCAGTTTACAGTGAGAGCAGCACGCTAAACAAAATGCTCTGGTCAGTTTATGAGAGTGAAAGAAAGCTAACAGTTCAGGTTCACTTCCAGGCTGCCCTTCTTTTATTACGGACTCAATTGTCACTGAGCTAATTACAGCTTCTTTTTATGATCTGAGGCCACGCTCGCAGCCAGCCTCCTTCAGGCAACAATGGGAAGGTTTGTGGTGTACGGAGGACATAAGTGAAAACAGACGCTTCTCCTCAACTTTCTCGTTGTTGTTTTTCTCTTTTATCTTCCTGTGCGACTCCACAAAGTGAGTTCAGATATTCAAACCTCCATTAGTCATTCTGGCCACCGCATTGCAAGGAGGTACTTGGCTGAACTCGAACACGGCGCGGTTGGTCATTACGCACCCAAAACGCACACTTAGGCAAGCCACTGGCTGAATATGCATGCCTCGTTGCTATCTATACAGCATGCTTGGGAACTCTGCAATAGAGTCTTTGGACATCAAATCTGGGAAATCTGCACAGATAAATTTTTACATTATGTCGTTTCTCTCTCCCAGCTTTGTCTCTGTTGGCTCCGTTTAACTCGGCACGCCAACATAAACTGGGCCCCAGAAGGAGTTCATCTTAGATTGCCGTGTGTATGTGTTTGTAAGTGTGGTTTGCATTGTGTTGTTTCTGGCCCCGGTTTAGATGACGCTTTTCAATGGGTGTGTATGAGCTGAGTTGTAATGTTTACTCATATCTGGACAGGTACTTGTCTCTGAAAAAAAACAGCATAGAGGGGAAGTCCAGGGTGCATCTGTGTTGAATTGTGCCACCGCTTATGATCTTAGGCTGTATATTTTATCATGGGAATAGTTTAAAAAGTTGGGAGGGTTCTAAATTAAAAAAATCCCCTACAAACCAATGTTAAAATGCAAAAAAGCATCAGAATAAAAGGTCCATTGTCTGTTGTCAATAGTGTAGTGATTTATGAATCATAACTCATGCAGATGTCACTTTTAAACCAGGAAATTGTGGTGAGTCGGTATAACCAACCGAACCAGTTGTTTTTGTTGGTAAATTCATGTGGATTCTCATTGAAATTAAACGATTTTGTCAGCGAAAATTTACCAAAAAAAAAAACATAAATCTGACCACACCTTTACTCACAAAAATGTATTTTTAGAGTGTTTTTAAAATGTCTGTTTACTAAGACTAAACAAAAAGCATATTTTATGACAGTAATTAAACTATAATGTACTGTTAATGAAAATATAATATTAGACAAATATATGAACAACATAAATCATATTACAGCTGTATCTGCACAAAATTATGCAAATGCACTAGTGAACCTGTCTTCAGTTATGTCCTAGTCAGAATGAATAAGTTATGTTGTGAATATAGAATAAAACTGAAAAGTTATTTGAAACAACAACAACAACAAAAAACTGTTTAGCAGTACACAAAGATTGGCAGACTAGAAATATACATAAATATAGATATAAACAATGAAGAGAGAGGTATTATAACAAATAGAGCAGTGAGGTTTTATATGCACTAGTATATGCTTTACATGCACTAGTGTATGATGTATATCATATACTTAATATACCAGTGCGTAAACTAGTCCATATACTGTATATGCACTAGTTTACACACTAGTATATGTAGTATATGTACTAGAATATGTAGTATATGCACTAGCATATAAAGTGAATGCACTAGTGTATTGTATATGCAATTGACACATTGGTAAATTAAGTATATGCACTAAAATATGTAGTATATGCACTAGCATATAAAGTAAATACACTAGTATACTGTATATGCACTAGTTTACGCACTATTATAAGAAGTATATTCACTAATATATGTATTATATGCACTACCATATGTAGTATATGCACTAGTATATGAAGTGTATGCGCTAGTATACTGTATATGTACTAGTATAGTATAGTATAGGATAGTATAGCACTAGTATGTGCTTTTTTCTGTAAGTTGTTCTGTAATCATCTCCCTCTGGTTACAAACTCCTTTGCTAAAGCAATCATCTTCCTTAAAGAGAGAGTTCACCCAAAAAAATGAAAGATTTTTTAACTTTTTTTGTGAAGATTGTTTAAAGAACAAAACAGTTGATGGAATTTTTTCCATACCATGAAAGTCAGTATCTACCGCCAACAGTATTTTTGGGTGCACTATCCCTTTATCTTGTGTTTGTGTGTTTTTCCCATTAGTCTTTTAGGGTGAAGCCAAATTTGGTCTTTGTTTTCTTACATGTAATACATAGAATGACTGAATATTTGTAATGCCATTTTAGTCAAACTAAAATTGAATATGATGTGATGAAGTATTGACAATTTAAAGGATGCTTTTGTCAAAATCATAACACTTTGACACAGCTATATCATTTCAATAACCAAATAATTACTTTAAAGTAACACCCAAGGCAAGCGGGAGAATGAGCTGTCCACCCAGCCTTCTCTAGTAACCTTCAACACACTGCAGATGTTGCCTAGAAAAACAAAACAAGATTTTTCTTCCTTTGATCCGGACTCTGGAGGGTTGTATGTGATTCACTGCTTTTCTACACACTTGACACACAAACAATGCAAGACGAACTATGAGGTGACAGTCACGTGCCCCAAGAGGGTCTGTAATCATAGGTAGATCATTATGCCATGTGTCGCAGAAGTGGCTAACTGTGATTTCCAAGATGAAAATAACAGAGTCGGAAAAGCCTGGGTCCCTGTTAGCCTTGGGAATCTTTATCAACAGTGGCTTGAAGCGATATACAAACAACCTGAACAAGAAACACTCAAACTAATGAAAATAAATAGAGGCTGCGCTGAAGTAGCCTTTTCCCACTGAAAAGGAAAAGAAGATTGTGTTTCTTACAAAGACGTCTGAGCAAGCGTGCAGCATTGAGAAATGATGACAGTGGTTTCCTCAAGGAGCTGGAGGCAGAGATGAATGTGAAACTCGACACAATGTGATCAGCGCCTGTGCCACGTCCAATAAACTATATGTCTTATTTACAAAGAGCAAAAAAATGGCTTCATCTTACATGGGAAAAACACAAACACATGTTAAAGAGGAGGTTGTGGATGGTTCTTTTGCACCCAAAGGGTGTGCTGGGGCGAAGGATTTTTGGGGTAACCTAAGGTAGATGATTTTAGAACAACATGTCTTGTTTGACTTGGGCACACACAACCACATTACTTTCCCTTTATCTGTTTTCTCAATTTCAGAAAAAAAAATATTTACTTGAACCATGGAGAAGAAGGGGTAATGTGAAGTGAAAACTGAGATCCCTAATTCCCAGGGTCTTGATGACAGTGTTGCAATGCTATAAACCAAAGAAAATAAAAGTTGAAGTCTTTTTCGTTCTGCTGTAAACCACAGAAAAGTATCTGGCTGTGAGCTCTCTGCCACAGATTTGACACTTTCTGTTTTGAGGCATCCGGGTGATTGGATGAGCAGTCGTCATGTGACTTACACTGAAGCTCAACTGAGAGAGGCATTTAATAAATAATTAATTTATGTAAATATATGCAAGTTATTTAAAACATTTCCCCTCCCGCACTCATTTTCTTTTTGATACATTTTGAAGTCCTAGTTTAGAGGGGTCATCGGCTGTTGATATGATTCTTTTAGGGTCTTAATGAAAAGTCTATAACATTCTGTGGTTAAAATTTCTTAATGGTATAGTGTAAAAACACCCTTTTTACACAGTCAAAATCAGCCCTTTTCAGAGCAAAGTGAAAATTTAAATGTAAACGCTAATGAGGTCTGCTGACCCCGCCCCTCTCTTCTTTGGGGTGACAAGCAGTACTGTTTACTTTAGCCGCAAAATTTACTAACTAGCACATTACTAGGAAAGGCATAAAAGATGCATAAAAAAAACCTAATACTCACTTCTTCTGTTGGTGAAGCTGGATCATGTATTATTCACGTAGACACATAGACAAATTAGATTGAGAGGTGCATTCCCTTCAGAAGTGAAAGTAATTCAATGGTGGATTGTTCACAGCTCATTCAGGGCGGGTCTAAGGTAAGACGGCCGTGTCAATCAACTATAGGGGGAGGGGCCTTGGTCTGTGTGACGTCAGAACAGCTTGGTTTGAAAAAGCGGATATTATTTTTAGGGATTAAATAAAAACTACTGGGTGGAATTTTATCTTTATATGGTGGATGTGTACACACACCGCCAACACCCATTTATGTTCGAACAAAATTAATTTTGCATCCGATGACCCCTTTAAAGCTGGACGTGTTACAGTAAATGGAAAATAAGCTTCAAATTCTTCAAAAATGAGAAATAAATCAAAAAACCACTTGTAATATTTATTTCCATGTATAATACAACTTAAATATTTTAAATGATATATTTTAAATTGTAATAATATTTTACAATATTATTTTTGATCAAATAAATGCAGACTTGGTCAACATGAGACTTTCAAAAACAAAAAAAGGCAACAAAGTCTTACTGACCCCAATTTTTTAAATGGTAGTGTATATCTACTGTGATAAATTTTCCTAATATAATTCAATTTCTTATTAACTTCTCAAGACAACACACAAGAGTGATGACCTTGAATGAAGAAAAGGTGTAGTGTATGTCACAGATTACAGCCATGTTGATCTTATCTCTTTTTTAAGTCCCTCCCAACCATGAGGAGTACGTATGTCAAGCTTTTATTAGGTGTGTCCTAATGTTGATGAGCTGTTGGGTGAGGAGACATTGGGAAGTTTACTGGGCCTTCTCTGTTGATTGGGTGTCCTTTGACTGAACATTGCATGTGTCACTAGGCCGATCCACCTACATATTTACAATGTGAGACAAACAAGGAGGTAAATCTTAATGTCTCCACTTCTTTATCCAAGCCAGGGATGGACTTGACGTGAGGGATTTGTAGTCATCTGGTGCATACGTGATGATCTCAGAGAGAATATTTTGCATTTCTCCCATTTTTTCCAAGTGACACATCAACACTTCCCATTAAAAAAGCATGTGAGACTGATTAAAGGTCCTTTTGTAGGCCTGAAAGCCGCCGCACACAAGTAGCTGCAGGCGTCACTCTCTCATATGGTCATACTGTTTTATGAAAGGTGTCTGGGCACTGTCATGTTGGTGAATGTGTGTGTGCCTCTCAGAAATGTAAGGAGCCTGGAGAGCACAGTCCATGTGGCTTTAATGGTCCATGGAGAGGGTACATGTCTAGGCCGCAGGCTCAGTAATCACCACTGACCCTGACTGGCAAAGTGTTTTTCTTCATGTGGTTCAGCCGACCTCTTCTATCTGTACAGAAACAAATCTTAAGGTCTCATTAGGCTTCATGCATTTGTTTCTGTAAGGCTTCGTAATTGCGGGTGATTAGCGCGAGCCGTGAGCCATTTGTGTATATAGTACGATCTGAGACCGTTATCACGATGCTTGGCTGCTTAAGTCTTCGCCATTTCCTCTGGCCCCAAAAATTAACCCCCAAAATACTCAACACGCTAATTGAGGCCATGTTTCACATATAGCGCTCTTTTAACAAAGCCTAATCAAGGTGCCTGAGAGGCCGCTAATGCATGTGCGTCTGATTCGCTTCCAGACTGGCCCACTTTTTCATGTGACGGGAGAGAGTTGTGGCGACTGCGCAAAGTGGCAGACGCTGTTTTTTTACGACGTGTCAACGGAGCAGTTGACAGACCTGTGGTTTGGGGCCTCCCTTGGAAGTCAGATGAACATTTCTAATCCTGTATTTATTTAAAAGTGAAGTTCACTTGCAGACTGAAAATTTCCTGATAATTTACTCACCCCCATTCCATCTCAGATGTTTCATCAGTTACAAGAAAATAGTTTTTTGAAGAAAACATTCCAGGAATTTTCTCCATATAATGGGCTTCAATGGTGGCAAACGGCTTGAAGGTCCAAATTGTCGTTTCAATGCAGCTTTACACAATCCCAGCCGAGGAATCAGGGTCTTATCTAGCAAAACATAGTTTTCTAAAAATAAATAAAAAATAAAATAACATTTTTAGCCACAAATGCTGGTATTGCACTAGCTCTGCCATGCGCATTCATGTCTTCACGCATTGCATAATCATGTTGGAAAAGTCATGCACAGTTAGTTCTTCATTTGTGTACTCCATCTCATTTTCTGCTCCAACTTCAAAATCATCTGATTTTTATTTTTTATTAATTTTTTTTTTTTACCTTTGGTGCATTTGACTTTCTTTGCACTTTCGCTTGGTATACACTAGGTCGGTTCTTCCTCCACCATCCCGTGTGCATGATTACTTAATGTGTTAGTTCGTGCTAGTGCAAGATGAGCATTTGTGGTTAAAAAGTATATACATTTGTATTTTTCATAGAAAATGACTGATCTTTCACTTGATAAGACTCTTATTCCTCCACTGGGATTGTGTAGAGCCCTTTTAAGCTGCATTGAAACTGTAATTGGACCTTCAACCCATTGGCCACCATTGAAGTCCATTATATGGAGAAATTCCTGGATTGTTTTCCGTCTTATTTGTTTTTGAGTAGAGAAAGAAAGACGTAAACATCTTGGATGACATTGGGGTGAGTAAGTGATCAGAATTTTCATTCTGGAAGTAAACTTTCCCTTTAATCCTACTTATTTTCAGCCTGGATTCATTATGGGACATCACAGATAGGCCTGGTTTAGAGTTGCTGGAGATCCCATCTCCTTCCCACTGTCCATTTTTCTTGCTCTGTTGACTCACTGCAGTGGAAGCCACTATGGGCAGCTGCCAGGCGTCCTCGGGATAAACAAGTCAAATTACATGGTGTAATGCCTGAGACTGTGAACCTCACTGAGCATTGGCTTTCTGATTCTAATTATGACATTCATTAACGTAGAGATTCCTGGAACAAGGACTTTAATCCTAACACGGCCCCCCAAAGCTGCTTTAATTCTGTGGGCTGGTCTGGAATGGGGATCCCGGTCTTGGTAGACTAGTGTGGTTCCTGACGAATAATTACTCTGTCAGTGATTAAATGACATTTAGAGACAGCCTCCATTTGCAGTGCATAGATTTTTCATGCACATAATTTGGAACAGACATTCAAATCAGTCATTTTTCTGTGATTGATTGCATGCAATAAACAGTGAATTCAGTATGTTTGCGACTACATTTTCATTCCTGCATTTTTTGGGTAAATTGCGTAATTTTTTTTTTTAATATCCCTCATGTAATTACCCTCAATGCACTCTTACAAAACCATTGTCTAGAACAAAAACAAAAACAGTTTCATAAATCTCAAGAGGATTTTTTTATCACTATAAATCTATCACACCCAACTCGCCTTAAACCCTCCCTTGGCTCTAGGATACCCAAACATGGTTGTTAAGGAAACGCTGGCGAATGCTTGACATTGGCTCCGGTGGCAAAACCGTCACCTTGTTTTATGATGATTCACTTGTGTCATGATTTGCTGTAAAATTTCATTGGCAGACTGGCGGCTCCAGCAAGGTTCAGTGAGTGGCCTTCTTTACCATCTTTGAGGGAGCATCCATAAAATGGTAACAAGCTTTGCTTTAGAAGATTATTTCACACAAGTTGTTTTTATTTTTTTATTTTTTATTTTTTTAAACCTCATGTCATTTTAAACTTGACTTTAACTCATCTGTGGAATGCAAAATGGGAAATGTAAAAAAAAATTAAACCGGTCAGTTTTGTCCTTTAAAATACAATGAATGGGGAATGAAGCTTTCATGCTTCCAAAAGGCCAAAATCACCATTAAAGAGATTTCAAAGTGGTTCAAACTAATCTTCTGAAATAACTGTATGTGAGGAACAGACTAAACTGCTTTGTCTGGACCATTGAATCAGTGAGTTGAGAAACAAATTAGCCTGAATTAGTGAATGTACAACAACTGATTCACTGAAAAGATTTGTCTCAAAAGTAGAGTTAAAATTTTGGTCCATTTCTCACACAACTCAAGCTTCAGGTGTCTTATAGTACACTTGAAGTGCAAGTCATGTGCACTATGACATTTGCCATTTTGTTACATTGGGTCTTGACAGCCCCAGTTATCATTCACTTTCATTTTATTAAAAAAAAAAAAAAAAAAACTCTTTCAGTAGAAGGAATTTTTGTTATGAGAATCTTTATATCTAAGCAACTTTGACATCTAGATCCAATGTTTATTTATCCTAGCCTGAAGTGTTATTCTATCATTTGTTTGAATGATTTAATACTCAGGTTGTGAAAGCTGAATCTGTGCCATGTTATTGTTACTTTGGATGTTTTCACAGCTTCGAAGGGAATACTTTACATATTTGTCCTGGAGGGTTTTCTCATAATGAGATAAAGCACAGTGCATGGCTGTTTGATTGACATGCAGTCTTTCTGTACGTAAGTGGCTAGCTCCGTAACGTAGCATCGCTTGTTTTTAAAGTGGCAACCCTGGATTCAGGCTGCAAGGCCTCATTGCCTTCAATTAGCCTTGAGAGTGTTCTGACATACAGTGTCCCCTCACAGAAGACATCATAGCACTTAAACACAATCCCATCAGAGCAATTTTTCACTTTCAGAGCGCATTAGCTTACATAGACCGACTGCAGTTATAAGTACTTATTTCCGAGAATTATGCTCTCTGATGCAGTCACTCACTCCCACAGTGACACACACACACTAGTCACCCGAAAAATGCCCTGGGTTCCAGTAATAACCATACACCATCCTTAAGTAGCACAGTCGCGTTTCTCAATAAATGAGCCTACTCAGTCCGGAAGAGCTTTTGACTGTGGAGATGAAAGGCTCTTTGGGGAGCCCGTATTAATGAAATTTGCTGAGTGAAAACTGAGCCGCCTGGCTAGGCCCCGCCAGGCCCTCACCTGGTTACACTCGCTCCTGGCCCAAGGTCACGGAACTGGAGCCCTGACAACACTCCGTCCTCACAGCGCACACACATTCATGAAAGGGTAATCCAATATCTCTCTATCAAACAGAAAAGGTTTATCAGCTTGTTTTTTTGCACAATTATATTTTCATCTAATATTGATATAAGCCAACTATATATTTAGCTGGTTTGGCCAAAACCCCTCTAAAACCAGCCTTAGACTATATATTATTTTAGCAGGGATGTTCTTTGAAACGTAATTATATATTTCACATTCACAAACATTTATTTCTGTGTAACGACATTATCGCAAAACAAATCAGGGTTTTACATTATGCTACACACACACATCACGTATCAAAAAAATTACTAGCGGCTCATTATGCCTATTACTGATATATTGGCTGTTTATTAGTATTTACAGTATGAAGCACATATTGTGCATGACCATATTTTACATCCCTAATCCTGCCCAATACGTAAACTTAACAACTGCCTTACCAACTATTAATAAGCAGCAAATTAGGAGAAAAAATTTATTGAGGCAAAAGTCTTAGTTTATGGTTTGTTAATGGCGGGAATTAGAGCTTAAAATAAAGTGACTAAAAAAAAAACTAAGCAAAGTTTGCTTTCTCGAGCAAAGACTAGATAACAGTCACTCCACACCAGCAGTGTGAGGCTTTAAAGGCAGTCATTGTGTTTGGTTATAAATAAATCCTATAATCAGAAAAGCTGATTACCCTGGAAACCTAATTATCCAAATCACAACTTGCAGTTTGTTGTCGTAACAGTTGCTACAGTCGTTAGGTGTCGTGCAGCCCCAGCTGCTGCAATGCTAATTTTGTTTATTTATTATATATTCATTTAATTAGAGTCGAAAATACCCTGATTTGTTTTGAAACCTTCTGCTACTCCCTCTTCGTGCCATGCACGGTTCATGAACCCCTTTTTACACCAAAACTCTCTCATGTGAGAATTTTACCACAAAGGTCAACGTATGCTTAGCGTGTCCTCGTGCTGCTTGGCAGGTACTGCGGTTTATTCTTTATTTATTTATTAAAGCAGACCAGCAGTGCCTAATGTCATACAAATGTGTGAGTAATAATACACACTCCAAAGAGACTGCCAGGAAGGAAACTCGCTACAGACTTTTGCTGCTCCAAATTGTTCCGTGTGAATAATGTTTAGCTACCATCACAACATTGTTAGTACCTTGTACCTCAAAATTAGATTACTACAACAGCATACATCCTGAAAGAGTGCTGTGGGTTTCTGGATGGCTAAAGGCATGGAAATCGTAAAGAATTTAATGATTCTGATTCAGAATCCTCCTAACGTTTCAGCTCTTTAATTATTCCATTAATGATTCTTTTAGTACTTTGGGAAGAAATATTTGCTAAAAGGAATGCAGCTCTTGCTCTCTGCAGTTGGTTGCCAAGTGTTCAGAACAGTAAGCAAATCAGAAATTAGGCTGATTGAATTCTTACAAATGTTTACACAAATATTTTAAGAGCAATAAACATGCCATCTAATAGTTTGGGTTACACTTTATTTTAAGGTGTCCTTGTTACAGTGTAATTACTGTATATTTTTAAGCACTGAGTAATATAAATTAACTACATGTATTTACTATATGGTTAGGATTAGGGTTAGGGTTTGGCTTAAAAGTATAGTTCACCCAAAAATGAAAATTCTCTCATTTATTATTTACCCTCATGTCGTTCCAAACCAGTAAGACCTTTGTTCATCTTCGGAACACAAATTAAGATATTTTTAGGCTCAATCCCAATTCTATTTTATACCCCTTCTGCTTCCCCTACCCCTCTGTCTACCCCTTCCCCTTGTCCCTTGAAACAGAGTGTCAAGAGGTAGGGGGGGAAATAGTCCCCTAAGGAAGGGGACACCACTACTATGCTGTCACACGTCATCATTGTGATGGTGTGCATTAGAGCCTTTAATTATCGTTCTGGATTAATGAGCTGCTTACTGAAACACACACATATCGGAAATCGCGCTGCCCCACACCTTTTATTAAATTCAGTTTAAATACTGAATCGCTACATTATATTTTTCAGCGCCTAGAGGATACAATCGCTGTTTTTAAGTAAACTCACTCTAACAAGATAAACACACAAATGCGAATACACTCAACTTCCATTTCTCTCTCTCTCTCTTTCTCTCTCGAATAGGCAATATTTGAGAAAATGGCTAAGCGATTTCTAAATATTGGGGGGATAAGCCCCCATCCATGTCTACAGCAGTTATCGCCCTGATCAGACATATGCTGTGGCACTATCATGCAGTCTGTAAAGATATGACGTTAGCAAATATTAGCGATTTTTTGCAACCATTTCTTTGAGTAACATGATTGTTAATATGAACTCAAAATTGAATGTAACATAAACCAAATGATTACTTATCATTAAAATCTTGATTTATGCCAAAAAAGCTTACATTTATGTTTCTTTTTGTTCGCTGTAGCAGCCATGTTGCCGAGATAATTCATACCCCTTCGTTTGAAGTGTGGTCCCGAAAAATCTTTGTTTGATGGGCTATCTGGCCCTTTGCCTTACCCCTACCCCTCCAACCAAAAGAGAATCGAGACAGGGGAAGGGCTAAGGGGTAGAATTGGGATTGGGCCTTAAAGCATTCTGAGAGCTCTCTGACCTTCCTATATTAGACAGCAGTGTATTTTTCATGATCAAATTCCAGAAATGGTAAAGGTAAAATAATCCATGCGACATCAGTGGTTGAACCATAATTTCACGAAGCTACGAGAATAATATTTAAGTAATAGTTTATGATTTCTATTTGTATTGCCACCATTTTACTACACATGCCATGGCTAATTTTCGTAAGAGCAGTATTAAAAGAGATGAATGAATGTGCAAGCATGCTTTTATTCAACTATGTGATTGCAGCATGTTGAAAAATATACATGACTTTTAATATACATAGCTTTTTTTTTTTGTATTTAATTTTTTCTTTGTGGGCAAAAATGTCATTGACTATTTTTAGTACTATAGAAATGTATGAAGTACAGCTCACACAAAGGTCAAGGTCAAACCAAGCAGATTTTTGTTTTGCAACATGGCAACTTGAACCCTTTACAAAATCATGCAAAATTCAGACTGCAATGATTCCATTCCAATGAAAAGACAGGATTTTGCCTACAAAAATTCACTGAACAACATTAAATGTGACAGCATCTTGAAAGTCATTCACTAAGGAATAAGACTACACTGGTTTCACCGCCAATCACAGAGGTTCTGCCTCAAACAATACACACCACACCATAATGTATGTAGTCCACAACTGAACATGAAGTGTGCTGTTTTCGACGGAGAGATACCAAAATCCGGCTCTGGGTATGTTACTCAACACAGGGATGACAAAACATCTCTTCCTCTCTTGCTAGGAGCGTGACCGTTCCACCACACTGGCTGACAAGCTGGCAGCGTTGAAAGCCAACGGGGTCCTGGGAAATGGAGAACCAGGCGACAAACTTTACCTCTCAAAGTTCCTTTACTAGTAACAACAAGAGTGGATTTTTAGGAGAGCAAGGGTCCTGCGGGTCAGCCATGCGGAAAGACTTGAGTGCTGTTTTAGGAGCGAGGTCAAGCACAGGCGATGGGGGATATGACAGGAAGTAAAATAGGAGCCCCATCAAGCTCTCTGCCTGAGGTGACCTGTGGAGACATTTGTCTGTGAGTGTTAAGTAGAAAAGAGGCTACCTGTGGGTGTTTGTGCAAGGAACCACTGCTTTATTCTAAGGCTCAGTGCATTTCAGAAGATGAGTATAAATATTAAATGCTTATTGATTTAATAGGTTAATTTCCTCAAAAAAGCAATGTCTAACAAAGACACGCACACATTTATTGTAGATAGTCTCTGGTTGCAAGAGAACCCAACCTATTCCTCACCAAGCCCATCTCCCCTGACATTTGTTTCCAATCAAAACTCCAATTCCCCTTTTTTTCCAGTTCAGAAACCTGCAATAATAGAGTTAACCTTTGCTCCGTACTCCCCTCACTCTGAGGCAGTGGCTTAAGGCCAAACCGTACCCAACACCAGCGTCTGGTAACCAATTTACTCAACTCTAAGCTGTGAGTTATTGCAATTGAAGGGCATTCCTCTGGTCCTCTCGTCAGCTTTGTAACTTTCTTTAACAAGTGACATTATTGTCCTCTAATTACACCTTTCAAATCACAAACGCAATCTCAGAGGAGTCATCTAGACGGATGTGCCTTGTTAGATTTGGAAATTCCTTTTATCCTGGTACCACCTTGAACAGTTTCACCAATTCAAATAAAATGAAATAAATCTTTAAAAAATTTTGAAAGCAAAACTTGTTGACTTGTGAATATAAATTCAGCCAAATGAAAATCAAACCTATTTGATTCCTCCTCCTGGAGTCTAATAAAAAAGACGATTAATCTGATGCTCCGTTGTCGCCAAATGCTGACTTCATTGCTCACTTTAAGTGCCGCAGCTTGTTTTCACAAATGCATGTCCGCCAGAATAGCCAGCCTGCCTTTAAAGAGCCGAATCTTGTGTCAGTTGTGTCTTTGTGTTGTTATTGTTTTGTTTTTTGGCCTCCGAGGGCATGAGGTGGCGGCGGTCCAGAGAAGGACAAAGACCTGAGGTGCTAAACAAGGCTTGGTAGGAGGCCTGCCTCTCTCCTCCCCATTTCACAATCAGCATGTGGGCTTCAGGGTGGCTGACAGCCCAGCAAGCTCTAGCTGCTGATATATGGAGCCTTGTGGCTTTGAAGAGAGACAAACTCTTCTGTCTGGAAGCGCCAGATGAAAACGCTGCATGTTTACCGCTGAGACACCACCGTCTGTCCTTGTTTGGCTCCGCTTGTGTGAACTTGAACTCTAAATTGCATGTGAAACTGTGCAAATGGATTTAATCATGATTCATAGACAGAACCAGAGTAGGTTTGGTACTGTATTACATAAACTACATGGCCTTCATTCATTTAATCTTGTAGAACATGTGTATACGTGCACTGGGTGCTACACTGGCCCACATGGAGAGCGTTAGTTAACCCACTGCAGTCTGGGCTTCCCTCTCAGGCTTTAAACAGCTGTGTATGTTTGCCAGCACATCCTTCTTGGCTCATTTCTGCTCCCCCTCTCTCTCAGTAATCACAGCTCTGTGCAGGGCTAAATGGAAGGGTTTGGAGAGAGCACGCAAGCCTGTGGTCCCACGCTGGACTCCTCGGCTGGCCTCGTAATGCTCACTTAGGCCTGCAAGCTCCATATGCATCTAAACACAAACACAAGCCCTGGCAGAGACACGCTGTCAACCAGACACTCACATACAATGAGAGTTCACAAACACACACGGCTTATTTAGACAAATAAATGTATATCTAAAATATTCATAGTAGAGAAAATCATCTTTCCCATTAATGTGTATACAGTATATAATTAATAATAGTACGTGTATGTATATTCAATAGAGAGGATCTTTTTTTCTCACCAAGGCTTTATTTATTTGATAATAAATACAGTAAATCTGTAAAACTATGAAATATTATTAACATTTAAAATATTTTTTTTTTATTTCAATACATTTTAAAATGTAATGAATTTTCAGTACCATTATTACAGTATTTAGTCTTGCATGGTTCTTCAGAAATCATTCTAACATTGATAATAATAAATAAATCTGATAAAAATAAAAATAATCTGTTGATTAGTTGCTCGAAACATTTTGAAAAAGTGTGCTGCTCATATATATATATATATATATATATATATATATATATATATATATATATATATATATATATATATATATATATATATATATATATATATATATGGTGTGTACATTTGGCAACAGAAAAAAAAACTGAACATCGAAATGTTTTGGGATTTTTTTTAAAAGGTGTAAAGAAATCTCTTATGCTCACCAAGGCAGCATTAATTTGATCAAAATACAGTAAAATGGTGAAATAATATTGTGAAATTTTATTACTATTTAAAACAACTGTTTAAAATGTAATTTATTCCTGTGATCACAGCTGAATTTTCAGCATCATTACTCCAGTCTTCAGTGTCACATGACCCTTCAGAAATCATTCTAATAATATTGCTCGAGAAACATTTCTGATTATTATAGTTGAAAGCATTAGTGCTGTTTTTTTTTTGTTTTTTTTTTCTTATAAAGTTTTCATTTTTCATTTGCATTTCTTGCTTAAATTATTAATGTCTTTTTTTTTATGTTGTAGACCCAAAATGGTATGTAACGTATGTGCATGTATACTTATTTTCCCTTGTCTACTGATTTTGACATCTCTGCTCAGAATAGTTGCTAAGTGAAGGGTTTGGCACTGTGTGTGTATCTTTTCTTTGGTATACTATCTAGAAAATGGACAACAACCAAACAAGAGGAAAACAGGGTCACAGGGTTATTGCTGAGTGGCCCTCCAAATCAATCCTTCTAGACATTAATGACTGCCAGAAAACACTACAGAGAGTTATTATAAAGGCACTTTGTGAGGGCAGAAATTGCTACAGTATAAATGAGTACATTACAGTGCATTTCGCTGAAATCATTGCTAATCCACATTAACTGAATAGTGTAGTTTGTCAGAATGCATTTCTGTGGAGAACGAGGTCTTCTTTATTTTACTTAAGCACCAGCAATCTAATTCCGTCTCTTTTTATGTGTGCATTTGGAAGAGGCGAAGCGGCACTGTCGGACTGTCACGTGTGCGCCATGAGCTGCCATGCTAACTTGGACAGGCCTTCTTGTGATTCACCCAGCTGGGTTTTAAATTGGTCAGTATGACTGCATCTCCACCTGGTTCTAATCAGTGAAATCTATTAGCGAGTGGCCATCCGATGATGCCACATGTCCATGAGATTTAAATGCAGGAGATGCAGTCATCCAACATCAAACAAATTTGAAATGAAGACTCCGCTCCAGAGAATGGAAAGTGAGATGGTTTTGTCTTGGGAGGTGATGAGGGTTATAAAAACTAGCGGTTCTTGTTTCCAAAACCAGGAATGTTAATACCCGTTTGGGTTTTACCTATGTCCTGCAGATCATGTGCAGTGCTAAAGAGCAGAGCATGAGAGATCAGCATGTGAGCGGCCAATAACACCACCTTTCATGCTGAGAAGCAGAGTTATTGGATCCTTACAAAGGCATTCAATTTAACTTTGCCAATAAACCCTTTTGTTTGAACCCCTCCCATGACAATAGGGCATTAGAACAAATCCACACACGAGAGGACGGCCCGCACATCTTCACAGCTTTTGTCTCCTCTACAGAGGGAAAACAAACTGCTTGTCAAACAACTGAGTGGCTTTTTTTTTTTTTTGGTCTTTTCTTGCTGCTTGTTTGTTTTTGGGCTTTGGGGCTGTAAAGGCCCTGGCAGAAGCTGTCTGATTTTTCCCAACTCTAATGAGCAGGAAAGGAGGCTGTTTCTGTGTAGAAGAGGGAGATTTGTTCACCTTGCTGCTCAACCCCTGCAAAAATCTCCATTGTTCCTGTTTGCTCTGAAAGCACAGAGCTCTCAATGGCTGGGGGTTTTCAATATGTGAGCAAACTTCCTCCAGCTAATGATTTTTCAGCAGTGGGAAAGAGAGACAGAGAGATAGCACACCCTTGTTTGCTGGGCCACCGGACTGTTAAGCTTCATTTGGGTGGGCATGTTTCAACAGTGGCTGTCCCGGGCCTCATAAATACTGATTGTTTTGGACTAAGGCAGCCCAGGTGCATTCATTGTGCCATAAGCCTTTGCGGTAAGAGCCTGTTGTTCTGCGATAGTATCGTTTTGCTTACCCCCTCCAAAAACACGTTGCTCGGTGCGGTTAGGTCACAAAAACGAAGCATGGCGATGAATTGCTCATCTGACACATGATCTGTGCAGTGCATTACTGTGCTCAACACCCTCACTTTTATACGTCCTAATGTGGGAAGGAAAATAAGGGCAGCCATCTTCGTGTTTCAGTAGTCATTTACTTTCACTCAGGCAATCACATCACATGGAGGTCTTTAATGAGTTATCCAAGGGTCTTCACATGAACCGTTGAAAGTAGAGCCTGGTAGCTTTAGACAAGATTATTATTTAGTTTTAATATTAGTATCCAAATTAGCACTTCTCAAGCTGAAAAAAATACACATTGGCGATAATAAAATAACACACTGCAAGTTAAATTATGTTTTTGTATGTACGTTTGGGGTTTGTGCAAATATTTAGATATTTTTGAAGAGTTTGGCTACATAACACTATAAACCCAGTTTGATTAATTTGAGTGAAAATGTGTTTTCTTTACTAAGGAAGTGGCAAGATGAAAACCACTATTTTCTGTTTAAAACTTTTACATACTGTAGCATCTTTAGGTTATAATAACATACAAAATTCAAATCCAGATTTTGATTTATAAAGATTTATTATAAAAACAGATTTTTCCTCCCAAAATCCACTGAATCAATGTAAAAGTTATCTTTCATATTGAAACTGTTGACAATACACAACAAAGTAAATTGATCCACATATGACAGGCTCTGAACTTAGTCATTACTAATCTTATTAATAGCTTACGTTTCTTACCCACCGCAGAAACCACCACACCAATTTTTTAGGGCTGAACAATAAATTGCATGCTATGGTCATGCATATCTCATCAATAAAGCAGGTTCTTAGATGGTGATTATTAATACATCTCCATCATGTGCTTTCAGATGGAGCAGCATTTAATATACGATTCATCTGCTGTTGATGTTTGGTTCACTGTATTTTATTTTGGTAAACTACCAACTGCGCTGTCAAGTTAGCAATGCTGGAGCTGAAATGTTTTGTGTATGTGTGTGTGTGTGTGTGTCTGTGTGCGCTCACGCACTGGCGTGATCACTTCAACTGTTTCCTTATACCAGCAAAATAATGCATCACCGGAAAAGGTCTACTTTTACATTTGTGTGCACTCACAATAAAAAACTAAATATAGAGCTTTTGTAAAATAAAGAAAACTAAGAGGATGATGATTTCTGCAATTTTAGTTTCCTTTTTGTGAAAAAATTAAGAGTGTCACAAAAATGAACTGAAACTCAGCATATAATGTTATAGGCTGCATTACGTGTCACACTGTTTTTCCGCTTGTTTATCTGTTAACTAAATACAATTTATTTCAAGTATTTATTCCTTGTATGTATATATGTACTGTAGATTTTATATAGGCTATATAACATTATAATTCAATATAATATTGATAATATTTTTTTAAAGAAAAAAGAAATGAAAAGAAACCTACCTGTAGCATAGTAGATGTGTTGTTTTTCATGTTGTTCAAAAATTTATATATACTGTATATACATATACATATATATGTGTGTGTCTAATTTATTTATTTCGAAATAAATAAAGAAAATAAATGAATTATTTTATTCAGCTAGAATAAATTACATTAATGCATTAAACTTAACAGTAACAGGAAATATATAAATTTTACAAATGATTTCTAGTTCAACTGAATAATAGTATAGTAGTAGTAGTGGTAGTTTCTTGAGCAGCAAATCGGCGTGATTTCTGAAGGATCATGTGACACTAAAGACAAATTATGCAAAAAATTCAGCTTTGATCACAGGAATAAATTGCCTTTTAACATATTTAAATAGTTATTTCAAAATGTGTTAACCTTCAGTCACACATTAGTTTGGGGGCCAGTTTTTGCTATTAACTAGTAACTACAACTCTTGCCTCAGTAAACTTTTTAATAGTTAGTAATACAATTATTAAGTTTAGATATAGACCATGATTAAGGAATCTAGAAAATGGTCATGCAGAATAGGGCATTATTATTCACTTTACAAGTACTAATTAACAGCCATTATGCAGTTTGCTTTCGGCTGTCAAAACAGCACTTTGTAAAGGATAGGATGTTATTATATTATACAGTATGGTAGAGACATTTCCAAAATAAATAAAAAATGACACTTCATATCAAAAAGGTTGCTGACCCCGGTTTAAAGTTACGTCTAAGTACAGCAAACCTTCAAAAACCAGGATGTGATGAGAAAACCTGACAGTGCAGTTTGAGCAGATGCGCCGCTGTGGAAAAAATATTAATGAGGTCATAAGTAATGACACAGGTTAACTAGCTGGTGCACCCCACCCTACAAAGGCTAACAGTGGTCACTTAAAATGATACGTGAAATGTAGTGAGATATTGATCTGGTAAGCATTTCTATTTAAATTTGAATTTAAAATCCATTTCAAAGATTTAAAACATGAATGGCATTGAGTTTTATCCATTGGTATTTTAATTTTTGTATCTGCAGTCCAGTCAAGAAGTTCTAAACTCAGTCTGAAAGGCTTTTCATGGCACTGTTGGGAGTTTTGATAGACTCTGGAATCTATGGAGGATTTGGAGGTAGAGCTTGTGTTGATCCCGGTTCCTGTGTCCAGTGATGCATGGTGAAGGCAGCTGACCCCAGGTGCCCTGCAGGTGTACCGGGGACGAGTTGACTGGAATGTGGCCTCACACTGAGAGATTCCCATCAGCCCAGAATTCCTGAGATGGGGAGGAGACAAAGGGGCTGTTCTGTGATGGCAGAGCTCAACAAAGCCCCTAACTCACCTTGACTGACTGTAGATTATTGGTCTGCTTGCAGGAAGATGTGTTTCCAAAACAGATCATGTGGAATCAGGTGTCAGTTTTCAGTGTTTAAACAGTGCAGTGTGTCATCTCTAAGAGAGTAGCTTGCTTTTGTCGTTCTGTCCAAATGGATTTGCTGTTTTGGCCATGTAAGTTACTGCACAAGAGAAAATGTTTATATCTAGGTCGAGAAGAAACCTTAACCTCAAAAAAAAAAAAAAAAAAAAAAAATTCATAGTTCACCAAACAATTAAAATTCTGTCATCATGTACATACTCTCAAGTTGTTCCAAATCTGTATGAGTTTCTTTCTTCTGCTGAACACACACACAAAAAAATTTGAATTTCTATTCTATTTCTATTTTTGTATGGAAAGAATATACTGTGGAAGTCAATGTTGAGCAGCAACTGTTACCCACATTCTTCAAAATATCTTCTATTTTTGAGTGAACTATTCCTTTATTAAACAATTTTAAGGAAATTCTTATGGTCAAATTATGAGGACTTTATAAGAAATCCAAGTGCAATTCTCATACATTTTCTTAAGAGCATGTGTAAATCTGACTAATAACTGTACATTTTGTGTTAGTTTTTGAGTGTAAAGTGTTAAGTTATCAATGTTAGGAGAAGGTATTTACTGTATAGGTAACCATGTTGCTAACTTGTTTTGGACATTAGAAAATAAAAGTAGGAAATATGTTAGTAGTACTAAGTTTTTTATAGTATTATAAGACTAATTATATACTATTATAAAAATCCCACTAAATTAATTAAACTGAGATTTTAGATCAGTGTATGTACGGCTGTCCTAATTATAAGATATATATATATATATATATATATTAAAAGATTATATGTTATTTCTTTTAGATCAACATATGTACACTACTGAGCAAAAGCATTTTCGCCAACAAAAAAAAATGGTCATAAGTCATTTATTTCTATATTTTGGGAAATATCAGTTTACATTCCCAAACATTCATTTTTCCATTAACTGTAATAATCCAGTGAGCTTTTTGTCTGAGATCAGCCAGTGCTCCACACAGAGATCTGATCTGATCATCATCAGTCTGTCTGGAAAGACATGAAGACACAGAACAAACTGAGACTGACTCAATCCAGAAGAACTGTGCCAATGTCTCCAAGACGCTTCAAGAAAATAATGGTAGTAAAGAAGATTTTTATTTTAAATAATGTTTGGTGAATCTGACCTCTGATAATAAGGTCAGTAGGTCAAGAAGGTAACCCAGTTGTTTTATGTATCGGTCTGTCCAGGTGTCCACTTGTGAATTATAGGCTGCAGTGTTTCCAAAGAGAACATTTTCCCTCAAGAACATTCACTTCTCTTCGACTATTTGAGACATTTTAGATTATCTCTGGCATTGGGTTAGCCTGTGACCTAAACTTCCACAGCCATTATTCACTTCCTCTGCCCAGTTCCCTCAGAGGTCAGAAGTCTTCAGTCCAGGGTTTCGCTTGTCTACAAGTGACGGCATCGTAAAAACCAAAAATCTAATTCATTTAAATTTTATTCTATCAAACCAATGTTCTAATAACAGAACAGAAGTGATTGGTTCATGCTTTCAGAATCCAGGTCACGTCTGTGCTTGACTGTTTCGATTTCGAACAGTTTGACGTCAAGTTGAACCACACTGTCTTACATCTCTTTGTCTTGTACTTAAGCGTTGATGTATTGAAGGAAGGCTTGTTAAAATTAGCCCCGAGCAGTTCTATTACCTGCTGTGACACCAGAAACGCCTCACTTCGAACAACAAAAGAGCGCAAAGGAATTCCAGCAATGTGGGTTATGGCGCGCTTTACAGCCTTTCTGCCTCAATTCCCCATTGTTGTGGAAAAAGTGGTGATGTAGTTGAAAGGAACAAAAACAGCCACACATTCATTAAGTTAATGAATAAACCATCACATATTTGTGAAACACTTTCACGATCATGAAGGCAACCATAAATAATAAATAGACCTCACTCGGCCTCTCAAAGCTGATGTGGCGTCGTAAAACTGACAGTTTGACTGTAAAAAAAAAACGAAACAAAAAAAAATTCATCAAGGGAGGCTGACAGTCGCTCACCAGAAACCACAGTGTTGCATCTCCAGATCCGCTTGTTTTGGTGGAAATATAAACATTTAACAGTGACAATGTAATTGTGTGTGGTATGTAAGAGATATAACCGCATGATGCATATTTCTCAGAGGAATTCATTTAAATATTGGCTTTGGGCAAAAACAAACAGGATCGTGCAGAGATAGGCCCCCTGTTGACTGCAGAGATGGGCGGCTCTGCAAAGACACAAATATTTTCGCTGATGGTTTATTTTCCTGTGAGAAAACAAACACTTTGTGGTGTTGCTATGGTGAACGGTCCTGGGTAAAGAGCGCTGGCAGTCGAAGGAATTGGGAGGAAAACGCTACGAGAGTTTTTCATTACTTCAGGGGTGGGAGGACGAGCATTAGACTCTTACTTAAATGGATCACCGCGTCAGCTGTTTTTGAATGCTGATGGGCAACAGAAACCCATTAATGTATTGTAGAATTATGTAGAATTTTGTATCTATAAGGATTATTTTCTTCTTTTTATACCTAATTTATATCTACATTTCAATGGGATGTGACCTTGCTCAAGGGCATAATAGTGATTCAGTTTGATGTGATACCTGAACCTGTTTTCCAGTCTTCTCTTATAATAATAGTAATAATAATAATAATAATACATGTATTTATTTACACTGGGATTTTATCATGCTCAATAATAATAATAATTATTATTATTATTTACTTTAATAGTTATCACCTAGAGTTTCACCTAGCTCATGGACACAATACTGATGTATGTGAACCTTTAACTTTTTGTCCAATTTCCTATAAATTATAGTTATAGTTGTTGTTATTGTTATTATTTGTAGCAGTATCTAACTTGTGTGCTACATTCCAGGTGTTTTGAAGTTTTGCAAAAGAATTGTGTCTGTAACAAACACAAATTTATATTGTTGATTAGTGATAATCTTTTCCTTTGCTGAAATCTCCTTCGCGTTTGGATTATATACAGATTTTAATCAGCATATAGGTTTGAGATGAGTGTTTCTGGTTGAACTGTCACTTTAACTTTCAGCAAACATCAGGTGTCCCGATGTATGACAGAATATTGTCAGCATTTGTTGTTATTCGGCCTCATTGTCTAGTAATTGACTATTATATGTATTATCTTGGCTATTCTCAGATTCAGCCCATTCGTTTTCTTCTGTGTTGAGATAGCAGTCGAGAGTGGAGTGCTGGAAGAGTTTTCTGCTCTCTTGATGAGACTAGATGCACATATGTAACTCCTTCACAGACGTATGCTGGGCCATAGTCAAGTGGTCACATTTTCTCCCAGTCTGGAGAGTGAGTCACATCAAAACATCGATTCTGAATGCGCTTCCCTATTTCAGGACACTAAACTAAGTTTCAAGGTTTTTTACGGTCTCTTTCACAAACACAGATGTGTATTCACATTGTCTGTCTCAACAGATTGTCTTTTTCACTGGCTCGGCGTGTTTCCACGGCACTTACAAAATACATCACCTAATTACACGAGAGCTCTAAATCAGAGAGATGTGATAATATCTCCATCTGGAATAAATAAGTGATAAATACATGTGATAAATATTTGAGTTGTCCGGGAAAACCTTTAAAGGGAGCCAATGCGATGAGACAAATAGTAAAGAACTTCCTCTTGTTATTTTTCTGGAAGTTTGGTTTTGGGAGAAAACTGTTGACCAGGGATGGCGGTCAATCATTAGCCAGCTGTATTATCTTCGGCTTTATTAAGGACATAAAGCATGTATCTGAGCGTCAGTCTTTTGAACTTCACAATAGAGTGCAGATGTTCCACAGATCTGTATGAATTGACTGATATCTTCATAAATGAGATCAGCTGTTCTCGTAGGGATGCTGTAAAAGCCTCGAGTGTAAAACTTGGCTGATGAGAAAGCCTTTCTCGTATTCAGCTTGCTTTTTTACCATTAAAAGACAACTGATACACTCATAATAGAATGCCAAGGTTGCGTAGTTTGAAAATAATACATGTCTTCAAACATTTAGTAAAGCTTTTTGATGGAATTATGTCTCCTGGGATCATGCTGCATGGTTTTGTGTAATATAGTAATCAAGTTTTGCTGTGATCTCCGAAGGCTATGTGTGGAGGATTGTTCTTTGTTTATGTGCAGGCATGTGTACAATAGATACTTTCTCATTGACACCTGCCTCATCATTTCTTTCTCACACTCATTACATTGACAGATGGACCACCTTGATTCAGGGTCAGGAATGATGACCGTTTTTAAGATACTGAATACCTATGGCAAATAAAATGGCAAAAATAAGATTGCATACATTAAATGCACAGGCTTAAGTTTTTATAAGACAAATGTGAAGAATGTGTTATACTGTATGAGATTGAAGAATTTAGTTTGATTAATTATGCAGTTTGTAAGTGGATAAATCTCACATAAAATTTCAAAAACATGACCATTAAACTCAAATTAAAACAGAGAAATTGAAATTATATACTTATATTTCTAAAAATGTGTTCCTGTAGCTCAAGTGGTAGAGCATTGCGTTGTAAAGCTGGCAATGTTGGGGGTTCGATTCCCCGGGAACACATGATAGGTAAAAATTGATAGCCTGAATGCACTGTAAGTCACTTTTGATAAAAGCGTCTGCTAAATGCATAAATTTAAATTTAATTTTTTTTTTAAACAAAAGGAAAGGTAATGTTCATCACCCCCCCACCACCCCACTATTTCAATATATATATATATATATATATACATTTGTTTTGTTTTTTGATCCAGACACATTTTCATGAGATTCATTAAATTATCAGACTTGCATCAGATTCAGTTCACCATGATCTGATTTATTTTGGAGTTTCCTTTTGTTTCTCCAGCAGGTTCGTATCTGTGTTTGAGCACTCAGCATGACTTCAGACTATAAGCAGAGATAAATTGGTTTCTCTGTTTTTATACCATGAGTAAATCAGCTCCTTGGCTTAATGAGAACTGCTGAAGCTGACACTTGACTGACACAGAGAGATAATAGAGCAGGAGGATCTTTGAAGCTGTGCTGACGGCTGCCTGACCAACGTCTGTGAGTCAGCCGGGTGACCTTTGACCTCTCAGCCCAGACGCAGGCATTGCTGAGCGTCACCGGGCGACCTGTCACTAGCGACTCCCTCTGGTATTTGCACCTTCTAGAACAAACATAGCTGGACCCCGCTAATAGTCTGTTCTTGGTGCTTCTCTAGAATAGTTTATTTTGATCGGTTAATCATTTTGTATAATGGCCTCTAAACTATATAATAGTTAAATGAAAAAAGATGTATACAGTGACCTGCTGTAATTTTTTTTTCTTAAAAACTTTTTTGTTAACAGAAACAAGAGCATAATATAGTTTTAGTTGTTCAAAAGATCTAAATGTACCTTCCCTATAAAGATCTTGTATTGTTACTATAACCATATTACTCACGTTTCCATTGAAAAAATATCTTATCTTGTAACCCCAGAGGAAAATCATGATTATTACAGATATAAATCTGTAATTTTCAAATATACCTTGATTTGTTTCCATATTTCTAATTGAAGCTTCTTCAATTGCTAACAATTCAGGCTTGTCACCTAACTCCACTGAGCCAATCTTTCTCCACTACACTAAAGTATTTAAGTTAGTTGCCCAATAATAATTTTTTTTAATTGGGAAGCCCAAACCCTACTTGATCTTTAGGTTGGTTTAGATTTTGTTGTTAATCCTAGCTGTTTTCTTGTCTCAAATGAAGCTGCTTATAATAGATTCTAGCTGTAATTAAGTGGAATAAAGAATGGAATAGATTGAATTACATACAAAAATCGTGAAAGTACAGGTCCCACCATGGACACAGGGAGTGTCTTCCAAAAAATGATATCATCTTTAAGCTGATCAATTTTCTTTTTCCAATTCAATTTTAAGAACATTTCAGAGTTTTTTTCGGTGATTATTGACCTACTCTTGATTTATGCAACCAAAATTGTGTCAAATTACGTGACATTCTGTATTAGCTGGGACTCTGTAACGAACTGCTTATATGGCTGTTTTAGCTTCAGCATTACAGCTTTACAGGCTGATAAATGGAGCGCTCTGTCATCTGCCTCTGCCGCTCATGTGCAGGCAGACAGATTATGAGATGTGTTGAAATTGTTTGACATTGCGGTGACACATACAGCTTAGATAGTTTGTGGATTCCGCCACATAGCAGCTGCCGACTGGCTGACAGTCAACAGCCACATCCCATCAGCAACCCCGGTTACATCCTGTTCACCTATTCTGCCTCTGGAACAGCAATTTACTTCCTATGTCCCCTGTTTCTGCTGCTTGCTTCTCCAGGTGACCACCTCTTAGATGTTTTGGAGCCAGCTCGATTACAGCAACAGAGGTGCTGTCTGTCTCCGTGTGTCAGTACACCTCAGAGACCCGCTGATCACCCGTTTTTGACAAGCAAACACACTTTAATGACAGCTTGGTTTAAGTAATTAGCTTTCCAGATGCAGGGGAACGGGAAGTGCTTTTTTTAAGCCTGTCTTCCCTGTGTCGCCCAACACACCACAGCTTGGAGAACCCATCAAAACACGGTCTAAAGAGAATCAACCGGAATTATCCTGTATGGCTACCTCCCCCTCTTAATTAGAATTTTAATGACCTTTATGAGTTGTTCTTGGAAGTATGTGGTTCCTTTACTCTTCCCGGCTCCCATTAAATCCCTCCTAATCACTCCGGCCCAGCCTCTACATGGCTAATGCTTCCTGCATCTTTTATCTCTTAATAAGGAGATAAGACATGGAAATTGATTCATCTCCTTTCACTGTGTGGAGTATTAAGCAGATTATTATTGTTGTGATAATTACTTGGCTGTGCCACTTGCTACTTTTATTCTGCATGGCGAGTGGGTTTTTAATAGATCAGTACCCGCTTTTTACCCCGGCTGGGCTTTAATGAGACTGAGACGAATCCCGAGAGTAATTTAATAAAAGATACTAGCAAATTTAAATGGCAGGTGTTTGCACAAGCAGCTCTTTCTTTTGCATTTTATCTGTAATTAAACATATTGATCGTTCAAGAGGATGTTTTTATATGAAAAAGCACACATGCTCCATATTCAGTTTCCACTTTCTCCATGCTGCACATACCATGGATATTATACTATAAAATTGAACAATATCTGTGACCTATTTTGACACATAAACTACAGTATGGTTGCTCAATTATGTGGTGTTTATTTTCATTCCTGTAAACATGCCAGGTGTTTTTCTTGTTTCTGGGCGGGTCAGTCTGTACAGTATGTATCAAATGCAGACAGCATCTACCTTACCCAAAGTCCTGAAATCCCCTTTCAGCACAGCAAGCACATGGCTGAATGTTTATTTCTCAGACGTTGTGTGTGTGAGCAGGCGACGTCGAGCCCTAAACACCTTGTCCAGAAGCTCCAGGCATCACTCACGTCGCAGCAGCTGCTGCTTGTTCACACCGTGCTGCGGCTGAGTGTCTGACCTCCCTAAATCCTGCCCACGACGCCACATCTGAACAGCGGTCAGAAGAGAACCGGGATAAACCTCCAAGAGTGGCTGATTTGTTAGGTGTGAGAGGAAAGACGGAGACAGTCCATTTCCGCGAGCGATACAGAGCCCCATTCTCCATTCTCACAGCACAACTGGCCAGAAACGGCGCTCGCCTGAATGGCCCTCCAATAAGCCTAGCGGGACCACTCTGTAAAATGGATATGTAATTCACAATTTTCAGCGGATGGTTCTATTTTTCTTTCTTTAATTTTTTTTCACTCCTTTTGGCTCTGTGTGTTTTGTGAGGTTTTCTCCGGTATGCTGATATTAGTCACTGTTCCAGGTCTGTTGCAAAACATGCCAGGTTCGTGATGAAATATTTGTGTTGGGATTTTCTTTTTTTTATGTTGAAATGCTCTTGAGTGTGTATCAACAAATGAGAAACATATGGCCTCTAAAATGTAGTCGAAAACAAATGTTCGCTTTCAGCTGTCACTGGGTACCTACTTTTATGGGGTAATAATTTACAAAATAATAGGAGCTGGGTGCTAATATCTGGCATTTCTTACTAAAATAACTCACTGTAGCACCTGAGGCAACAGCAATGGAATTTAGGTGAAGTAAAGGACCACCCAAAGCTAGCACCCCACCTGTATTAAGGTACTTGCGCTGGCCAGATTGGAGCGTACAGATTGGAGCCACCTTGTCTGGTCAAACACCTCCTTTGACCCATGTTTAATCGATCCGGACACAAACCCCACCGTGTTTCCTGCAATCCCATGCCACCTAATTTCATCCAGACAGGCTTGATTGAATGTGCCAAAGTGATACTCCCGCAAACAGAGACTGGCGTTGATTGCTTGAAAGTTCTGTTGACCCTTGACCTCGAGGGTGAAGGTTTTAGATGCTCTTCCAGGAGGCATCTCATTCCCAGATCGGATAGATGAGTCACTTGTCAGCATAGACGGGTCAGGCCTGAGTGCTCAGGGTTAAGGAAACTCACAGCTGCTCTTCTGTGGCCTTTGATCTGAATGTGTTGTGTTAAAAGCAGGGCCTTGTCCGGGCTTCTCACTTATTCACAACAGTAGGAAGGGATGGTACACTTTGAATTTTATTTGCTTTTTATAAGTGCCTGTTTCAGTGTTGCCTCTGTGTCTGGTTGAAGACATATCAAAAAAGAACAAAAATGTTAAAAACATGAGTGACGTTTGTCACACTTTTTGCAGTTGATGCACATGGTGGTGTTTACAGCCTGCATCTGTGAGGCGGACATCTAAAAAAAAGTGTATTACTTAGATTTTACGATTTTGGATTAGCCACAAAAGAGCTATTCTTCTAAGCAGCTTAAAAATCGATAATGATGCCAACTTTAGATATTTTCATCTGTTTTTTTTTTCAATTTAAATACATTAATTTTGAGTTTAATTCCAGAGTTAATCCAAAAGAAAGTTCTTAATGCTTAACCAAATGCTTAGGTGTTGACTTTATTGGAATCAGTTGCATTTTACAGTACGTGTTGAAAGAACCCAAACATACTTTTTCTCTAGTAGTTGTGAAATTTGACTAGATGTATATTTGAAGTGGATTGCAGTTGAAATATTTGTCCAACAGGATCTTCGCTCCCTTAAGTATTATACTTGAACATTCATCAGAACCTACGTGTCAATTGTCCTTTCCTCACCCAGAGCACTCAACTGTTGTGTTGAACAGGAGACCATGGATTATCATGAGTATATTATGAGTGCGGATAGCTTTAGACCATGAGTAGCTCTTTGTTTCCCCTTAATAGAAAACTTTAAGTTGCTTAATATATATGGTGAGTAACATGTTTTTGGGAACTCTGCCTAAAACAGCACATTCCAAAACTATGGTGTGCCCCAAGGGTCACGTTAAAGGGACTGTGGTAAAGGTGGTAAACTTACACCTTCATTCACAGTTTTGTTCCTTCTCACCCTGTAGTACGAAGAGCAGTTACATTGCCTTTCACTAACTTTATCATTTATTGTCCTAACACTCAGGAAGAGGGTTTTCACATGTTGTTTCACAGGGGCCCTACTCACTGATGTTCACTTCACTTGACAAAATGTAATTAGTTATAATCAAGACTTCCCAATTAAGTGATGCAGTAAATGTCTCAATTGTTCAGTAAATGTTCAATTGATGTTTCTGTAACTGTCTGCTACACTGGTTACTGTACACTCTTATCTCACTTGCTCCAATGCCCAGAGTGAGAAACTTAGAGCTCTGATCCCGCCTCATGTTTAATTGAGAGAGCTTGGAGGTTTGCTGGCCCTGTCACTTCTGATAACTCAAGCTGGCCAATCCCAGACTCTGCAGCCCTGCCCATCTCTCTTTCTCCACCTCAGGGGGTGTTCTTTGGTGTAGGCACACTCAGTAGGACCCATATATGGACTTCGACAGCTGGGGTCCAGATGTTCCCTAGCTAAATGTGAATGACAGGTCCTGTTTTTGATGCATCCTGCATCTCTCCATACCCCTTTACACTTTCTTGTGGGTACCTTGATTCAAGGCCAATGAATTCTATCTTCGTTTGTTGCACTTAAAAAGCAATCAAGCACCAATTTATCCATTTTCATGCTGAATTGCTCCAAATTACTTTGTAGGTAAACGGGTCTCATTTAATTGGACTGTTGCTTCCTATCTGGATCCTCCCTTTCTGATTTGGCGATGCTCATCAGAGGTAGCCTGCGTGGATAATGCACAGTGATCATTTCAAAATGACTGGAACTAATGCAGGCCAGGTTGATCAGCAATCCGTTTCTTGACCAAAAAGAGACATACTTTAAGAACCACCAGAATATGATGTGTTTTTTTTGCTTCTTTATTTCAGACATAAAAGAAATTATCCAAATATTTCAAGTGGGTATTGAAAAGCAAAGCATTCATGCATTTTGATCGAGCAGGTGGTTCTCATTTCTTGTACAATACAGAACATCTGTGGGTTAGGTTGAAGCACATTCGAACACCGCTAAACTAATCATCCACCAACCCTCCCACACAGACCACCACCCTTTTGTTCAATCTCTTGTACATCATCATGATTAAACAATGGCATGTGATGCATGGAATTAAAAAAGATAACAGATTGTGGACAGGTCTTGTGGAAACATTGAGCAGTTTAGAAACAATGACATTTCTCATTATGGACCTCACAGTGGAAAAGCGCTACAAAGACTTTGATATGATAGGGTAGGGAACCAGATCTGTTTTCTTTGGAGGATTTGTTATTTTGCAGTGCCCTCTCACATTTTAATGAAGCTTTTCAATGTTTTGCAAATAATTAAATCCTGCTTTGGCAGTCTGTCTGACTGAACTCATCCAGTATTAGAAATAGTGTAGTGCTAGATATCTGAAGGAGAGTGGAAAAAAGAAACTCATTGCATTTCATTTAGTTTAGGGTCGCAATAGTTCAAAGCGCTGCACTGAGTGGTGGGTTTATAGATTTGCATATTCCCCCAAATGCCTTAATTTAACCCTTCTTGAAATCCTTTTGATGGTTTTGATGCAAACCTCCCCATGCACCAATATTAATTGCTTTCCTTATTGTTATTCATTTCGAATCCCGCCACTGGCCTTCTCATTCACAGTCATTCCTGATCGGCTTGTTCATCTCATTGTAAGAAGGATCAAAGATGATGGTTTGAGATTGAGACCGTTCTCTGCTTTCACTTGGTAAAGTGTAACTGATGAATTCATCAACATCCATCACATACCCTATTCCCAACCCATCAGCTGTGAAGCGGAGTGCTGTATTACTAAATATTAACACGTCGCCACATCTAAGTTATTCTTTTGATGGTGATTAGGAGCAGGTGTAGGGGAGCAGCTTGACAAAACAGAGAGCCCAACGCTGTAGCTCTGAGTACATGATGGAAGCCTGTTAAAGTGATTTATGGGCTGGAGACCCCTATTTATGCACAATACAGATGTTCTTTACCGGATTATCTATATCAAAGCTGAATGGAGCCAAAGACATGACAAGGGCATAAGTGTATCAAAATAACAGGTCCTGCTATTTAACGTACAACTTGATTAGAATCTAGGTTAGTTGAACTTTGCAAGACTACAAAACACAGCCTTGATAATGGCTGACTTCTTAGGCAGAGGGGCCATTGAAAGCAGCAACCATGGGTTTAGAAGTTCTTCTGAGAGTTGATTACCAGTGGACTTTAAAACCTGGGGCTTATTACATTTCATCAGTGAACAAACTACTCCCTGCCAACCTCTCTACCACCCTTCTGAAAGCCCTGAATCTGATTTATTAATTGCTAGATAGGCCTTGTGCAAACATTGAGCGGCTCTGTGTAAACAGCTTTAAATTAATAACGGACTATGTTCATTCAAACCCTGCTATTACCAGCCCCTCACCTCTCATTGCGTTTCAGCTTCCTCTTGACTGGAGCACTAGATTGCCACTGCAAAACCCTGTCAGGACTGATTTACTGTTCTGGTGAAATTGACCATATCCTGCTGTGTTTACAGCAGCCCCTTGCATTGTAGGTGAGCCATTGCGCAACAAGCTGTGATATTCACGTCACGCAGATGTCAACAAAAGGAATTGAGCATCGATTCCATTGTGGAATCTCATCATTCAAATACAGTCCTGACGTTTTCTCAAAGGAAGTAAGCAAACCCTGATGATTAAAGCGCAAGATCACACGTTGATCTCTCGAATTTGCCTGTCGCTTCCTGTTCGCCCAATGCCTAGCTGTGGTTTCAAAGCCCAGAGGGCAACTCATCAAAACCAGTTTCCATCCACTGGCAATGTTTCCGGCAGCTGTCACAGGGGCTTTTCCAATTCTTTCTCTGTCACTTCCAGCTTTATGAAAACCTCCCGTTCTGGTCTGTAAGACAATCAGACAGCCGATAAGCAATTTGCTACTTCTGATGAGTTCCCCAGTGGTAGAACATTCCTAAACAACTTCAGTTCTCAAACACAAACTAGGCTCTGAACCCTGATGCAAGAGCTCCAAAATAAATAAATGATTCCATGGGCTTGTCCTCATTAATAATCATTGAAGCAATATTACTTTGCTTGTTTGAATAGTTGCTGAATACTTTTTGTTTAATTGGGTGGCAAGACTTGAGGTGTTGGCTCTGAATAATCGTGGGGTGTATTTAGACTTTGGCTGATGAACTGGAAGCACCTTTCTCTTATAAATGGATCTATTTACCTTTAGCACTGGTCTAATGAGCAGGAGGAGAGCCCAGAGATGTGCTGACGTAAGTTCTAATTCAAACAGCATGGAACGAAGGGAAAGCAGCCACACGCTCCTGAAGGGAGTTCAGTGAAAGTCTCAACAGGAGTTCAGTTCAGCGTAAGGAACAGGAAACTCAAGCTACCAAGTTGATTTGCACTTCACCACTCAGATTTATTTTACATCAATTGTGCATCTTCACATAAATCCCCAGTTGCGCCATCAAAGGAATGATTTTGATGAAAAAATGCAATCTGGCGCTCCACTTCTACCCCTTTTTCACAGACAAATAAGGTTTCTGTGGAGTAAAGGCATGGAAATTTCCATTTGGGACAATTAGCTGTGCTAATGAGGCTCTCCATTTGTTTGCTACCATGTTTGCATAATTTACAGGTCATTAATACTGCACTATGTGTATCAGATTGTGCAGCAAATGTGGCTCTTTGATGTCAGCATCTTGATAAAGTCTTGCCACTTGGCTTGTTTGGAATGGAAATTTCGAATTATCACGTTTCACAGATGGTTGTAGTCACCATATTGTTTAGATCACAGTTGCATACATCTTGCCATATCAACCAAACTGCATGCAAGGTAAATGAGTGTAATGCATTTGAGAGCGTGTAAATACAATATCCTCAATGTGGTTACTGATCCTAACCGCCTTGATCGTTGAGTTAATGGTCTCAGTGTGGAGTCTTAATTGCCAGACCGCTCTCAGTGGTGTATGCCAAAGAGACAGGCCTTCTGCCAGCTCATCACATCCTTCCGGCATTAAAAAAGCATGGCATTGGAGGTTCCACCGAACATACGTGGATAGGAAAATATCCAGGAAGGAGAAGCAGAAGTCATCAACTGATGTGATTCATGCATTAGACCTCCGTGTCTGAATGTCTTTCCAGGCTCCAATTTGCTAAGAAACACTTCTGCTCCCTCTCACACTGAAATCAGACCAATCAAAGCTTATTTTATAATCAGACTCCTTCATATTGACAGGCTTTGCCTTGCAATGTTGCGCTCTAAAAGGACTAATCTATTCCTTTAATGAGCCTTGACTAGCATGCTCCCATACTCCCAGGTGCTTATAGAGCACTTCGCTTGGATTGGACAGCTTGTTTTGCTACTCAGTTTTCTGCCCCCTGGGGTGACTGCCACGAGCCGAGAAATGGTGCCAGACCTCTCCGCAAGGTAGTCCTCGGAGAGAAGAGATTGAGAATTGGCGTCTGAGCCTTTCTGATAAACGGGTTGGGGGAGGCTGGTGTAATCTTGCACTTCTGTCAAATTTATAAAGATTACTTGAGTAAATCTTATCCAGGACCTCTGTGCCATTAGTGAAGACCAGGGCAAGGTGCCAAGGTACATACTACACCACAGGCTGTTGCTCTGTTGGCCACCCACTATCATGTCAAGGGCTCCTGCAGATAGCTTCTTATAATCCAGTGCTTTAAAGACTACACAAATCCCTACAGCCTCATCCAATTCTTTTGGATCAAAGCACTTAAGGACCAACAGTCCACCATCTCTCAATTTAAGCATTTTCCCCATCCCCCTCCCTTTTGTGTTAAATAATTATTTTTATTTTATTTTATTTTAATGCTCAAAATGATCGTGGCTTGCTGGTTACTGCATTTTAACTAGCGTTTCAGTAGTTGTTGCCAGTACCAGTTATATTTCACAATATTTAATTCGATAAGCAGAAATACATTTTCTGTTGAGCACAACTTTTAATTTTTAAAGTGAAACATGAATGCAAATTTTAAAAAATTATTAACTCTTTTCCTGTCCGCATTTTTTGAAGTTGCAAGCCACTGCCAGCATTAATCATTTTCACAAAATTTTCATGGGCCCCAGAATATATTGTTGTATGAATACCTGAACATGCATTATGTCAAAAGGAAGTACACTCTGCTTTTTAACAAACTACCTGTTTTGTTTAAGCTTTAAGCATTCTGTTTTTAGCAACACTTGAATTCGGGTAAGTTTCCTTAAAAAGTAAACATTTTGAAGATGAGAAAATGAGAAGCTGAGAAAATAATTTATTTGTCAAAGACTACATCTGGATCAGATTCAAAACAATGATCAAAACATAGATGGAGGAGATTGCTTTAGGCAGTTAGGCAGTTTTAATTTATTTGTTTTTCAAAATTTGATGATTGCGTTATTTTAAACATGCATATATATGCACACTGCTTACATATCAATCACTTGTTTTTGCGTCTTCTTTGCATGTGTTTGATCCGGAGGTTCAGTACTCTTTCAGAAGATGCGTAATAGCGCCTCCTACCATATAACAGTGAACACAACGAAAGGTGGAAAATTTCGTCTGTAGAGGGGGAAGAGTTAATATACAACACATACAATTAACAATAGTAGTCTTCTTCAGGTATTATGTTATGTTCAGAGGTGGAAAGTAACGAATTACATTTACTCGCGTTACTGTAATTGAGTAGCTTTTTTGTGTACTAATACTTTTTAAAGTAATTTTTTAAATCTGTAATTTTACTTTTACTTAAGTATATTTTGTTTAAAGTATTGTACTTCGCTACATTTTAAAACACATTAATTACTGAGTAAAAAAAAAAAAAAAAAAAATCGCTCCCTGGAAACTTCGTCAGAAAATAATGGGCAGGTTGGCAAACTGGCGCTAAAATCACAAGAAAGATGCAGACGGTCAAAACAGGCATTAGTGGTGCAGACACCGCTGAAAACGAAACCCCGTCATATTCTGAAGTTGAACTCGAAGGAAATGAAGTGAACCCCGGGCCATATGTATGCTCTATTATGCAGTGTAAGCTGTACTTGCCTAGGAAGACCAAACTAGCAGCTTATAAAATCTCGACAAGACATCAACCATTCGCAAGAATGTAGAGCTAAGCTAAATAATTGCATTGTTGCATTGGTGGTTAAAATGAAGCTTTGACATTTTAGCAAGAGGTTTTGCACAAATTAGCCAAAAAGACAGTGGTGAGGAGTGTGCTATATATATATCGTCTGTGATAATATCATAATTTTTGTTTTAATGATATGCGCGCGAATTTATAGTGTGTTCTTTCACTGTGTGATTCAGTCTCCTAAAATGCATTTAGAATGATCACAAAATTGAAGATATAGGGGCAGAACAATTCACATATTTATATAATTTCATATATTAAATCAAAATCACACAAAGAAGGCTGTCTTTTCCTCCAAAAATCATCATGAATATATACATACATACATACATATATATAACAGTTCAGTAAACAAGTTAATTAAGAGACTTGCGTTTTAGACACCATATTGCCTTTTTTAGCTCTATTTCTACAACAGAAAATAATTCCAAACACAGCCACCAAAGCACAGTTTTGCGTCTCTGAGCAACGTGACAGTGTTTCGTTCCTGAATGAATCAACCGTTTAAATGATTCGGTTCAATCGCATTGACTCACTTATTAACAGTGACTTGCTGTCACATACTGGCCATTTTAATTTCACATTTAAAGTATCTTTTGATTTTTTTTTTATAATTAATTTCTTATCATTTCAAATGAGTATTCAACATTTTATGTCTTGTATATCAAAACATTATTTATGCATTTGTAACTGCAGGTTAAATGCATTCTTGTCCTGCACTAAACAGTGTAATACATCTAAATGCCACTTCCAATGAATATTCTGCATTTCCTCTGCATTAAAAGATGAGTTTGTTGATAATGATTTGCCTGGTAACAGCCCAAATGTTTTATTATTCTAAATAACTGATTCCTTTAATTAAAAACAACTAGTTTGAGATTAATAGACCTATCCCAGGTGTGTCAAACTCAGTTCCTGGAGGGCCATAGCCCTGCAGAGTTTAGTTCTAACCCTGCTTCAGCACACATATCATTTAGTTTTCAAATAAACCTAAATGATTAGATTAGCTGGATCAGGTGTGTTTAATTAGGGTTATATCTAAACTGTGCAGGACTGTGGCCCTCCAGGAACTGAGTTTGACACCCTTGGCCTGTCCCATTTTTGACTCCCTCCCACTGTTAAAATGTAATTAAGTAATTTTTACTCTGAGTAAATTTTAGATGAGCTACTTTTTACTTTTACTTGAGTAGATTTTTAGACTGGTACTTTTACTTGTACTTAAGTAAAATTTCATTAATGTAATGGTACTTTTACTTGAGTAGAATATTTTTGTACTCTTTCCACCTCTGGTTATGTTATGTTATGTTATTTTATGTTATGTTATGTTATGTTATGTTATGTTATGTTATGTTATGTTATGTTATGTTATGTTATGTTATGTTATGTTATGTTATGTTATGTTATGTTATAACCACTACTGGTACTGAAAGAAGACAGCTATTGCTACTTTTTCTTTTACAGTTTATTATTGACTATTTTTGCTACTGTATCTATGAATAAAATAGGCGTAGAGGCCAATATATATAATAAGAAAAAAGTTAATATTCTTTTGGTTTCAGATCTGTAGTCTTGGCACCAAATATCTGTGCTGGAAAGTAATATTGTTGCATTTTTGTGGGGTCAAAAAATAGCTGCTCCTGTAATTTAACTGTCTACTATATCTTTTGTTTCATATTTTCCCCACAGTGTATTGAATGGCACTGAGAATTCCTGCATTTGACATCAACATTACCTCCTTATCTCCCATTCACCCCTCTCCTCACCTGCTAATCGGATCTCTTTCAGTCAGATGCGTGCCTCTGGGTCACTGCGTATTCAAATGCGCTGTCAGCATAAATCTTTCGGGAGCATGGGCACAGATGCCATTGAATTTCTATTCAGAGTGTTGATTGTGAGTGAGCCAAGTGGCCATGGGGGTTGACTCGCAGATGCATGCACGCTTTCTCCCTGCCACCGTTGTGCCATCTTAGCACCTGCAACATTCCATCCCATAATATCACCATTTACATTTGGTGTGAAGCCAATCTGCTGGTGTGCACACATGATATTTAGGTTCAACTCATTGCCTGATCTTGCAAACACTTGATCTCTTTGAAAGATGGAGGCATAGTAGTGTAAGACCAGATCGGGCAGCTTTAATTGGCTTCCGGCAGCTTGATTACCTGTCGCATCTTAATTAACCTGCCTGCTGGACTTGGCAGATGTAATTGCTCACAGATGTTGCATGAGCCCCAGTTGACACCAAAGACTGTCCCTTTCTCGGATGGAGAGCAAACATATGGTGAAGAGCTTCAATTATATGAAGCTATACATTGTCAGTACAAGCCCCCTATTGACGATCAGCAGTGGAGCAGGGACTCATTTCAAGGCAATAAAAAGACGTAATTATCCAGGCATGATTCAGTTTCAGGGCTTTTGATGTTCTGGCAAGTCAAAAGTCAGCTCTGACACATCAGAGGCCATGGAGGAGGTGTTGTCAGTGCCACAAAGCAGCCATGTTGTTGATGTTATTGAAAACAAACTTGACTGAAACATGCATTCTGAGTAAAAGCAGAAACACTTTTCTGTGTTTCATGGTGTTTTGGCGCTATAACTCACGCGGGACATTTTGATGAGCCAAACATAAAGCAGAGTCCGCCGTTTGAGTCCTTAGTGTGGGATGCATTTTTTAATATGCTGTGGTGCCAAATTACAAAGGAAGAGCCATAGTACAATGATTTATTTCACCTTACACCCTGTCCAGTTCAAAGCTACCAGGTCTAAAAAAAAAGAAGACGGTAATAAAACATATTTTACTATTGGGCATGGCTTTTCCATCATCCTCCAGGTTTTCCAATAATCTTACTCTCAGGTACTTCTTTCCCATAAGGAGGCTGAAGCTTCGCTTGTCTCAGCCAATTTATTAAGATCATACTCGAATGAAAAGCAGTAAGAACTCCTCAGAGAGCCTGTTAGAAAAGACCACTGGTCATGGTCCAGAGCTTTAGAGAAGTCCTTATGCTAAACCTCAGGAGAACCTGCCCAATTACAGTGGTCCCATCCGGACATCAGGGGGTCGTACCTTTAGAATGTCAAAGTGTATTACCAGAACTATATCTGTGTTTCTATACCATTTTTTAAGCTTGCCAATCTTTAACTCACTGAAGAAGCTGTAGTAGCCGACTGCTTTTCTCATATCAGGTTTTTCAGATTTTCCAGTCATTCTGCTCTCAGATAGGTCTTTTGTTCAGCATTTGCACAGCAGTCTTCAATGACTCGTCTCTGGCAGAGCTCAGGATCATGGGGTTTTCCTAAACATAATGGAGCAAGATGATTTGTGCAAACTCTGTTGTTTTGTTAGTTTATCAGTGTTGTATTACTTGTGAGTTTTGCAGTCCAAGGGTTGGGAAGAGCCTGAAAAATAGAGATGGCAAATTGCTGATCTAATGTGGCTAGGCTTGTTTCCTCTCATAAAGAGCAGTAATGGAAGTCAGCCCAGCCCTAGTGTCTAATTGGCAGATACCAAAGCATTCCATTACACGGGATACAAATAGCGTGCACAATTGCAAATCCTCCATCTTATTGTAATCACTAATCTTTGGTTCTAATTTGGCAGCGGCAAGCTTAGTGAAGATGATTGTTGATGAAATGTAATTTTGGACAGAAAGCTGAACATAACCCCCCGCCACTTAGCCGTGCTAAAGGGGGATTTTGTAAACAATAGCACAATGTATGAGAACTGAAGGACGTTTGCTAAACTTTTCCCCACAAAACATTTCAGTGTACAGCAGTGAGCCATTTGGAAATAGTATGTACTGTATGTGTTATTTGATAATCTAATATTTTTTTTTGTTGTTTTAAGGGGCAATGACAAATAAAAGTGTCTAATATCTGTTTTTGACCCATGACTTTAATAAAATGCAAAAAAAAAAAAAAGATGTTAAAGGGGAGGATGTGAGGAGCTTTCATGTTTTTCAAAGTGCATCACTTCCTGTCAGTTGACATCATTTCTTCACACTGCTCTTTCTGCGTCTCTCTCTGCGTGTGGGACGGGGTCCTGTGGGAAGGTGTTGGACAGGTCAAGATGAGAAGCTCTGTTGGGACACCAGTGCTGATGAGAACCAGGTGGCTTCAGACAAACATTTTCATCCTGCATGTCAAGGCCACCAGGGCACTCACACACAGGCCACAGGGTGCACATCTGGGAAATAAACTACAGCAGGATGGGGCATTTTAAGTGTATCTTACTTCTACATGAAGAAACTAGATGTCTTGTCCTAGATCTTTAGTAAATGTGTGTTTCAGGATATTTGTATTGTAAGTAGATCTCATTTCACATGAGCTGCATGAAACTTAAATGTCTGCTCAATGTCTAATCTTGCCACACGCAGTTATTACAGATCTCTTGGCACGAAACAATACTGAAATAACTGCATGGAGGCTCACATTGTTTTTGCCTTCTCTTTCTGGACCAAAAAAATAAATGTGCCTCTAAATCTGGGTAATATGGACCCCTAGAGCAGCAGTAAAGATGGAAAATAATGCTGTAGACTAATACCACAGCAGTTAATTAAGCAAATGTGCTTGTGCAATGCAGCCAAAGGCCTGCTGAAGCTACATTTTAATGTTATACAGACCCAGCGTGCCTCACAAAGCGTGTTGTGAAAGGGGTTATTTGGTTTGGTAATTGTTGAATACATCTTTGCAACATATTTGTGGCTCTCTGGCTGTCTCCGTTCTACTTCTCATTCCTTTTTCCCCTCCCCCCATTTACTTTTTTGAGCCACTTTTTTTTTTAAATGCATGGCAAATTACGTCCAGCTAGACATTGAAAACTGTCTCTCATGAATTTCATATTTTGTTGTAGATGGCTTTGCAAGCCTGATGATATATATACAGTACAGACCAAAAGTTTGGACACACTTCTCATTCAAAGAGTTTTCTTTATTTTCATGACTATGAAAATTGTAGAGTCACACTGAAGGCATCAAAACTATGAATTAACACATGTGGAATTATATATGGAATTATATACATAACAAGAAAGTGTGAAACAACTGAAAATATGTCATATTCTAGGTTCTTCAAAGTAGCCACCTTTTGCTTTGATTACTGCTTTGCACACTCTTGGCATTCTCTTGATGAGCTTCAAGAGGTAGTCACCTGAAATGGTCTTCCAACAGTCTTGAAGGAGTTCCCCGAGAGATGCTTAGCACTTGTTGGCCCTTTTGCCTTCTGTCTGCGGTCCAGCTCACCCCTAAACCATCTGGATTGGGTTCAGGTCCGGTGACTGTGGAGGCCAGGTCATCTGGCGCAGCACCCCATCACTCTCCTTCCTGGTCAAATAGCCCTTGATGCCTTCAGTGTGACTCTACAATTTTCATAGTCATGTAAATAAAGAAAACTCTTTGAATGAGAAGGTGTGTCCAAACTTTTGGTCTGTACTGTATATATATATATAGAGAGAGAGAGAGAGAGATAGAGAGAGAGAGAGAGAGAGCGAGAGAGAGACAGGGGCGCTGCACAAGATCCCGGGCCCTATGCATAGGCAGTCCTAATGCCCCCCCCCCCCCCCCCCCCCTGAAAATATATATTCCAGACTTTTCAAGGGCCCTCTCTTCCTTTGCGGCCCTGGTAATCAGTACTGGTTTTACCCCCAGTCCGACGCCCCTGTATATATATATATAGAGAGAGAGAGAGAGACAGAGAGCGAAAGATAGATTTTTTCTCTTATTGTTATAAGGCTTCAATCATTCCTATCTAAGGACCTCTGAGAAAAGCATATCCTCTGAACCAGCTGGCCGTGGATACTGCTTTCTGTCATGCCCTCAGTAGTGCACCATGGATCCCTTTTTTATATTAAATGTTTAAAGCAAGGCATGCTGATTGAATCAATATGAAATTGACCAGTCACAGATGGTGGAGCTGATATTAAACTGGGCAGAACCTGCCCTAATCCAGTATTTGTGTCCCTTTTCTTTTCCCCAGTGAGAGTATAAGAGCATCTCCGCACAAGATAAATCTACAGCCAAAGGCAGGCCACTTTCTTCTTGTTCCTCATCGCCAAAATATTGTTTGGCATTGCCAAGCCACTGTGCAAATTGGTCTGCATTAGGCGAAACAGTGCCATACTGCAGATACAAGACATCTTAAATCAGCATGTTTAGGAGTGGTTAATTTGATTATCGCTTTAAGATTCCCTATTGCACACTATCAGTTTAAAATAGCAACTTTATTTCTTGAAATGGCACTTTTGTCTTTATGTCTTTGTCTCACAACTGTGGCTTTATTTTCCTAATTTTCACTCAAAATGGCAATTTACTTATTATTTTTAAAGGTGTTATAATTTGCAGATGTTCAGGAAACATGCTAAGTTTACATACCGGTTTATCCAAAAATCAGTGCTACAGCCAATTATTCTACTTTGAAACGTGTGTTTTGTGTCGGAATGTGTGTTTTTGTTTTGGTCTGTGTGACTCCGCCCACTGCCAGTTTACAAAGTAGTATTTTGACACACCTCAATCTGTTAACCCGCATGAGCATCAAGGCTGAAGAGGAGGGGGGTACCACCCTACCTCAAATCAGCCTTGTTGTTCAGAAATTAACAATTGTACATTTAAAAAAAAAAAGGCTTCTCTCTTTAGATGTTGTGAACAATAGCCAGAAACCTCACCCTCCCTTTTTAATATCCTTTCTCATAAAGTGGGCATTTTCATGGTCCCAGAGTTCAGCAGAACACATCACAGAAGGCTTTTAAAATCACACATAATAAAGATGCTGTGAGTTGAGATGTAGCGTTGCCAGAAGTGTTAGAAAAAGCTCTTTCCAGCCAGCCTGAACTGAACACACAGTTTCAGATGACATCTGACAAGTGCAACTCTATTTTAGGCATCTGAGCCTTTTCTGGCCTTTGGAGCCCCGCTGAGCTCAGACTATGGCATCCTGTCAAGCCTTAGTATTATCATCCGCTCTGAGCCACAATGAGTAGTGTTAGTTTTCACAGCAAGACTGATCCCATCACACACAGTGTCATGTAGAAACGTGGATGCACAGGACATGCGGCTGGCAGATGTCTGGATTTCAATCAGGTTCTGGGTAGTAATGTGCAGAAATTAGGCTAATACCCATGAACACTGAATTTTACTGACAGACACTGTATAATGTGTAATTGAGTTAAGATGTTCAATAGTGTTCGGCAGAATTTGTTACATGGTCATCAAATACATAAGAAAGAGTAGGCATGCTTATTTTTTTCTACTCTTTCTAAGTTTTATTAATTAAGTAAAATACTTAAAAGTTAAGGGATTACTAATAGATACTTATAAATACTAGATTGGAAGCTATATTAGTATTTTATTTATTTTATTACATATATGAAGAGTTGTATAGGTAATTTTCTATGCAATAATACACACACACACACACACACACATATATATATATATATATACAGTACAGACCAAGTTTGGACACACCTTCTCATTCAAAGAGTTTTCTTTATTTTCATGACTATGAAAATTGTAGATTCACACTCAAGGCATCAAAACTATGAATTAACCCATGTGGAATTCTATATGGAATTATATACATAACAAAAAAGTGTGAAACAACTGAAAATATGTCATATTCTAGGTTCTTCAAAGTAGCCACCTTTTGCTTTGATTACTGCTTTGCACACTCTTGGCATTCTCTTGATGAGCTTCAAGAGGTAGTCACCTGAAATGGTCTTCCAACAGTCTTGAAGGAGTTCCCCGAGAGATGCTTAGCACTTGTTGGCCCTTTTGCCTTCTGTCTGCGGTCCAGCTCACCCCTAAACCATCTGGATTGGGTTCAGGTCCGGTGACTGTGGAGGCCAGGGGCCTCATTTATAAAATTTTGCGTAAGATTTGTGTCAGAAGTGGCGTACGGATGAAACATAGGACGTGCGTATGCACAGAAATATTCGGATTTATAAAACCGTGCGCACGCACATCCTACGCATTTTTCCCTTAATAAATCACAATCAATTCTAAATGTAGCGCAGCTTTTGCGGCTTCATGACACGCCCATAGTTGCCCATAAATAGTCCGTGAAACGCCCACAAGTTAATATTCATTGATTGCGAAATCATTTCAAACACAGAGAGGAAATCAAAAAAACGTAACTTCACTCAATGTGAAGTAGAAATTATCGTTGGTGAGGTGGAAAAGAGGAGAAAATGTTGTTTTGAGGGCACAGTGTGGGCATTACTAATGCCAAAAAGGCATTTGAGTGGCAAACGGTGGCAGACGCCGTAAATGCTGTAGCCTCACAACCTCGGACCGTGGCCGAAATAAAAAAGAAATGGTCGGACATCAAAGTCGAGGCAAAAAAACGTCTAGCGCTCCATCGCCAGAGTGTGTCTGCCATGGGTGGGGGAAAGGGGACACCGGAGCTGACCCCTCTTGCATCTGACAAGCTACAGATGTCGGTAATAATCGACGTGGAAATGGGAAATTGTTCAGCGCAAATGTAATTTCTTGTTGCTTTCTGAATGGTTGAGACATACGCCATACATTGTTTTATCAAAAATAAAACAAACTAAAGGCATATGCATGAATACCATAATTCCGTAGCTTATGAAGAAATGTTTTACTATGAAAACAACTTTCCCCAGTGGACAATTAATACATCTATCTATTTATTTATCTATCTATCTATCTATCTATATATCTCCTTAATTATCTATCTATCTGTCTATCTAATTGCATCTATATCTGCTCCGCCAGACTGACACACTGACGAGAATATCAGTTTTGTACATTATTTCGTTCTGTTAACTATATTATTTATGAGGATGAATTGCACAACATGCCAATATTATTGCAGAACATATTTCACTTTTCTTTTTGCAAATATGTGTTCATTTGAATTTCTGTTGTAATTTTCGTTTGATTTTTTTTGTTTGTTTCACTGCTGATCGATCAAACGGGTGTTCGTGTAGGCTGTTAATTGTAAGACTTGCTTTGTGAAGTCTTCATGTTATTTATGAGAGGCAGTATTGTCATTTTCACTTTCACTTTCACGTGTTTCTTCCATCGGCCCCTGGTCATCTGGTGCAGCACCCCATCACTCTCCTTCTTGGTCAAATAGCCCTTGATGCCTTCAGTGTGACTCGACAATTTTCATAGTCATGAAAATAAAGAAAACTCTTTGAATGAGAAGGTGTGTCCAAACTTTTGGTCTGTACTATATATATATATATATATATATATATATATATATATATATATATATATATATAATTTTATAATGATAGAGGTGTGTATATATATTAAGGTAGATGAAGGATAAGAGAGTTCAGAGTCTCTCACACCCACTGTCTTGTGCGTCAGTCTAACCACAGTGGCTGGGAGCTTTCCTGTGCACTTCAAATGGGAACATTGGAAAATAGTCACAGGATGTGTTTATGTGTGTTACGCTGAGCAGCTGTGCTATACACAAATATCACCTATGGAAATAAAGAAGTTCAACTGGACAGGGAGACTCTGCTATTTAGACTTTTTAGGGGCAAAGGAGTTTGGGTAGCCAAGATTTTGCTTCCTTTTTACCATTAGTGGAACCTTATAAAATGTGATTTGCTCTTTTAACTTTTAGACAGGAATCCAGCTGCCAAACTGAGCATTCAGATTTCTCCCAATGATTTTATATGAGTCTCCTTCCCTCACGATATCTCTTTTACGGTTAATTCTTTCAAAGGATTTGAGATTGAGTTTAATAAAGCATCGTTCCAGACACAGTTCCGGAGTATTCTAACCCAACTGACTCTGCAGATAAATCGAGATCTCTGGATTTCATTACAGCTGTTCCATGGTATCCTTACCTGCAGGGTCTGATCTACGGAGAAGCGGGCCCCTCTGCCCAGTTCTGACTCCATGTGTAACCATGGGTTCAGAGCTCCCATGTGTTTCTTTGTGGGTGTCTTATTGCCGGAGGGATGCTTGTTGCTCATTGTAAGCCGCTTTTGTTCAGTGAATAAGAGGAATTACACAGAGTGCTCTGTCTTTTTGGTATTGACCTTAGAACCTCTAGTCACTGGATGTGCTTGAGCGCCATTAGCCAGTTTCTTTATGCCACGTCTAGACCCAGGGCCTGAGTTAGCACATGACTACAGGCCTCAATCAGCTCTCAAATTGTGAGGGGCGAGAGGTTACCCTGATTTCACACCCTCACACAGCTCACTAACCCCAGCTATTGATTCCCGGATGGCTGCTGGTCAGGATCACAGATAGCTTCATGCCACTCTAACCCCACCTCCCACTGCTGTTAAGTCGAACCAGCTTTTACTGTCCATTAAGAGAAATTGAAGAAGTTAGGATAAGAGTTGGGAGCAGACTACGTGCCTATGGGCAGGAGACCAGGGCGCCACCATCTCCAACCGACCCAACCACAGAACGACCTTCCAGCTGTTTGGAATGTAAACACCTTGACTGGTTTTTGCTGGGGGAAACAGTGGCTAAAACCAAAAGCTGAAGCATCCCTTTGTATTCGGATTGTGCAGCCACTGATTTTGTTGTGTGAGGTGTTTTTGTTTCAGTCCCAGGCACTGATAGCATCATTTGGAGCTGTTCCAGCTCCAATACCGCCTTCCTTGCCTCAACCCTTTGCGTAGCTTGAAAATGTTGTGAGTGAACCCTCTCATTCTGCCACTTCTCTTTCCTCAACCCTTTAATGTGTCCAGAGAAAGACTAATGACTGGGCCTTTATGTACAATCGCTATCATTTACCAAAGTCATATCCACTGGGGATGCTGCTTCGTGGAATGCTGTGCTATTCTTACCGGTGCCATCCATCAAATGGCTTGGCAGCTTTTGGCTTATTGCTCTCCACATTACTCTGGGACTACAGGGTCCCTGGGAAAGGCTAAATGACAGGAGCAGAAGCTCTGACTGGGGCTTCAGGTCTCAGTGCTCATGGGGAAGCCCTTGGAATGTGGGCTTTAATGACATAAGAGGCACTTCGCCGAGGTCTGAAAGACTTTTGCTGAACAGGTTAAGTGGAAATGTCGCCACCAACCAATACTAGGGCACCGCTAACACGTTCACTTGAGGTTTGTGTTTTACGCGCACACACACACATGCCAGAGCTCGTTAAAATGTTTGTCCGGAGCTCCTGGCAGGGGTGCTTTCCTCTGCCGCTGGCGCCGCAGCCACAAAAACCTCCTGCTTTTGCATTCAACGGCCCTGTGCCACAGCGTTGACCTGGTCGAGGTCATGGTACATATAGCCACCAGACTCCTCCGTGAACTGTGGGGAGTGTTTATCTTTACCCAGCCTTTTGTTTTAGTCATAGTTTTTGTCTTTTGATATAAATACACTTTAAATTGTTAAAAAATATGTAAATTTTATATTGGTTGACAACAAAGTGCAAATATGAATTCAATTACACCGTGAAAGTTTTTATAAAAGGTTTTTTTAATGTTTCTTTATGTTTCTTTTGTTTGACATGTTGAAAATGAGAATCACATGTGTATTATTTTTAAAATATTTAAAATACACATTTTTATGTGTATATGTGTATTATTTTTGTGAACCAAAAGTGAGTCATCCAAAACTTCAGAAGTGTATGCTGGATGATTTTTGTCTTTTATAACTGGAATGTTTCAGAAAGTACTAGAATATTACAGAATATTACAGAAAGAAACAGAAACTTCTAGAATGTTCCCATCCTTAGCAAAAGCAAAATATCTAGTATTAAGTACAAAATATTAAGTATAGAAGTTTTAAAATGTACTTGGCCTAAATATTTTCCCAAATGCAACATGACGAAAATAATAATAATTAGCACCACAGAAGAATAAACCATAAAATTACAGAAGAACCATACAGAAATTTAAGTGAAGATAAATTTTGTTACATTGTGTTATTAAAATAATTTATATATTAATTTAAACATGTATTTCCCGAGAACTGCACATTATGAGGAAATAAAAGTAGACATTGAACCCATGATAATTAATGACCATTACTTATTAATTTAAGACCACATTTTATTAATGTGTTCCATTATTATAGTTAAATCCCAACTAAGTTGTAATGATTTGTTCCCTCATTTTAATATAGATAAATCATAGCTACAAGGGAGCTAATGATTACAACATATTTGTGCATTTTTACAAAAAGAGGATATTCACAATGTGTTGTAGATGATTTCCTCACTTGCATTTTGTCCTCATTTTGCACAAGTGTAGGTTTGAATACTACTACATTTATAGCATGGATGGCTCAACCCCTGACAATATTGACTTTGATTTGATTTTTTATCATTTTTCTTCTTCTAAAACATTATGCAAAATGTATTAGTATTTTCTACTCGTAATTTTTCATCATTAGTATGTGATATTTAAGGTAATTTAACTGACATCATGATTTTATTTTTTTATTGTTTAATGAGAGTATATTTACATTTTTGTCAGTATATTGTCTGCCCATGGGCAGAGTCTCATATGCTGCCTTTTAGAAGACACTATAAATCCAGTTGAAGTAATGAGAAACCCTCAGCACCTGCACACTCCACTAAACTGCACCACCCACCTCTGGAAACCTGTTGCCCAGTGCCACGCTGCAGCCGTGCAGAACCGCCTGGACTTCTGCATCCCCCAGGCCACAGCTGCAGATGTGGAGTTCAACTAACAGGGCACGGATTTATTTATTTCGATTTCCAGTAAAAGCCTTTTGTGATGTTTTGCTTGGCATCCCCTAGCTCTCAGGTTAGTGTCCAGGCCTGATTACTCATCATCTGGAGCAGGAACCGACCTGTGGATGTCTTTTCTAGGAGAGGAGTGTGGACAGACTTGACGGGGTGTGTGATTGATGGGGTGGAGAGAACTGGACAACGGAGGTGGTGGTAAGCTTGTGGTTTCATCTGTGGCCACGGGTGGCTGCTGACCCCCCCCCCACTGCCATAGCCAACCTGTATTATCCTTAGCTTGTTCTGCTCCATAAAATAATCAGCCCACTGTCAGAGTCTGTAATTTGGCAAATGTGTAGCTCAAGGGCAGAGGTGACCTCGCAACCAGGAGGTTAAATCAGTTTGGGTGCAAAAGCATGTCTTCGGTGTTATCGGTAGGGAAATTGTAGTACGTGGAAACGCTTTGTACTATGCATACTTTCGCACACACATACACACATGAATGTGTCCAACAGAAGGCACCTTAGAGCACAAATCATCCCAATCATTGGAGACCCACTGACTCTAATCTCGCTCCTAATGAGACAGGGCAGAATGGCTCAATTTTCCAATGGCCTGGAAAGCCTCCGAAAATGAGCCGAGTGTTTCCTTGGCACAGACTCTCATTATGTCTGCTCTGAAGGAGAAGAAAGAGAGAGAGAGAGAGAGAGAGAGAGAGGACAGTAATGTGAAAGAGCCGTGCTGCCTTCCAGGGACTGCCCAACAGCAAGCCTGTTAGCATGCTGGTATTTTAATCACATCCTGTCATGCTTCATTTCTCCTTGAATATAACGTCCCCAACAACAACAAAAAAAACAGACACACTTTCATAATTGATACGGCCGTAAGCATAAGACCACTATAATCAGCACATTGTCTACTTCAGACATTGCCTTATTAGTGCGATCTGTGGCTGTAGAGGAACATAAGGGCCGAGGGAAGTCTTTTCATCACAACCGGCCTAAACGAGCTGTCAAACATCCGGATGTTGCTTCTTAATGGAAGGAGCTCTGATTTGGACAGCGGCAACTAATAATGTTTGTATATTTAGGATTTTCATTTTAAGCCCAGTGAACTGGTGACTTCTAAACATTTGAAAATGCATCATCATGTGTTTGGCAACTGGTTTGCATGGAGCACAAGTTGATTTAATGGTCTGGAGGTTGTTTAATAAACCTCAACCTCATGCTGCAGGACTGTTGCACATTAGGTACAAAGAGAAAGCTTTGCTTTATGCCACCACATGATATACTGTAGGTCATGTTATACAAAGCACAAGCAGACCTCCGTGAGAGTGACACGCAATGAATATCCATGAAGTATGTGCGGTGATACTGGAATATCCTAAGTATACATTCATTTAGCATTACGTGCTAATCGTGCTAATCACATTCTGCAGATTCACGATCCTGTGGAGGCGTCTGAAGTGCTGCGTGAATGAAAATGACTGAGATGGCTCCAGCCAGGACAGAAGCTTCTTTGGAGCGATTCACTCTTTTGAGGAACTAGCAGTGTTAATCCTTTGGTCTGGCTAAATCTGCAGTCTCTGTGGCACCGCTAGGAGTCATTACACATCGTCTCCCGCCTTCCAGCTGGAGCTTAGTTCTGTATACAAACCGTAAAGGGTTGATAATACATTTTCATAGACAGCATTACTGTTTGTCACAATTCGATCCATCAATGATTTTTCTGAAGTCTGAACTTTTGACTCTGTGATGAAGTTGACTAATGAAATCAGCTTCAAGCTGGGCTTTGCACTGCACTGATTTTGGGGAGGGGGGGGGGTGATGTAACATCTGCACTACTTGTTTCTGGCATTAGCGCTGTGCTTGTATTGCTATTTTGTTTGCATGTCTTGTGTTTTGTTGCTCATATTGGTTGGTTTTTGGGTTTCAAACCGGCTATGGGCTAATGTGCAGTGTGTTATAACTTTTTTAAGCATCTGATGAGAACCAAATTGTTTCATGGTTTTTAAAGAACTGAGTAAAATGAGCAGTGATAGTGGAGGGTGTTTTGAGAAGCCGTTTTATCACATACATTTCTCTGTTAGATGGCTGTGAGTTATGAGAAAGTCTCCTCCGTCCAGTTTCATCACATTGTGATTTAAAGGTGGACATTATTTACAGTGCAGCGCAGAGTCTCTTAGTCGACTCTCAGTGCACTACCCCAACTCGCTCAAACCTTGGGTTTACTTATGAATATACTTATTAATGCCAAATGTAACAATTTAAGTGAAATTGTAAAAAATGCACATGATTTTCAAAAGGTTTTAGTGTCCTAAACACTATGTAAACACATGTTCTCAGTCTTTTGCCCCACTGTAATACTGACCCACAAGCACTTATTGTACATAGACTTATAGTTCCCCTTAATGCAAAACCAATTAATTAATCAAAACACCACTATTATAACAGCTGATGAAAGCTTATCATGCTGCAGTCCCATGGCACTTGTCATGTAGATGCTTTTGCACCATAAAAGATGTACGCTTCAGCATCGATCAGTTCTGACATATCTAGAGATTTTATCATTCCAGTTTTGTCAAACATCATTAAGTCTTGTGAGGACATTTGAGATTTCCCTTCATACTCGGAGCATAAAATAATTCCCAGTTTTATCCTCTCAGATATCCAAGATAGCCTTCAGAAATTATTGAAAATAAATTGAGGGTTTATGTGTATTTTTTAGGATATGGAGCTCATCAGAAGGCTGGAAGAAGTGAGCCCTGCTGGGTTTGCATAAGGTGAAGGAGTTGCTTAACACTAAGCAGATGCCCGAAATCCATATCTTGGAAAAGTGCAACCATGTGATGAGGATGAGTGACAAGGGGAAGCAGGAAGGGTCATTTCAAAGTAGCGTTATTATAAGTGAAAGAGCGTTGAGCTGGCATAATGGGTGCCTCAAGGAGATCCAACATGATAAGGAGCACTGTGATCAGGTCTTCAGCATGACAGCACACTTCTCGGATGGAAAGTAAGGTGGTGGAAACCATTATAATGCTCTTAAAGCATCTCCGGCCGTGGTTAGCGTAGCGCACTGGGATTAAAGGATTCTGTGCCGTTGTGATAAAGTGTGAGGCTAAGTGCATTGGGCAGAGCTCTGGTTTGGGGGACCATTATGGGTGCGATTCCCTTACGGAACTATCTTTAACCGATTAAGGGTGTCAAAAACATTTGAGCAAAGGAGATTTCACTGCTCCCATAGAGTCGCCACATCTTGCAGCAATCTGCAGTTTTATTTGTGCCCCTGTTATCATGTATGCCCTTGTACATCAGACTGGGATAAAAGAGCTAGCAAACCGAGCATAAGTTACCCACTAGATTACAGTTTAAACAGCACCTATTGTTCCCATAAGAGTTTTATCCACTGATGATGAGGAACACATGGCCTAGAGGCGACATGGCACAACTTACATGGATCAGCTTCATTATACCAGTCATGCGGCTTTAGCTCAAACAAGAGAATGTGTCTTTTCCTATGCTTACCTCACAGATTTATTAGCCAGCTAGCCTGTAATTTCCTATAAATATGTCCAGTCTTCTGAGGGAAAAACAAGTTATTTTGGACTATTATGATTTGTGTAAGTCCTAATGGTTAGCATTGATGTTTGGGCAGGCTTATGCATTAGTGTTTGTCTCCAGCATCAAGAAAACGATCTCTCCCATTGACCACATCAATGAACCACCGCAGCGCATAATCCCTTCATACATCTTGCGCGTTTCATTATCATTTCAAAGGTGTTTGAAAAATTACGCCTCCGGCCCAATCCTGCCGCCAAGTGGGTGCGGAGTTAAATGATCCGGCGACCTCAATTACCGCAGAGTTAAGCAGCTGATATTGTAATTATTGGCTGCCAAACAAAATCCCATATGAACTCATGCGCAGGTTGGCTCTGCAGCAATAAGGCACCGGGAGGGCAGAGAGCAGACCTGGAGAGTTTATTTATATCATCAGTTCAATTACTCCCTGTGAATCAGAGCCTTAGTGCAGCCATAAAAAAAACATATTTATACATGTGAATTAAAAATGACAACCAAATAGAACTCGAAGGAAAATGAGACGCTCTGTAAAAATTATATCAAACATTTGTTCTTTTATTTATAAGCATCAGCTGCTTGGCTTTTACTAAACGGAATGGCTTGAACACATGAGTATTTGAGATTAAAAACAGACTCGGATGTCTCTTGGTGAAGCACTGGGATCCTTTAGGAGACTATCTAAAAGAGGATCTCAAGGTCTCGGTGTCTGTTTCGAATCTGCCACAGTTAACTTGCTAGAAAGTGTTTTTAACCAATTTTTTGGTGGGAGAGCACTACAAAGACAAAACCAACCAGAACGCCATTGCCTGACTAAAGCAAACTTCCTGATTATGTTTCTGGTTGTGAGAGTGTCACATCCAGAGTTGATGTTCTTGAAATGGCGCTATGGTGTGTCACTAACTTGCTCGGCATTGGCACTCTTCTGGGCTTTTTATTTGTATTTTTTTCAATTGCTGCATAATACAGATGTTTACAAGATATTCTAAGGTAGGGGTAGGACTCATAAAGAAATTAACTATGCTGGTTTGAAATCCTCTTAATGATTTTGGTTCTTCAGTATTTTAGCACTTCTATGGAAAATATTTTTTGGAAAAGAAATGCAGCTGAATTGCCAAATGATGAGGTACATTTGCATAAATGCAATCCAGTAATTGGCCTTAACAACATATTAAATACAGTAATAATACTAAACAAACAAAAAAAGTGGTGACACATCCTTCATTCTTTTTTTAATGAAATACCAAGTAACTTATACCAAGCAAACCAGACAATGGGGTTTTATGCAAGCTCTTGTTTTTAATTGCATAACTTCACTGATGTGGCAATATGATTAAAAACTTTGCCCAGCGTTAACTATTTGTTTTGTTGGTGGTCTTGATGAAAGTGTATGAAAATAGTGTTGTTTTTGAGGCTTGCAATTTAAAAACAGGAAGAACTTCCAGTGGATTGGTTTAATTACATTCATCAGTCATACAGATCAAGGGGAAGGGACGGTTGACTCATATTAAGAGTTCATGTTTCGTCACAAGTAAATGGGTCCTCTCTTTATTTTGCATGAATACGGTAGCTATTGAGCAGCAGGGTTTGGGGGAATTGGTCAAGCGGTGAGAAATCCTCTTGGCTGAAATTGACATGAGCTTGCAGGGATGTGGTTAAGGGGGGGGGGGCAGAGAGAAAGCCCCTCTCTTTTTCACTTTGGTCATCAGACATGGGTACGCTCTGGTTTCTGCCTGTCTGTCATTTCTCTAAGTGCAAACAGATCCCTGTTTGGCTTCCAAAACAGAGCGAGACAGCAATACTGATTCCAGGGACTCTGCAAGGGTCCTCTCTTCAGCGATTAGTCGTCTCAGATTGAATGGGGGTGTGTGGGCAGTTGTACGTGTGTGAGGTTTGGACTTCTGGGAGATTTGTCTTGGATGAAATTTAAATGAAATGAGGCGTTTTAATGACTTTGTTTGCAAAACTCTGCAAAGCCATCTGGCACAGGGCACCAGGCCCTGGAAGCAGTACTGAGGAGGCTTGTCCCACTGCCTCAGTGGAGATTCAGAGAAACATCTAGACGCACTAAAATCACTGTTCTTGTTCACTACAGAAAACTTGTAACGTCTTAGGAACTGGCTTATGATCATACTCAGTGTGGCACATACTGTATGTAAGTTGATGCTTTTGTAGAGAGAGCAGATTTGTTATTATGTACTCAGCCAAACTTTTTTGTCTCTTTCATCATTGTCATTGACTGTAGTAGTAGAGAAAAGACAGGAAGCGATGATGAGAAGTGGTGGGAATGTGATCAAGAGCTCACATTGCCTTCATGAGCACCACAGCTCGGTGTGTCGGAGCCTGTGAGCCATTTGGTGACACATATAATTGGGAAATTTAAATTCAGACACATGCAGAAAGGAATGATTATAGCAGTTGTGTCAGGGAAAGGTTGTTAACCTCGTGGGTTACTAGTCTGATGTAGCAGGGAAGTTTATGGATGGCCAGGTGGGGCCCTGGAGGTCTTCAGCTGGAAGAGAAAGACTGTGACCTGTGAAAACAGCAGGAGGGTGAATGCTGGAGTCGTGATCATGGATAAACTTGACTTTTGACTTTAGCCACCAAGAGTGCTGAGAGCAAGTCTAATTTTTCCTGCTGCTGCATTACCAAAGTCTGCCCAAAGTGCTCAGAATTTAACCTTTTATTTTGTTAATATTGTGTAAAATAACCAATTTTGGTTAATTGGGTTGGTGTTTTTAAATTTGGTCTCTTATAATTTTGACTCACATGATGCTACGTAACAGTTTCTTAAAGTGAACTGTAAGTTTTGGTCAATCAGACGGTCTCTTGTTTATTCTATTGTTTTGTTTTGTTAGAATATAGCTTCCCTTATATACTTTAAAGTAAGGCTTAGAGATTAATTAAATATGACCCAACATTGTTAAGGGAAAAATAAAAATAGAATTCATATTAAAATCAAAATGAAATTAACAATTAAAATGAATATAAATAAAATAAATAATTATTTATAGTTTTTTTCTGTATTTTAATGCACATTTTACAGTTTTTATAAACATTTTTATTATATAGATAGTATTTTTCTCACTTTTTTGTTTTCTTTTTAGTCATGATAACAACCTTTTAAATTTAACATTCATTGCACAAACACTTCTCAATAAACCTGGTCTTTGATCTCACGCTTGTGTTTCCCTGAATAAAAACACAAGCAGATGCCATTCACCCTAATGCACACACATACGCTCACGTATTCCCTTTGCCCTTTCATTATGCAGACACACAAATGCTCCTCCCACCTCTGTCATTATCTATCCACACACCTTCACAAACACACCATATTCCCCTCAGGTTTTTTATTCAAATACAATAGCGGCCTTCTGCAGCCTGATGCAGGTGAGCAAGTCTGTTCCCTCAAAGCTCGCAGATCAATTCCCTGAGCAGTGTAATCACAGGCCCTTTCTCCCACCTCTGTATATGTCTGGCCCTGAAGCTATGATTAACTTAATTCCCATATTTGCTCTCACCGTGAGAAAGCTTATATTAAAGCTCACGCTTGTAGTGGTCAAAGCACAGAAGCAGCCACAGCAAGACCAGATGGAACGGCTATAAAATGCAGTCCGAGGTGGGCTGTGTGAACATGGTGGCTTGAGGGACACTTGTTGTAGCGTTCCTGCGGTCTGTCACGGAAAGCAGAATATGAAGGAGCTAATGGGGTCTAAGGAAGGTGGAAATGTGGCTTGAGGGGCTGCAGCCGGCGTGCGGGGCCCTGATTTATGATCCAGCACGAAAAATGCTCCGTAATGCCACGCCACAGCTGAACTCAATTTCAGCCCAGGCTCGGGTGTTAACAAGGGTAGACAAGCTATTTAGCAGAGGTTTAACACCACCACGGGCTGTTGTTCTTACAGTAATCTGCATAGGCCATTCCAGAGTATCCCAGCGCACCTGGTCAAGATTGTCACTGGGCATGTAAGTTTGAATGGGGGCAAAGTGTTAAAGTCATCGACTCAAACGAATCGCTTCAACTTCCTTCTTAACCCTAAACCCCCCCAGCCAGGCCATGTGTAGGCCCTCGGGGGAACCATATCTTTAACTCTGGAAGGGATGCTGATGTTTATTTAAATACAGCCTCATCAGTGGGCCTTAATAAATCAGACTGCCTTCATGATGTCATAATCAGTGAGATCATTCTCTATAGAGGTGAAATTCACCATCTATGGAACATTCCACAGGGGTGCTTGACTTACGGCCCTTGGGAGCCACACACACTGATCAAACTGGATAATGGGGAAAAATAAACCACCACAGTCAGATGTCATATTAACCAGCCGCCGTGGATGGAAGGGCACACGCTGTGTGGCAAGGCCGTTTTTGGCTGCACATGACCTCATTGTGCCAACGTATTCCCAGTAGGCGCAACAAAGCGTTCTTAGCTTCGTGATTAGTTTATAGTCCAACGATTTCCACTTTCCAAAGCACGAAACAAAGAGTTTTCATCGGTTGTTTTTCAACTTTAAATGACCATTTATTTTTCTCTGAATGATTAGAGCTCTATTTCTTGCTCATCAGGACTGTAATGGAAGGAGGATGAGAGGAACTGGGCTGAAGCTCAAGATTCACAAGGGAAATAATCATCGCACGGCTTCATATTTGATCAGCACTAAAGGGCCCAAGGTTCCATGTGTAATTTCTTATGGTTTATACATTTAGCAGCTGGAAGGCTCATGGGTAGGATCTAACCATCCTTTAGACTTCACATTCTTGCCTCGCAGAGAGACAGAAACCAAAGGCCACTGGTTATTGTTGGAATGTGTAGCATCGAAAAGCGATAGCGCTGGCCTTTGAGTGACGCCTAGAAAACAAATAATTACCAATGAGCGACAGAAGATAGCATATCTCCAGGACTGGAGAGACAAGAGCTAACAACCGGTAAAAGAGGAAGCCAGGCTGGCAGCACAGGAAATGTTGTGTTTATGCAGAAGGTGTTTTAGCTAAATTAGGGGGTAGTTATACAGCAGACTCTTCAGGATAGCAGTTACAGAACAGAGAATATGGGCAGAACAGTAATTGTCACTGATACTGTACCCTCAAAGATACACTTGTGTGTGTTATCTACCCATCAAAGGTGTATTTTAGTACATATTAGATACTAATGTGAACACTTCAGGGGTTCAAAGTTGTGAGGGGAAGGCCCCAGTAAAACCTTTGTTGTATTTTGTTCCATATGTGACCCTGGACCACAAAACCTCTTAAGTGTCAGTTTTTCGAAATTGAGATTTATACATCATCTGAAAGGACAATATTTGGCAGAGGTTTACAACTATTTGAAAATCTGGTGTCTGAGGTTGCAAAAAAATTTAATATTGAGAAAATCGCCTTTAAAGTTGTCCAAATGAAGTCCTTAGCAATAAATATTACTAACCAAAAATGATGTTTTGATACATTTACGATAGGAAATATACAAAATATCTTCATGGAACATGATCTTTACTTAACATCTAATGATTTTTATCATAAAAGAAAAATCTATGATTTGACCCAATGTATTTGTGGATATTGCTACAAATATCCCCATGCAACTTAAGACTGAATTTGTGGTCCAGGGTCACATATGTTAACCAAACTGCTGCTTTTCTAACTGTGTGGTTATTTTTGACAGAATATTTACATTTACATTTAGTCATACAGTAGGCACTTTTATCCAAAGGGACTTACAAATGAGGACATTAGAATCAATCAAAACCAACAAAAGAGCAATAATATGTAAATGCCAAGACAAGTCTAGTTTAGTCTAATGCAGTACACAGAGTAAATGAAAACAATAGAAAAAAAATAACAGAGAACGCTGGAGTTAAAGGGTCTTTTTTTAATAAATAAAAAGAAAACAAGTTGAAAGAAAAGAAAAATAATAGAAAACGCTAATGTTAGAGGGCCAATGTTTTACTTTTTTATTATTATTATTTTATTCCAAGTGAGGGAAGTTTTAAAAAAATATATCAAAGAAAGAAAAATAATTGAGAGTGCTAGTTAAAAACCAGGCTTTGGGGAAGAAAATATAAACAAAACCATACTCTACATTTTCTACATCATTTTGTTTTTATTCATGTTTTAGTACACATTTATAATTTAAATGTACACTAAATAATTTAAGTTTACTTTTTAATTTATTTTTTAACTTTTAATCATCTAGGTGTAGTAGATTTAGTGGTTTGATGGTGAGCGAGGTGGCATCGGGCCATGGTAGAGCTACAAAAAGGCCGGTCGGCATGTGGCAGTGTGGCTGATTTGATTAGGAAGCCAGATAAACAGAGTTTCGACACTAATCTCAGGAAGCAGTTTACACACAGCGGCCGGCGACTGAGGCAGCTCACCGTCTCCTTAATGACAACGCTATTGACAAAAGCCATTTCTGTCACCCATTCCCTCAATGCGCATTTGTCCTGCTGTGAATCAAATGAGAGTTCTTCCAGTGGTGCACGGTCATTTCGGGTTGGTTCTTTTATGAAATGCCTGTGTCTTATAATGGCCCGTGGCGTCTCACATGGGCAGCCCGTGCTAAAGACACCAGGTGGGCAGCAATCTGCTCACCCCTGCTGGCTTCTTGTTTTTAGTGGCCAATAGTGAACAGAGTGCTGGGTCTTTGTTTATTGGCAAATTGGTGGGAAAATGAGAGGGAACGCTTTATGCTCATCCTCCACTGCCAGGGCAAATGAAGCATAGACAGTTGAGCAACAGAATGTAAATACTGTATAAAACTACAGCGCCCTTTGAACTGCAGCATCTGCATGCTCATCCGTCTCTTTAGTTGATTTCATGGCAGTTTGGTCGCTTCCCATGCAGAACATTCTATTTAGAAAATAGTTTTCTTTTGTTTGTTACATACTAACAATTTTCTTTTGCTATAGGGAAGCACATATATCACTACCATATTGGTTATTGACGTACAGCATGGTTGATTTTCTAGTAATTATTTTTACTTCTAATCAGAATTGATCAATATTGGGCATTTAATCATTCATGCTTGTTTTCTCTCTTGACCTTTGCCATCTTCTTCTGAAAGTTAATATATAAAAATGCTAACAATTTAATAACACAGTTAAATGTAATCTTTAGCAAATCTCAAAATAAATATCTATTTTCAAACTGTGCGCTCTAATGTTGTGCTAAGCGTTTAGAAATGCATTCTAATTTTAGTGTTACACAACATAGTATTGAATTCTACTGTCCAGTATTGTCACACTTGATTTTAACATCAAATTCTCAGTATTAACTGTGATTTTTGCCTCAAACTCCTAATGTGCTCCTTATAAATCATTAATAAGGTAGTTGTTACGTTTAGTAGAATTAAAGGATCTAAAATATAGTCATGCAGAATAAGGTATTAATGTTTGGTTTATAAGTACTAATAAACAGTCAATATGCTACTAATATGCATGCTTATAAGCAACTAGTAAGAATTGGTCCCTAAAGTGTCACATCATTTATTTATTGGTTATTTACCATAACATGAAAATAATTATCGACCTATTAGTATCAGACATTATTTTAATGATTGCATCAGTATTTTTTCCCATCTGCAGCAGCCAGTGCTGCATATCCTGGTTTTTCCCAGCTTCTGTAGTTAGGAAAACAGTCCCAGTGTCTCTCCCTGCAGATACTTACTGCCACAGTCTGGCTGAACCTTCAGTGTGTTAATGTGGTCACGTCTAAGCTTGTGGATAAAGGTGGAGGCTTCCAAGGCACCATACAGCCTCCTACATCTCTCCTTCAGAGATTAATTTATTGATTGGTTAGTTTAATGGTGGAGAGAAGCCTGGGGGCTCCATCTTGTGGTCAGGGATGCATCTGCATCTTTTGTTCTCTTCCCCCCCCCCTTTCTCTGTCTATATCACTAGCCTTCATCCATGTTCTCTGTCTTTTATTGTTCTCACACACATTCTTATGTTACCGTAAATGAGCCGCAGAGTAATAATTTACAGATATATTCAATGATACTCAGACATCAAGACAATGTAATTATGATTTGTAAAACTAAACCTTTAAGAAAGAAGAATACTGGAAATGGTTTCACATTAAGCATGTTAATTAAGCACGTAAGTCATGATCTGGTTCTTTTCACCCACTTTGGTGATTATTCATATACGGAAACATTTGTTTATTTATGCTTATCTGCTGGGTGGCCATTGTTGGAAAGCAGTACACTATTCTTTAACATGTTAAAAGAAACTTGTGCTGATTGGGGCCCCATGGGGCCCCGGCTTCATGTTCTAACCTCCAAGTTGTTCTCTCTTCCTCTGTTCCTCTCTATGGATGCAATTACACTTTTCTCAGGTTGGGTTACATGTTAATTAGTGTGCTATGTTGACCTTCTTAGACTCGTATGTTGAGTAATTACAGAGCATGAAAACCTATTTTGACAATGTTGCTCCGCTTTTTCCCTCACAGATCTGTGTCCAGATTTCTGTGAAACATGGAGGTTTTTGCATGGCGCCCACGGTCTCATGCTTGCCCTCATAACCTCTCAGAAATATTCCACCCTTTTCCACTTCCACGGTTCCCATTATTAGATTTAGAATAAAACCTCCTGGGCCCAGTAGACTTAACAGCCCCCATTTATACAACATAATCATTCAGTCCAGCCTGCAGCTACAATTGGCCAGGCACATGATTTGTGATGTTGTGTTACTGCGTATGCGTATTCTGTGCATTTCTCTAATTGAATACTGCTGAATGTCATCCCTCTGTATATATTGATGCAGCCCTCAGTATGTCACAGGTGTGCGGTCACGCCTCATGATCGAACGCTCCATGCCCACCAATCAGCTGTAGGAATTACACTGCAACGAGGTCTTGCATTCATCATCGGTCTTTGCAGACAATGCGGAGGATGGCAGGTTGAGCTTGGCCAGATATGGCCGACTAAACCAGTTTTGCCTCAAATTCAATTAGCTGGACATTAGCCCTTTACCCGCTCTAACTGGATTACTCTCATTTTAAAGAGCTCAGGCTTATTAGCTTGCCGAAAGCCAGCAGCCACCCCTGCTATCTGTTCGCCTTCCGACCTAACGCATTCAGGAAAGCTGACAAGCAAATCTGATCTGATTCCTTTGTTTCGAGGTTACTTGAGGTGGGGGGGGGGGGTTGAGCTTAAGGATTAGAGTGTGGATTTTTGTTTGTTGTCCTGTGTAATTCTTGTTGTCTTTATAGAATAATGGCTTGCTTGATTTATACTTTAGTTCTAAGCATTTTTACCTGAATGGATGAACAGACAGATGGAGATTTGGATGGATAGATGGATGGATGGATGAACAGGCAGATATGCGAAAAGATGGATGGATGGAGGGATAGATGAAAAGAGAGATGGATGGAGAGTAGGACTAGATGAGTGGATGGGTGAAAACAGACAGAATGATGAAAACACCGATAGAATAGAGAAATAGAACATAATAGAGTGATACAGATCATTAGCAGGGTGGATGGATGAAGTGATGATGATAGAGCGATACATAGATGGAGAAATAGACAGGTAAATGGCAGGATGGATGGACTGATGGATAGATGAAGAGAGAGATTATAGTTAGATGGGTGAGTGGACGGATGAACTGGATGAACAGATGGAGGATGGATGATGAATAGATGGTAGCAATGAGAGATGGATGAATACATGAACACAATAAAGAGATAGACAGTTCTATAGCAGGATGGATAGATCAATGGATGATGGATAGAGAAATAGATGGAGAAATAGACAAGTAAATGGATGGAGGGGTGGATGGATGATGGATATTGTATGGAGAGAATATGGATGAAAAGATCAATAGAAAGATAGACAGATAGATGTCAGGATGGATGGATGCAGGGAGGGATAAAATGGTGGATGATTGGATGGATGGAAGATGGAGAGATAGATGGGTAGATGAATAGATGGATGAACAGATGAATGATAGATGGATGTATCAAGAGATAGACGAGTAGATAAATTAATGGATGGATGAAGAGATAGACGAGTAGATACATGGATGGATGGATGGATGGATGGATAGATAGATGAGTAGGTAAATGGATGGATGGATGGATGGATGGATGGATGAATGAATGAAGAGATAGACGAGTAGATAAATGGATACACAGATGGATGGATGATGGAGAGATAGATGGGTAGATAAATAGATGGATGAACAGATGGACAATGATGGCTGAATGAAGAGATAGACCAGATGGATGGATGGAGGATGGATAAAGAGATAGACAGGTAGAAAAATGATAGATAGACTGATAGATAGATAGATAGACAGATAGATAGATAGATAGATAGATAGATAGATAGATAGATAGATAGATAGATAGATAGATAGATAGATAGATAGATAGATAGATAGATAGATTCCTTCTGTATTATTATTATATAATTTATATCCTTTGATCGTGCAAGATGTGATGTAGGTTGTTTTGGAAACACACACACACACACACTCTGAGCACCCACACATGTCTCTTCTTCTCAAAGACAGTGGTGTATTGTTGTTTGGTAATTACACTGTCTCTCTTCATCCTTCCACCCCCAGAGTCACCTACATTTCGCCACTGAAGGTGCTGCATCAGTGTGTAATGTGTTCTGTGCTCTCCTGTATTTATAAAGACACAAACACATAAAATCCTTTCTCTCGATGCTCTTTACTGCCACCAATTCACCTGCACTGCTGGCTCTGGACTTAATTGGTCAGCATGGCTCCTGGTCTCCGTGGCAGCTGTGACCTGCCGCAAGATGGATGGAAACTACTGCCACATAACCCCCAGAACCACACCCACCCCCAGCCAATCTCCCAGGTTTATTTATGAGTGCCAGGAGACCCCTCTCCGTGGACAGAGCGCGTCTCAGCTGTTGCCTCCAACCCACTCATTTTAAAAGCTCTTAAATCCTATTGTCTGATTAGCAGCCTCATCCTTTCTTCAACATCTCCCCTCGTTTCGGACTGCTTTGCTCTCAAGTTTGTGAGGACCAGGAAAAGGTCATTGCATGTCTTTCTGTGTCCCAAAGCCATCCCATCTCGAAATCAGACATGCACTCTCCTCGTCTCTTATAACTGATGTTTTATTGCAACTATAAATGATCCTAAAAGCTTTGTCGTACGTCTCGGTCCCGTTCCAAGGCAAGACGATGCAGAAGAAAGAAAATTAAACCAAATGGCACATGAAGAATAAAAGTGAATTAACCAATAACAAATCACCCACTGCGGCCAGCCTCTCCACTTTTTTTCTTCACAAACTCATCTAAATTTGTTCGACATCTTTTGGGCTGGGAGCCAAAAAGGCTTTTAGAGCCATAAAGTGTATGGATCAGAATAAATCACATTAAGCTATCCAATTTAATTAAAGCATTGACAAAACATAATAGATACTAACGCGGGGGGGGGGCACCTTTTCTATTTATAATATCCATACACAGACTCTTTTTTTGGAGGCAGCAGAGGAATGTAGAAGCTTTAGCAGAAAGCTTTAGACACCCAAGGGAGCATTTGAGCTCATTTACTTTGATTTAGAAGCTGCCTTCACCTCCCTCCATAGTGACTTCGACCCTCACCTCCTCCCTTGCCATCAGAATGAAAAAAAAGCAAGTAAGGACGGCCTAATGAAGTGAGCGCTGTACCGGTTTAGCTTGCGTCAGCTCTTGGGATGATCAATAGTGAAATATTTTTATTCATAAAGCGCTGAGTTAATTAAATCAAGGAGTCTTTGGGCTACATGTAAGACACTAAGCAAGGGCAGTTAAACGACTGCAGCAGAATACAAAGCTGAGACTGCCAGACGCTGATCAGTGAACAAAGACTCTGCATCTATCCTTCTGTCTTTCTCTTTCATTTCATTTCCATACCCACTTCCTTTAGTGGCATCCTGGTGTTCACTAACTTTTTAAAGAGTCTAAAGAGACTGCGATGGGTTTCAGATCAGTCAGTCTTACTCTGTGTTTAACTGTCTTGTTGGTGCACATCAAGACGTTTATGAAAAATCGTAATATAGACAATTATTTCAACTATTTGTAGATGCTATTTATTCCACCTTATACAACTTACATTAAAATACTTTGATGATCCTATCTTATTTATTTTATTTAATAATATAACTTACATGTACAGTATATTGAGTGTTATGCCAAGTACTTTTTTTTTTCATGTTTTACGCAATGTAAACTACTCTTCAAAAGTTTTGTGTCAGTAAGATTAATAGGTAATACTTTTGTAATATGGTTCCATTAGTTACTGTTAGTTAACTACTTTAGTTAACATAAACTAATCAAGAACAATCCTTCTACATCATTTCTTAATCTTAGTTCATGTAAATTTCACCATTTACTAATGCATTATTCAAATCAAAATTTGTGCTTGTTAACATTAGTTAATGCACTGGGATTAGCATGAACTAACTGAATAACTGTATTTTCATTAAATAACATTAACTATTGAAACCTTATTCTAAAGTGTTACCGATTTTTATTACTTTTATTCATCAAGGATGCATTTAATTGATCAAAAGTGACAGTAAATACATTTATAATGTTATAAAAGATTGTTGATTGATTGTTGATTGAAAGATGTTGTTCTTTTAATCTTTCTATGCATCAAAGAATCCTGAAAATAACAAAAAATATTAAGCAGCACAACTGTTTCGACAATGATAGTAATAACTGGATCTTGAGCATCAAATTAACTTAAATTTATATCGCAAGACTACATCAGTCATATTGTGATGGTTTTAAAGTGAATCATAATATCATATTGTAGATTTCTAACACAGACCTTTTAAATCTGATTGCATTATTATTATTATTTTATTTATGCTTCCGTTATTTGGTTTTGACGACTGTTAAAATAAAATGATAAAATAGAACAGACCTATGATCAACATATTTTCTGATTACTTAACAGTTAAAGCCTTAATTATAATAATTTTTATAGGTTAATTATGCAGTCCTGATTCAGACAAGAATGCATTATTTGATTTAACTGGCAGGTGTGTATAAACCTTTTTTATTTTGGTTTGCCTTTATCATCTAATACATGCAGCTCTCCAGGTGAAACCTCCATCTAAAGATCAGCTCTGTAACCGAAAGATCCGGCATATTTTCACGTTTGCAGCCAGAGAGTGATTCGTTGCTGGTTCTGTGCCACCTGCCAGAACGTAATATTTCAGCAGAGAAACCGCAATCATAAGTTCTAATAACTGAAGGGATGCAGAGGATCTACTGGCTGGTGATTCACGCAGAATGACACGGGAGAGAGATAGAGCGAGCGGCCTGGACCCAATGGAAAGCTCCTATTCTCAGTGTAATTAAGAGCTACTGTCATCCTTAAGGCCAATTACACTATACAGTCCTTCAGTGCCAGAAATCCATAGTGTTTTAATTTCCCTCCATTTTTAAAAGTTGCCATAAAGCGGAGCGCAGACTCCAGCCATCAGCGAGAGAGAGATAGAGAGGGCCGCCCATCACGGCCATAACTGGTGAAGAGTGAAATATGATGCTGCAACGGGGTCACTATTTATTATGCACATTTCTATATATCTTTATCAAATAAGTGTTATGTCAATTAACGTTCCGGTGGAAAAAGGCAGAGGAAGGGGGAAGAATGCATGCTTTACAGTAGTTGCAGCTCATCATGTGAAAGTGCCGATTGAATGGATATGGACTTGAAGACATCTCGGGTCTCTTAAAACAAAATGCTTATGGAGCGCCCCAGGGGGTCTGCTGCTTTCTCTGTTTTCTGACTTTGTCTTTAATGAAAGAAATCAGAAATCAGCTCAGGGAGTCACAGTTATGCTTAGACATGTTCGTCCCATCTATGCGCGATCGTACCAGTGCGTCCGGGGTCGATCTGTCGGCACTGGCAAGCCTTAACAGAAGCGTATAGGAACCCACTGACAGGCATCAGGGCCTCTGCGAGAATCTCAGACTCTAGATTCAGTTTGGCATGCAGATAACAGTCCTGCCAAGAGCAAGAGTGAATGCAAGACAGTGCTTGATAGATACTGAGAGAGGCACGGGCACGGTGGGAGACGTATCAACGGTCCAGTCACCCAGCTGGGCTGCGGTTTGTGCTCGATAGGCTAGATGGAAGGAGACAGATGTCTGTTTTGACTTATTTTTAAATATATGAAAGAAATAAGGAAGGAATAGCTCATGTGCTCGGATCCGTGCATCACGAGGCTTATTGAAATTAGACTTGTGTGATATACTGTATCAACAAGCAGTCCAATCCAGCCGGGGATAAGATTTCTCAGAGGGCTGAGTAAGCCCAAACATAGTACTCTGTAATTTATAGAGGTTTCAAGAAGGGGAAGAAATGGCATGTTTGATTTTAGAAAAGATTAACATTAACAAAGTGGTGTGAAACACAATTTACTCGACCTCCTCAGGGAAAACCAGTCCTCGCCGACAGTGGATCTCATGTGTGAGAAGGAGATTTGTGCATAAAATCTTAGTGCAAATGCATGTCATGTTGTCACATTTTTCACATTTTTACTTATTGCAAACACTTCCGTTCAAATGTTGAAGTAATTCAACTTTTATTCAGCAAGGACAAACTGAATTGATCAATAGTAAAAGTAACAACATTTAGAATGTCAAGAGAGAATTGAATTTCAAATGAATGCCCTTCTTGTGAACCTTCTATTCATCGATGAATCCTGAAAAAAGTATCATGGTTTCCAAAAAAAAACAAACAAAAAAATAAAAACAATAAAAACATTAAGCAACATTGAAAATAAGAAATAAGAAATGTTTCTATTAAATCATCATATTAGAATAATTTCAGAAGGATCATGTGACACTGGCTGGTGAAAATTCAGTTTTGCATCACTACATTCTCAAATATATTATTTTATATTGTTCTAATTGTATTTAATGAGAAATAAAATGTAGCAAAACTATATTTAAATCATACTGTATGCAAACTTTTGATCTATAATAGTATAATATATAGTGTTAATCACAATTAATTGTTTGACAGCTATAACATGTAATATAATATAATATAATATCATATCATATCATATCATATCATATCATATCATATCATATCATATCATACATAATCTGAAACTAATTAAATAACTGAGTTAACTATTTAAAATTCTTATTTGTTATTTATTTCATAAAATATACTTAATTCAATAGAGTCTTTGTCTCTTGTGTTTTTGAGAATGGTACATTTTGCCTTACTCTTGCTGTGGGTGCTGTTGCTGTTGATGCAGAAAACTGTGCATATGCACCTGAGAAGATGCACCTTGTGTGTGTGTGTGTGTGTGTGTGTGTGTGTGTGTGTGTGTGTGTGTGTGTGTGTGTGTGTGTGTGTGTGTGTGTGTGTGTGTGTGTGTGTGTGTGTGTGTGTGTGTGTGTGTGTGTGTGTGTGTGTGTGAGTCATTGCTGAATGAGACTCGGACTCAGGCATCTTGCCTTATTTGAGTTACTGCAAAGTGATGTTTAAGTTTCTGCTTCTTCTTTAGACAATCACTCCTTTCCTTTGTGGTTTAAACAGAGCGAGAAAACAACAAAAGTGAAGCAAATGACCATCTTGTAAAACCGCAGCATTACATTTTTCAGTGGAGAGATAAGAGTGACAGTCGTAAAGCATGATAAGAAAGAGAATTGACCGACATTCCCTCAATGCATTTTACTGCGTTTGTAAGGCAGCTGTGTATTGATATTCCTCAAACATTCTGCTTAGGACCTTACATATGATGCTGTTTGAATGGACGGACTCTGCTTAGGATTTGTTCTTAACCACTAACTCCACGTAGTAAATGTCTGCAATTAATTCAGCCAACCCCACTTTCGAATGAAACTCCTTAAGCAATTGTTAAAGATTCACGTCTGAAAATCTCCCATTGATTTATATTGACAAAATATTGCGCTTTTGAAATGTGACAGGTGTGCATATTGAACTACTAGAGGTTTTCGCTTCCTTGCATATGTTTAACTGTTTATCGTTGATCTTTGTGTGCCTTCGATCAGAAACAAGATGTTTGTTGAGTGGCATAACAGCAGCATTTCACGAAGTATATAGTGTTTCACATTGTCTGACCTTTGTGTGTGTGAGAGTCTGTGCGTGTGTGTAAGGATACAGTAGATCCTCCTTGCAGCTCGACTCTTATATCCTTGCGTGTTGCTGAGCGTTTATCTGTAATATGTTTTGGCGTTGCCAGGTTGTCTGGACATGGGAGCCGTAATGGAATCAAAGGGAGATTTATGGCAGGCATCCTGACAGTCAGAGAGAACAGGGCCAAAGCCAAATGAAATTAATGAAATTTGCAAGCAGATTGCTAGAGGAGGGTGACCGATGCAGCTCTCGTCCTTTAACAAACACTGTTTGGTGTATGTCTGCTATGAATCTGTATTAACCTTAAAGCATTCATTTCAGCATCTGTTAAGATGCCAAATTTGATGCTAATGATAGCAGTGCATACCAGGATTGATTTAATTTCATTATTGCAGTAAAAGTTAGTTTATTCCTTCAAAATGACTAAAAAAAAACAATATATATATATATGTAATGTATGTATGTAGATATGTTTCTTTAAAAAGATATATTCCTGTTTGCCAACAGTTTTTGCCCTGTGTTTTAAAGATTGTTTGGAGAGAGCTTGTATTCATTCTGAAGTCACACAGTTTGTTTCATTATCCATGTGTAATTAATATATCGTCAAAGCGGATGAAATATGTACATTGCTTCTTCTTTCCTGCCAGTATAATTCTCACATCTTATAAACTTCTATTGTCTCTTTATAGTTTCAAGTAATTCCTCATTCGAAATCATCTCATTCAACCCAAATCCCAAGGGACTGTTTTTTTTCTTTCTTCTTCTTCTTCTTCTGGCATGGAGTTTCTCTCTGTCGCTCCTCGGCGAGAGCACCACTGAGACTTATTGTGTTTCATAAGTGCCGTTATTTGGCTGGGACAATTTGCCTTTTTGTAGAAATAATGAAAAAGGTTCCACTGAGTAAACAAAGCAATAAAACATTTATTAGCAGTGGAAGTGCTGTAAAGCACTATGCTGCGCTCGCAGCTCGCCGAGGTCGTACGAGGCTGGTGCTTCCCCATTCATGAAGAATTAAAAAGCCAAAGTGAAGAGAAGTTGCCTCTATGCTCCACACTATCTCTGTTTCACGTTTAAACCATCAGAGAGATAGGGCTGATATACATTCGCTCTTGTCCAGCGTGATGATGGTATAAAGCAGCCCTATTTTTCCACTCTGTGACATATGATCATAGGATGTTATGAGTTTTACTCGCAGTATGTTTGCCCTCCTGCATAGTTCAACTTGAAGGATACACAAAGGAAACACAATGTTCACATCAAGTCAGCCAAGAGTGCTGTAAAGAAAAAAAAGCAATGCAGGATTGTGGAACATGTCAAAACCATCAGGAACATTTCGATGAAATAGCCTCTTATAGCAAAAATAACATAGTTATTAAGATTTTTGCCATAATAAAACTTGATTGGTTCGAGGAGGGAAAAGAAACACACGTATCCAGTTCTAGCGGGGGGCTGAAGGAGGGGAGAGTCCAATAACTATAGTTTTTAATGCTCCTAAGAGGAAATTGCTGGCAGTCCTGTGCTTGATACATCATTACGTCCCACGCATGAGCTCTGGCTGGATTCCTCGCCGCAGTTGAATCCATGCCTGATTGTTTATCAGTGAAATTGGTTGTAGCAAGGTCAGGTGGGTTAACCCACGTGGTGGTCTGTTCGTGTTATGTGTAGCAGGCATGACTCCAAAGCAGACGCTTTGATTAGCTGGGCTGATATTCCATATCTCATTTGTTTCCTTCTTGGCCCGTAATTGCACTCTGGTTTTCAAATTATGTTTTGCCAGCGTGAGTCTACAAACAAACAAGCTTAATAAAGTTAAGCACAACCATTGTGACATGTCAAAAATCATTTGGCTCATTAAAAATGCCAGGCATTCATTTTGATGCAGAGACGCTTTTGTCTGTTTTCTTTCTCGGGTTACTCAAAGTGCATATGATTGCTTCATTTTCTCCAGGATTGTGGGACGTACAGCTATAAGACCTTTCATTACAAAGTACTGCTTTAGAAATGTTTTTCATTAGACGCACACACAGACCGAGTGATAAAAGGCCAGGCGAATAAAGGAGGATGTGACATTTATGGTCAGTAGAACAATTTGGTCTCAGACTTCAAAGTTCCAGCGAACCATCCATCTTCCTCAAGACGCGAAATGTGAAATGGCTTCAAACAAATCCTAATATCTCTCTCTTTCTCATCTCTCTCTCTCTCTCCAGGGACCTGAGCGAGAATCAGATTCAGGCTGTTCCTCGTAAGGCTTTCCGAGGGATCACCGCCGTCAAGAACCTGTAAGTGTTCCTCCCTCGTCTCTTCACTGGCATTGTTAGATTCGTTTGCATGAGGCCAAAAAAGCCATCGGTAAACTGTACTTTCCCCTGAAGTAGCGAGGCATCGTGCGGTACTCCGTCAATCCACAAACGAGGCCATCGTCCACTGCATTTAACGAGTCTTGAGTCTTATTTCAAAGACAGATAACTGAAATGAAAGATAATAATCTTTCTGGCTGGAAGAAGAAAATGTTCAAAAGCAATGTGCTAGGTGGCCTACATGTATGCCCCTCGAATCATTTGTCATAACAGTTAATAAGCTTAGCGCTGATGAAAATTCAATTAATCAGTATGGTTCAATAAGATGGATATCTTCAGGATATTGCCAGTGAGTAATGTTCCACAGCCATTTGCAATTACAGTAATGGCTTCTGATAAATCTCTGTAACAGTTTCAGAAGCCAGTCTCACTACTGTGGAGTATGGCAGAAGGGCTTGTTAATAGTGAATTTTAATGAATAAATATGCATTAGCAAGGCCCTAATATGCCTGCGACAGTAAACATGGCCTTCAAAGAGGGCTGGATGATTTCAGCAATTAAATCTGCCCTCTAATAAATGAAGGACACTAAGTTGAGGTCATCATTAATGGAGCGCTTTGTTTGCAGTCAGAGATCGGTTATGGTATGTGGCCGTAGCGTTCGTGTGTATTCCCAGGCTCGTGTGTGTGTGTGTGTGTGTGAAGTTCTGGGCAGTTTCGTTGCAGGATATGATACCGGCTTCAGTACAAAGAACGTTTTCAGATGAAGTCTTTCCCACCGTGGGTTGAGAACTGCGGGTCACGCCATGCTAGATATCTCTGAGAGGTATGGAAAATAGTTGGCTATTGTTTGAAGACATAGTCATGCTTTTCAGCCAAAAAGAAAGAAGAGGAAAGGGAAAAGTGTGAAGAGGTGGGAGAGTTTGAAAGCCCAACTGTTTATAGCAGTAATGAGTGCTAAGCAAGTAGTCATTTAACAGATATTTTAATCCCAAGCAGTTTAAAGAATATGTACTGTACAATCGGATTTAACAGCACAATGGTGGTAGCTCATGAGATTGAACGCTCAACCATTAACTTACAAGCCTACTGTACCTCCGCCACTGAGCAACACCTCATCTGTATCATTTACAGTGTATTCAGGGCAGGGTGGTCTTTTGGTTTGACTGTATTTTAGAATGACGCATGTGCATGAATGTTGACGAACACCCGCCCTGTTAAGATTAAGTTACTGTAACCCCTGACCCCTGTCAAATGAGTTCCAGCCTGCAGGAGTGTCATCATTCATCTGCACTGGTCAAGGTCTCTCTGCAAACACGTAACGTGTTATGTAGAACAGCAATGCATATGCAGCAATGTGTGTTGTCAGATGACCTGATGGTAGTACGCTGATTGAAAAATTTACACTGTAATATTCATGCAATATGATATTTTAAAATTAATTTATTTTTATATATATATTTACATTTTTATATTTTAAAAAACTTTATTCATTGGTTTGTTTTGTATTCGTTATTATTTAGTTGTTCAGTTTTTACTTTAAATAAATCAGAATGTCACAGTGGCAACTCAGCACTCATTATTATAATATTTTTTTTTACCAAAACACTATATACTATACACACTATCCAATTAAATTTTAATGTCTAAATTTACTTGTAGCATGTAAGATGACACATTTTAATTTTGTTATTGTTTTGTTTGGAGTGCTATTTTACATTAACTTGGACAAAATTTAATGGAATTTAATTTTTTTTTTTTGTTTTTTTTTTTTTTTTGCCATTTATTGCTATCGGCCATAATGTTGAATGATAATGTTTGTCTGGATATTTATTGAAAATTGAAAATGTTTTAGTTTGGTTCATGATACAGTACTGTATACAAAGTATATACAAAGTAAATTTAGCACATTATTAATGCATTACTTTCAAATGTAACACTCCCAAACAGTTGCAAGCTTTAAATCCCTTACACACATACAGCGTTTTTGTTCAGCATTTTTTCCCCTGACGTTCTCACAGTGAAGTCTGTGATGTTCGGCGGTGTTTGAGCACTCATCACATCACTGTCATGTGCACCGTCACACTCTGATGGATGAATGATAGGTACAGGTAGGCAACACTCAGGGCTTTTTAGAGAAAAAAGGGCTAACGAGGATTGAGGGAGAAGGATGGATTTGTACGTCAGCAGCGCTGCCTGTTTCTCTCCCACTGACCTGCCTCTGCACCGCGTGGCAAGGTGACTCTTGATTTAATTGCTGAAATCATCTAGCCATCGTTTTTTAACAGGAAGGAGTAGAATAAAGTACAGGCAGCGTTCCAGGAATGAATTGATTTTCTCATATGCTTTTCTACCTAAATGTCCTCTGTTTGAAAATGGCTGTGCACACTTAAAGGGCATGTTGAATCTATGTCTCTTATATCATCCTCGCATCTCCAGAGTTTTACAGGCTACTGCATGCTGGAGCCAACATCTGCTTTCAGCCAGCATCCTCCACCCTTTATAGAGGGGCCATCTGGATAATATGGTCAAGATGGTTCCTCCAGCTAACGAGAGTCAATGTTACACCCTATTAAACTAGACACAATATCTCTGTCTGCGTTTATGGCTTTAGCTGTGCCTTCCTACTGTTCACCAAACATTCTACGTCAGCCATGTTAACCTCAAGAAGCATCGAGTATGGGTGATGTTGTAGATTTCATCATGTGCACTGCAAGTCCGAAAGCATGCCTGATGAGCTCTTTATCAACATGGCATGCTTGTGTCAGCAGGGTATGGGTCACATCAGAACAGGTGCTGTACGAGCAGTGGATTTATGGGCTTACACATATTCGTTCTGTTGACATTTGTTATTCACGGTGGATGGAGAGGCAGAATGGTGTCGGCACATGCAGAGCACACAATACTACATCACCTGAAGCCTAGGCGTAATTAAGAGAGCAATGTGTCCTGTGTGGTTACCCAGCATCAGATACGTGGACACTTTGGTTTTTGTCCCCTTATGGGAGGCTCTTATCTGGGTGCTAATAAAAGCCTTTCCACTTCATGCTCCTGTACCCAGAATGTCACTCTGACTGAGCGTGGGTTTGAGTTATGGCCGAGAGGACGAGGTGTGGTAGCTGTCTGCTTTACAAGCTTCTGTACCCTGCAGATGGGACTCTGCAGACGACAGATCTCTGCTTTTGATGTGCACTGCTGGTGTTGAAACACACACCTCACACTCCGGTGCAAGATGGTCTGTGAATGGCACTGATGCCAAGATTTCCAGCTCTGGGAAACACTTTCTCAGGACACCCATCCACACTGAGACTGCTCTTCTGATCAATTGGGACTATATACTAGACAGAATGAGACAATATGAGAACAGGCAAAAAAGAAACAATGAGACAGGACAAAATGAGATAATGAGGACAGATGGATTGAGAATATACAGTATGAGACAGTATGAGACCAGGCTAAATGAAACAAAAAACTAAACATATGAGACAAGAGGAAATTAAACAATATGAGACCAGATGAAATTAGACAATATGAGAGAAGACACAATGAGATAACGGGATAACGGGTGGTGTTAGCGCAGTGGATAAGACACACGTCTTTGGTGTGAGAGACCCGGGTTCGAATCCACTGTGAGACACCAATGTGTCCCTGAGCAAGACACTTAACCCCTAGTTGCTCCAGAGGCGTGTGACCTCTGACATATATAGCAATTGTAAGTCGCTTTGGATAAAAGCGTCAGCTAAATGGATAAATGTCAAAATGTCAAAATAACGAGGTCAGATGAATTGAGATAATATGAGACAATGTGAGACCAGATTAAAATAAATTATATGAGACCAGATAAAAATGAGACAATATGAGAACAGACAAAATGAGATCATGAGGACAGATGAGTTGAGAAAATAGGAGACACAAGCAAATGAGACAATATGAGACCAGACGAAAAAGAGACAATGAGATAAAACAAAATGAGAGCAGATGAATTGAAAAAATGGGACAATATGAGTCCAGACCAAATGAAATGATACAAGACTAGATGAAATGAAATATGAGACCAGAGGAAATTGGACAATATGAGACCAGATGATTCAATATCAGACGAGACAAAATGAGATAATGAGGCCAGGTGAATTTAGATAATATGAGACAAGATGAACTGAGACAATAAGACAAGACTGGGAAAGAAAAAACAAGATGAGCCTAGAAGAGAGGAAGAAAAAGGAAAAGATGCAAAAATATATATATATATATATATATACAGTATATATATATATATATATATATATATATATATATATATATATAAGAGAAGAGAAGTGACAAGATGAAAAGATAGAATAAAATGAAGACAAAATGGGACTGAAAGAAGAGGACGGGAGATATGAAAATAACTGAGACAAGGATAGTAGATTAGAAGAGACTAAAATGATTACATTAGGTGAGAAGAAATGACAAGAAAAGAATAGATTCAGGGAGATGAAGCAAAAAATGAAGAGAGAAAGAGAAAAGAGACTAAATTATGAGATGAGGAGCAAGAGATGAGAGATAAAACTAGAAAAGATTACTTATGATAAGATGAAGTGATAAAGCAAGCAGAAAAGAGAAGAGACAAACATGAGATGGAGACAATCCTAGAGGAGAAGATACAAAGTGAGATGAGAGAAGAGATGAGAAACTACCAGAGACAAAATGAGATGAGAAGAAGTGAGACAAGGCAGGAAGAGAAGAAATGAGATGAGACACAACGTGAGATGAGACTTGGAAGAGAAGTGACGAAAAGAGACAAGACTGAATGAGATGAGTTGAATCAAATTGAAACAAAACCAGAAAAGACACGAAGATGCGAGGCACCAGTGGTGTGATACAGACACAAATCCTCAAACCACACTTGATTTGGCAGCCATTAAAGGCCACATATTGTATGTGTGTTATGACTATAGACCGAGTATGAGATTCATATTTAGCAGCTCTGATAAAGCATCATTCTGGCTGTACTGACGGTCAGTTTTGAGTCATTTACTGTGTTAGCTATCGAGCGTGAATGAAATACGGCCATGTGGCTGCTGGTTAGCATCAACGACTCTGACAGATTAATAGTCTAGTAAAGGGAAGGAAGCCCCATATCTGTTTCTTTCTCTCGTTTACTCCAGATGGGACACTGGCAGGACGGGAGCTCTAAAGTGCCAATACGGCTTATGACTGAGATGATTAAAGGCCAATGTAATTAGAGCAGGAAAATTAAAACTGGGACTTTCATTACCCACCACTACCATGTCCCACCTCTCCAAACAATCACCAAACACGCAGATATTACCACACACCACACGCTCACATATGTACATTCAAGACAGCTATTTGCCCTTGACTATTCTCAGTATTACAATTGTTAAAAGTCTCTTGCGCATGATCACAATTGCATCCTCTTGAGATCAACTTCATGTGTTCAAATACAGACAGCTCTAAAATCTGATTGGATGAGTTACATTTGAATTTTTCAAATATAATGTGCCCAAGTTACCACAAAGTTACCACAAAAACCACAATGTAACACAGTCACATGCTGTTTGGCAAATTAAATACATTACTTGTTGTGGAATTTTCTATATTGAGATTATTGTTAACTGTAATAATTAACTATTGATGAAATAGATTTTGGAGCAGGTTTGGTTTGGAGGCAGATGTTGTAGAAAATCTACAAGGATTCAGTTTATGTATAGAAAAATGCATTGCTGTAGCTCAATGTCAGGGTAATGGCTTCAGATCGCAAGGAATGCATGGACTGATTGAATGCAATGTTAGTTGCTTTGGATAAATGCATCTGCCAAATGCTTAAATGTAAATGTAAAAATGATAGTTCAAGGCACTTCTTGTGATATGAATTCTAAAAAGCCATTCTTTTAAAACATTTATATCGAAATATGTGCTTTGTGAAATAAAAAGACTGTGTCCCATGAATTTTTAGTGTAGCCTAAACAAATGAGCCGATACTTTTAATGAATTGTTCAATTAAATCAGTTTGTCAAATCCTTTACTGAATTGAATTGATTAAAGTGGTTAATGAATCAACATCTGACTCTTAATGAACTGTCATTTTCAGTGATGTCCAGATATCAAAAAGAAGCAAGTTTTGTCTTAGTATCAGTGTGTGTAAACAAAAACACACTTGCTACAGTTTTTGTAACAAATGGATATACGTTGGTAGATATCATTTACAGTTTATAATTGTCGTTGCCATTTTATAAAAGCACTGGCTTATTGTTCAATTCTCAAGGGAAGCATTTCTTTAAAGTCTTCTTTTTTTTTAGGATGAAAAATATCCATCGTAAAAGACAAACATTTTACTTTTGCTCATGAAGGTTATTTAATTTTCACAGTGATGGTAATGCATCTGCAGTGGATGGCTGCCATATAGTCTGTCCCATCAGCAATTATGGAGACAGATGCATGTCTTTTAGAAAGAAGGGATGGAGTGAAAGACACGCCAGAGAAGCTCCGTTCTTCTTTATTATCCATCTCCAAAGACGCGAAGGCACCGTGTCTGTCACGGGTCAGATGTCACCGCAGCTCTGTTTGCTGAACAAATGACTTAAGGAAAGTGCTTAGATTCCTTGTTCTTTATTCAAGCCTCTTTTAAATCCATCTCAAAGAGGGAGGGGTAGATAGAGAGAAGGAGGGGTGGATGGCAAAGTCTGCAAATTAAAGTAGAAGCAAAAAGGAAGAAGTGCCCCTCACGTCTGCTCGTCCAGCATCGTGACCCCAGCTGATTTACGAACCCCTTCCTTTAATGAAATTGTTTCTGTGACAGAGCCGGTAAAAGCTTGTAATGGATTGGCTGCTCTAATGTAATTAAATTACTCAATTTTTGACTTAAAAAAAAAGAGAAGAAGATGGGGGTGGCTGAGTGTGCTGGGTGGGGGTGTGGTGGGGAGATAATGCAATTAATATTTACAGAGAACTGACAGACGGGGTGGGCTGTGCACTATAGCCAGCCTCCTGTTCTCTCTCTATCTCTCTCTCTCTTACCTCTCTTTGCCCCCACACTCACCAGTGTGGCTAGAGAGAAAGAGAGGACGAGATAGGAGGAGGTTATACCCAGACAGGCCACTTTTAGCCAGCTGGTCCTTTATCCTGACTGCGGTGAGGAGAGGAGAGTAGATATGAGTGTGTGTGTGTGTTTTAGTGTGTCTACCTCCCTCCCGCAGCCCCCACCTCTCCTCCTCCTCCTCCCTCTCTCCCCTCAGCCCCCACCCGCTCGTCTGCAGACCTGCCGCTGACTTCTGTCTCTCATCTGCAGGCAACTGGACAGCAACCACATCAGCTGCATCGAAGATGGAGCCTTCCGAGCCCTGCGCGATTTGGAGATACTGTGAGTCCCCCTCCCGCCTCCTCTGCGGGGTTCTCTCCTCTCTCTTCACCTCTGCTGTCCCTTCCTCTAACTCTGTCTGTGTGTTTCTTGATTGCTTTTGAAGGACAAACTGTGTTGCGTTATGGACCTGTGGCGCATAGCCCGATGTCACCCTGTCCGGTCCGACACCGTGCCGTTTAGCATGCAATCGGCCATGCAACATGTAAAGTTGCTCGTTTGTCATCCTGTGCTGCATTGTTGCTGCTTGAAAAAGTGTCCTGACTTTTCTGGGGTGCACCTTAAAGTTAAAAGCACAGCGTTTTTTGATTAGAACATCTTTAGATTTGCACTTCCTACTTTAAAATCAGGTGTTAGATGCTTAGATCTCTGTTCTGCTGCCTGCTGGGAAGACTTCTTTTTTGGTTTAGTCACACGTTTCATAGTAAACGCTTTGATAGCAGAGAAGAGATTTGATTTGTTTGTAAGTGAGTTAATTTTGGGTATCCCCTGGATTGTCCCGGAGAGGATGAGAGGCTGGAAGCAGGATATACGGAGGGTGGGGGGGGGGTTAACCGCCGCATCTCCATCAAGCCAATTGGCAGGGCACTAAGTGCCAAACTCATCCTCCAAATGAGCGCCGCTCACTAGGGACCCGGAGCCAAGCCACCCCCTCTATTAATTCTTGGCTCCAGAGGACACAACAGCACAGCGTTACATCACTGTTAGGCAGGTTCTCCAGCAGTGTTAGCTAGAAATGAAGGTAGAATCAAAGAAGGAAAGATATGAATATATTCTGTGTCCTGTCCTCTCCTCATGACCAGAGCATAAAATGACCTTATAAAACGGGAGCTCGGGAGCAGGAAAGTGTTAGTAAGTCGGAAATCAATTTTCATTAATAATACAGAACCTCCCTAGATTCTGCCAAAGACTGTAGGGACCCTGGCGAGCCAAGGAGAGCAGCGGCACATGACTACACATCACTTTCCTGCTTATTGCGCCATCTCTCCACCCCTCTGGAGAGGCTGCAACACACAGGTCTGCAAATGACACTGTATCATGGCTAAATAACCCCATGCGCTATAATACAATCTAAAATCCATATTCTCCAGTAGCAGATTCAACATACGGCTGAACATTAAGGCTGTGCTACAGAGCCAGCTTGCGAGAATATGAAACCTCTAGGTAACTGATGGCAAAATTAAGGTTAAGGTGTTTGCCGCAGCTGTGAGTCTCAGTGTGAGTATACTGTAATGTCTTATAACGGATCTTTCTGAATGGCACCAAAGCAGATGGAGATCCATCTCTTGTATCGCCAAAGAACCTAGTGACTTAGTCTGATGTCATAATGGTGAAAGCAGGAGTAGTGGAGTTTTAAGGGTTCATTTATGCTTTTAGAAATGTCCAGGAATTGTTGATTGTAGACGTCATTGACACATTCAACCACATTCGTTTTTGTGTTTAAAACATGGGAATTCAGAGCAAACGTGTATGCTTTTTTTTTTTTTTCAAAGTAGATCAGTGTAATTTGACATCTAGAGTTATAAGTAAAAGAACGAATGTTTAACGTTTTAAAAATGTGATGTTAATGTGTGTTTTTAGCAGTTCAGAGCACACTTGAGGTGTAATTTAGGGGTCGTATTAAATGCATTGTTTGAGTGCCTTGTGTTAAACTCCAGAGGTCAACTGAATCTTTTAATGATCATTATAAGGCCTAATAAAATTGATGGTGCATTGCGACATAATTGAGAGATTTGAGCATCCTTTCCCATCATTCACTTTTTTAGTTTTCGTGATCACTGTAAAATTTTGGTGATCCCCACAAAAAGCGACTAACAAAATTCCAAAGCGGGGAGCTATTTAAACACTTGCATCGGGTTTAGAGATGGTGATCAGAGTGGAGATTAAACAGAGCGGTTCGTGGCTAACCCTCCTCCACAACTAAATGACTGCTGGTGATTTAACGCCTGCCAAACTACACAGAATTAATGATCGGCCCTTTCTGCTGATGAATTGTAATTTATATTTAACATAACTGTGCTAATGACTGAACTAATGACTTCAAAGCTATCTTGGACATTTTCTCACATAGGACGTGACTTGCATCCCAATGAGCTGAAGGAAGTGTGGTAGGCAGCAAATTGATATGTTCTCCATTTGCAGAGCACCCAAACCTGCCTAACAAGGAGCACCCCTTGATTATTTTTCATTTAATACTTAGTTACTGCTTGTGCTTCCTCTCATTTTTTATTCTGACAGCAAATCAGGCCCTATTGTCTTTCCATTCTAACTTAAAATGTAGATGGACTGCGTGGAACTGTGTATTATAAGGTGTCCACCTTATCTTTATTATATTCATGAACTATGAACATTGGTAGCGCTTCTCATTTTTAATTTCATATATAATATAAATGAGATTCCATGTGGTGTAAGAATAACTGAATATTTTTCATGGGTATTTGCCTGAAACAAAATTTTCATGCATACAATATACAGAACTTTTTTTTTTTTTTTTTTTTGGTTGAGCGGTTTTAAAAAAAAATGTAGTAAATATGATTCCTTAACAATTTAATAAAGGTAAAATGAAAAATCGCAGTTTGAAAATAATAAATAAAGTGGATGTTTGGAAGGCATGGTCTAAGCATTTAAAAAACTGTACATTTTTAACCTTCCTTATAGTAAGGAGAACAAAAAAATTAAAACTATACTTCAAAATATGTATATTCAGCATGAGTTTGGCCAGTTATTCATAAAAAAATTCATAAAGCCAAAGAAAGAATGTCCAACTGATCAAGTATTCAAGCGGATTTATTTTTCAGTAGGGTTTTAGTAAGCACATTTCGTTCTGATGTATGAGAACACAATGAAGAGACAATGAGGAATTCTCACACAATTCAAATTTTGCTAAGCGCAATATATGTGCACTTGCTGTTTAAACACCTGGGTCTTTTGTGGAATCACTCACAAATGTTATTATCATCCTTTAGGGCTAATTTATAAAAAAATGTGGTTTAAATGTGAGAAGGGAATTTATAGTATTGTGAGAGAGCATTTTGGAAATTCCCCATATACCCCACTCAGCTTTGTCTATACACAGCACTCTCGCAAGCGCTGGAGCCTCTGCATATTTTATAACCACTTTTGCACAGAAAATTCTGGCTCTGAATCAAATGTCAAATCATGTGAATTTTTTTGCCCCGCTGTGTCATTTTTTTATGAGCCGGAGAGTGCCGAGACATTTCCGTACATCTCCTGAAGGTGACTTTCCCTCCCACCATGCATTGATAAGAAGGCCCAAATTTTCACATTACCATCACATTTTTTTCAACAGCTTGGCAAAGACCTCTCTGGTCGTACTAAAGTGAATTTAGCATGATATCATGGGGGCGTACCCCAAAGGGACGTCTTTGCGGTTTACCAGGCCTTGTCAATATGCACCATTATATACTACACCCTCTTCTCATTTTGAATCCATAGATGTACTCGCTTAATGAGGTTTTCAAATGTTCATTTAAAGGGACTCACTTGTAGTGCTATAGCATGCCACCAAATACCAACCAGGGTAAATGTGAGTATTTGCAATATGTTGTCAGATTAGACGCTGATTGTGTAAGAGAGCGTGAGGAGGTGGACTATTAATCCTGGTTACAAAATGCCATGCTGTCAGAACTTGGGAAAATGCTGAATGGAAGAAGCGATCACATTTCTGTGGTTACGTAGACGTCCTGGGATTGTATTGGGGGGCATTTGATCGAAACCTAAATGTATTACGAATGAAATACCACATATTATAGATGGAAGGTTTGAGAAATATAATTTTCTTATGGTTTGGCAGTTTTCTACCTTCATAATGTAATTTTCTCAAGGCAAGACCTTTTGAATGTTCCTCTTGGCAACGATAACCCCGAGCTTCGTTCATTTTCGGCCCCTGCCACCCCATATTCTAATCATTTCTAACCCCTGTGCTCTCCTAAAAAACATTAGCTCTTTTCAGATTTAACAATTGTCTTCTAGACTGATAGCTAGGTGCTGGCGGTCCCTCTTTGGGAACTCGAGAGCACAGATTCCCTTGAATCAGATATTCCATGCATCTTTAATTTCTAACATGGGTTGGCCTCCCTCTGGACAAATCAGTCTTACTTCTGCAAGGCCTGATTGAAAGGTTGTCTTTAGTCAATTGATGAGTCTTTATGTGACAGACAACAGGCAGGCGGAGGGAGAAAGGGCAAGCTGATGGCTAAATGAGAGGATGGATTAGGGGAGTGTATGGGGAGAGAGCTGTCATTAGCTCACAGACAGCACTTTCAAGCACAGGAAATTGCCTTGCCACCAGACATGGCCCCATTGCGTTATCTTCATGTGGTCTACGCCAAAGCTTGGGGAAACTGGGAGGGGGCCGGCTGGAAATTGTGCGTTTCAGCAGTAGGACCCTTGCACACAATTAATCATTCGCTCCTGGATGGCCAAAGAGAGGAGGGAGGCCGACGGAACAGCTTAGATTCAATCTGCCCTCATTTGCGCTATAATGGCCTAATCAATGGCGGTGGACGCGTGTCTGTTTTCACTATAGTACCTGTTCTCTTCGCCTCTCCCCCGTCCTCTGCACCATGAAGGGATGGAGAGCTGTTTTTCTCTTTTCAGAGGAGTCAAATGGTAGGTTTATGCAGCCATAAAGCTTCTAATTTTTTAGTTACAGATACTAAGCACTAGTGTTTCTTTTTTTTTATTAAGCCCACACTTGGACACAAACCACATGGATGGAATTATGCACGGCAGATCGTGTTATTTCTGTGTTTATCCTCACTGGGTTTATTTGAATTAGCGGAATAACATCTGATTGCGGCTTTGTGCTGTAGCTGAACTAAGCAAAACAATGGCAAAGATTTCCATCCTGCTCACATGAATTCCATCACACTGCAACAAGTGGAGTCTCATAATGAAATTGCTCTCCATCTGGAGGCACTTTACTCATTTGTTTTGACTTGAGGGCCCAATGCAGAGATGCCCTGTAAATGGTTGCTCGGATGGACGCTTGCATTGCAAACTCACTATTGTGCTGTAGTAGCGATAATAGTTTCCCATGGAACCATGACAACATCACAGACGTGTTGGCTCACTCGAGTTTGCAAGAAAGTAAGTGAATGGTCATATGTAGACAAGGTTGTGTATATTCCCTACTTTCTAAAGGTAGGCCCTCTGCAAATGCACTTGATTTTACACCATATAAAATAGACAAAGGATTGAGGAGACAAAAAGTTGAGCAGAAAACCCTCAACCTTTACATTTTTATAAATGAACGCAATTCTTTTTACCAAAGAGATTTAGAATAAGGGTCAGTTACCAGGACATTTCTACACTCAAAGGAAGAGTATTGACTTTCCTCAAGCCTGTCATGTCAAATAACACGTCTTTGCCTCATGATTTCTCAGTTGTGCAAGTGAATGGCCCTAAGTCAGATGAGGGAGCACTTCAGTTATTTCCCTTCAGCCCCCTGCATCCACCAAAACAACCTCACCCTTATTTCAAAATGTCCTGGCTCTGAAAACCCAGCCATCTTTTTGGAGTGAAGTATCCAGAGACCCTCTCAAAGGCCCTCTAATGAGGGACTGAAGAAACCCTAAGAGCACTCAAGACCCCACTATCAAGCTTTTTGCGACTGTGGGAAAGCTTTCTTGACATAGCCGAGAAAAAAAAAGGGAAGTGAAAAGAAAACGTGCCCCTCTGAGACGGTCTAAAGACTAAGCATTGTGAGCAATTAACAGCTGCCCGCTTTTATTGACGCCTGCATCAATATAACTTTAAATAAAATCATAAAGTTTTACAGTCGCAGTATTTGTATTTAGTATGTCAGGATCCGACATTGATTTCATTTAGTTTTGGCTTGGATGCACTTTCTCAGGAGACACGGTCCTTCCCTGCAGCAGTTGATTTTGCTTAAGACATTTTTGATTTATGGTCAACTACAAGGCGACACAGGCGGAATGACTTAATATTGCTGGCGAGGAAGACAAAGGAATTTTAAAGACTCAAGGTGATGTTCAGTTATCACAAGTGGCTTTAGCAAGAGCTGCTCATGCTGCGCTGTTATTTGCTGAGATCACAGGCTGCAGCAGTGGGTGGCCCTCTGCAGTGCGGAGGGCTAGATAAAGGGAAGACTGACAGTCTTGCATAAGAAAGGGTTTCTCCAATGGGCTCTTCTTTAAGACCCTTGGTCCGGTACTCAATGTTTCTTGTAGCAAAGCTTAACTCATGCCAGAGAAGTCCATATTAGCAGGTGCAGTCTGACACCAAAGGTCATCACTCTTGGCATGTACATGTCTGGTTTAAGCCGACTTAAAGTAACTGCGATGCCCTGTCCAGTTGCAGCTTTTTCAAAGTATGACTGCATGAGATTTATTTTTACTCAGAGTTTCTAATCCTGGAAACCGGATGGCTGAAATATGAATGAGCCAGAGAGCACTACCACAGCAAGCACAAGCTGTTCATCACAGTGGATCCTGTTCTCTCTTTAGCAATCCTTCTTCAGTTCTCAGTCCTGTTTTCTTCTTCTCTTAGATTACCTAACTTTGGAGGATGCTCCCAAGGTTTCATGGATGGGAGATAGTCTTTCCTGAGCAAAGTGCAATTTCCCTTGGTGATGGTTTGGTATTACAGGCTTTTACCAGGACTTTTTTCCCTCCAGCTTGCCCAGAGCTTCTTCTATTTACATCTCAATAGAGTGGTAGAGAACAGCAATGAAAGCTCTGAGCCGCAGTGGCCTTGACAAGAGGATCACTTTCTGGTGCGGATATGGTCAACTCCTCGCGAACGAGGGTGATTCCTTTACCTTGTGTGTGATTTGTGTGGAATTTTCTGTGTGTCTATGTGTAGAATAACAATAATTTTCCATTACATTTACTGTAGTTAGTTTTCTTCTTTCCCTCACTCATAATAAAGTGTTCCACCACAGATCCGAGCCAAAATCAATATTCGGATATCATTTAAAGTCCCGCAAGAATGTTATATTTTAGAGAGATTAGTTTCCCTCTGATTTGTGCAGTTTTATAGTACCAAGAATTGTACTCGGGTTGGGAAATTTCCATTGGTCAGTATTGTAAATCTGATCGCTCCAATAGTGTAAATAGCTTGTTTGTGTTGAGACTAAATTACCTGGACTTAAAAAAAAGCAAGAGCTGCAGCTGGTCTGATCAGTCAGTGGGCTCTGGGATTAATACCAAAATCAATGGGACTCTTTGTCTTCCTGTAACTTAAAAAGTAGAGCGTGACACACGGTCATGGGTTCAGTTCCCAAAAAAGTGTATAACCTGAATGCAATCTAATTCATTATCTTCCAAATCTATGAATGTAAATCATGGATGCACTGTACTCAAGAAGAACTGTTGCAGGTTTCATTAGAAGGAACACTCCCACCCAAACCAAGCTGTAAACTGAATTGGCGAAGTCAGAGAGATCAGCAGTTTTCCCTCACCAAGCAGGAACTATTAAAATCTTAAATTGAGAAATTCCAGACCCTCTTCCAAGAGGTGGTGGTACAGGAGGCTGTGTGTTCTACATGTGTGTGATAGGTTTGGAGTATATGGGGTGGGATGGATTGATAACAAGATTAGGTCAGCTAAGTAGTGCTAATCAGGACATGAAGCAGAGAGCTCTGCCATCCACAATTACAAGTGTGCACATCATCGATGATATCTTTCTTTTGCAGACCTTAACACACACCCAGTGACTACTTCTTATTTCAAAAATTACTCAATTACTACAATTACCTTTTTATTTTTTACTCTAAGGAAGCAGGTTTTCATGTGTATATTGTTCAGTGAATTCAGCAAAACACTTGTCTGCTCATTATTGTAAAATGTTATCTGGATTTACTAGCTGTCTGTTTACTAAGTTCTAATATTTGCTCTCTCTTCTTTTATTTCTAGCACTCTCAAC